>NC_058407.1:147708825-147863807 GCF_002201575.2 Neomonachus schauinslandi
CTCGTGCTGTCTCTCATTCTCTCTCTCAAATAAATAAATAAAATCTTTAAAAAAAAAAAGATCTTAAGTTATTAAATCTTATTTGTCTACATATCTTTAAAATGAGTAAACTGAGTCTCAGAGAAGTGAAGTGGCATGCTTCAAATCGCCCAGAACCAGGACAAGAATTCAGGCAGTCAGATTTCACAGAATGGAGTCCTATTCTCTACAACTCACCACTTCTCTAGAACATCAGCTCAGTGTACTATACATGCCCTAAGTGTGCTGAAGAAGACTTTGGGGAGGGGTGCCTGTGTAGCTCAGTCAGTTAAGTGTCTGACTTCTGCTGGCGTCATGATCTCAGGGTCCTGGGATCGAGCCCTGTGTTGTGCGGGTCAAGTCCTGCATCGGGCTCTGTGCTCAGTGGAGAGTCTGCTTGTCCCTCTCTTCCTCCCCCTGCTTGTGCTCCCCTCCCCCAAATAAATAAATTAAATCTTTAAAAAAAGACTTCAGGGAGTACATAATTTATTCTAACTTCAGTGATTTATTAGAAAAATATAATTAGTGCATCAAATCTGTAATTTTATAGGTGCTATTTCTTAGAATGAAGAAAGGTAGTGCTATCAGACCTGAGTTTAAGAAGAATTGTTTAATAAACATTATTTAATTAGCTAATTATATAATAAATAGTGGGCAGATTCAACAAAAACCATGCAAGTGTCATAAGTTTAGGAAACTTTCTATTAGATTCCTTATCCCATTGCCTGGATGGGGAAACTGAGGCTGAGGCTGTCCCACATTCCTCTGACCATCAGTGGAGAAGGCACTTTGCCCTGTCTTTGTTCTTTGTCTTCAGGAGGTTCACAGCTCCACATACACCATCCCTTCCCACAACAGGTAGGAGACTGAACACATGATCATATGAACACAAAGTGAAGATCTTTCTGCTGCGAATTTATTAAGATTAATTTACTAGGGTAGTTGGGGGACCTATTGAGCACTTAAAAATGTTAATGGACAGAATTCCCAATAAATGATGTCAACAGATCTTTATAAAAACAGTGGGGAGCTTTTAAATTGGGCCCAAGAAACAGCTTTGGCCCCAAGAGGTGGGCTCAATACAGCCTTTAAAGAAAATGGCAGATATTATATGCCACTCAGAGTCTGCCTCTGATTCCCCAGCCACAAAGTTCTCAGTGGGAAGTCATTCTCATAATAATAGCGATCATTTGTTAATGCCTACTGTTTAGCAGGAGATCATGCTTAGGATTTTATATATGCTGCCTTTGATCTTGCAAGTGTCAGTTTTATTATCTTTCATTGCATAACCCTGTGACATTCCAGGTCCTGAGGCGTGAAGGGACTTGTCCAAGATTGTGGGTTTTCTCCAAGCCCCTGTCTCAGCTGCAGCTGTCAGATTACTAACAGCGCTTTCGTGCTTCTGGGCTTCTGCTCTCATTGTTCCTTCTGCCCGGAGCACCCTCTAGCTCCCTCTCTCTGGCACTGGCCAGTTGATCCTTCACATCTCAGCTCTCTTGATAAAATATTTGGTCAAGGCATGTCCTTGCTTAACAGCCTCAGAACATCCCCTTTGCTATAGGATCAGGTGCATACTCTTTAACATGGCTGACAAGGCAGGAATGGTAAGGCCTTTCCTGGTCACTTCTTCTAGTAAAAGCCCTCTCCCCTCTCCCTCCACATTCCCTATCTCTTTTCTTGCTTTGCTTTTCTCCATCACGTCAGTAACTGACATTATACACTTGTATATTGGGCTGCCTTTCCCCCTCACTAGCATGTCACCCCCACCCCCTGGCAGGTCTTTTTGTCTCTTTTATCTACTGCTTTGTCCCCTGGCACATCCCCCAAATGTTGCAGAGCAGCTGTCAAAATGAGAGCAAAGGAAAGGTCGTTGGATGTGATGACTGGAAGGCCAGTGGTGACCTTGGGGAGGTGGTTCTGGGCAAGCAAGCCAGACCATGACAGAGGAAGTAGGGGATTAGAAGAGGCAGTGAGTAGAATACTCTATCAAGAGTTTTGTTGTTGTTAGGAGAATACTTTCCCATTCTTATTTTACTCTACTTCTGAGCATTTGGCACAGTGCCAGTTGCTCATTCCTGGACACTCCGTCTCATTTCTTAGATTTTTCTGTGTTGCTCTGTCTGTTTTGAGTATGACTTCTTGCTCTTCCATGACTTACGGCTTGTCATTATTCAGGTCTCATTCACATGTCTGCAGTAACCATGTTTCCTAGTTTCTGTACTTGGTGCTTTGACATCTTGTGGCCTTGCTGGGTCCTGGTGGGACTGCCCATCCCAGGGTTAGCCGATTCCTAGAGATAGTAAGGACTTGCCTCAGTATGTCTTTCATATGCAAACCAACCAATCCAGAGCCCATACTGCCAACCACCTTTCTTACCAGATTCTTACACCCCAGGCCACTCACTGTTCCTCTACCTTGATCACCCACGTTTCAGTACTAGACAACTAGGATAGCTCCTATGCCCCAGAGCCCACCAAAATCATTCAAAATAACCATTTCTAGGCCTGCTTGCCCTGCCTCTTCCATTCCTTCCTGTAGAGACCACGATAGCCACAGAAACAGCAGCCCTTGTCTACGTTCCCACCCTTGCTTCTCCCTCTGCCTCCTGACTCACGCTGGTGCTTCCCCATGTGGCCCCCCATGGTGTGGTGTGCCTCCTCCTCTTGAGATCTGTGAGTGCATAAGCTATCATTTCAATGGTAATCATTTCCTGATCTCCTGATCTGTTGGCCTTGCCATACCTGACTAATAATAAAGCCTAAATTTAAAACGATCTCATCTCCCTGGAGAGCCCTTTGCTGACCACCTGTAATTCTCAATCTCAGTGAATTTGTTGGTTTCCTTCATGGAAAGTACCCTAGATTGTAATTATTTAATCTGTGTGTTTTATTTTATTTTATTTATTTTATTTTATTTTATTATTTATATAATTATTATATTTATATTAATTATTAATATAATTAATATTATTTAATTATTGAATCTGCCATCAGATTCTTTGAGGGTATTTTGGTCAGAGAACCAAAACCAACAGGATATTTCAGCTATATCTATGTATCTGTGTGTGTGTGACTATATATGTACATATTATATCTATCTCTCTATCTATCATCTATCTTCTATCTAGTGGAAGTTCCAGTTCAAAAGTCAGCAAGCTCAAGACCCAAAAAGGGTTGATTTTTCAGTTTGAGTCTGAAGGCAGGAAAATATAGATGCCCCAACTCAAGTACCAGGCAGATGAAGTCCCCTTTTACTCAGCCTTTTGTTCTATTCAGGTTTTCCGTTGATTGGATGAGGCCCACCTACACTGGGGAAGGTTGCTCTGTTTTATCCTGAGTTTACTGATTCAAATGTTAGTCTCATCCAGTAATACCCTCACAGAAACACTTAGAATATTGTTTGACCAGATGTCTGGGCATCTTGTGGTCCAGTCCAGTGGACACACATTAAAGAGCCAGGTCCATGCCTGCCTTACTTGTCATTGTATCTCTGGTACCTTGCATACTGGAGGTGTTTAATAAAGCCTGTTGATTGAATGCAGAAAGGTGACATAGAGACATATGATTATTCTTTGAGAAGGGGTCTAGTTAGGTGAGGCTAGGCTATATAACAGTGATGAATAAACCTGGAAACTCAGCAGCTTAAAACAATAAACCCTTATTTCTTATTTATACAACTCTATAGCATATTGGACAGGCCACTTCTATCTTGTGGCAATCCATCGTAACATGTAGCCTCTAAAATTGCCATAGCAGTGGCCTGGAAGTAGCTTACATCACTTCTGCCAACATTCTGTTGGTCAGCATTTCATCACATGTCCCAGTCTACCAGCAAAGGAATCTGGGAAATGTAGTCTTTCTGTGTGCCCAGGTGCTGTGAACTGCAGACCATCATCTGCCCATGTGACACCATGAAAAGGAAGAGGGTGCCTCTGAAGAGGCTGTGAACCACTGTCATGGAGAAAGCTGTCCAGGAAACAGTGAGAGCTTAGAAGCAGCCAGAGGTCTTGGGTTTGCTCTAGATCTCGGCGGCACCAAGCTTCTCTTTTTTCCAACATCCCCCGAGAGCCTAGGAGCCCAAGTTGTGAAATTAGAAGGGCATGATTCCCATCCACGTCTACCATTGACTGGCTGTGTGGCTTTGGGCACATCACTTGCCCCCTCTGAGCCCCAAGTTCTTCACCAGTAAGAGTGGGCGTCAGTAGGGGTCTATAAAGTTGACGTGGAACTGGCCATCCCACATGAGTTGTGCCTGGCGCGAACACCTCCCTCAGTGAGTGACTGTCGTCCTTACAGTTGTCATTTTTATCATCTTGGTAATTACTCAAACCTGTGGAGGCCCGGGCCCTACCTAACCAAGTGCAAGCAAGCTTCCAGGTCTTAGATTTCCAACTCCTCCCATATGGCGACCCCATGGAGGACCTCACACCTGATTTGGACAAGAGAGATATCCTGTGCGGGGTTTGGCCACTTCTCTGTCTTACAGGTGCCATGTGACCCTCATGGCTCCCAGCTCTAGTTAGAAGGTCAAATGCAGTGCAGCCCTTTTCCGGGGTAATAAGTTTTTAATGTAGATGCAATTAGTGAATAAGCAGTTGATTAGTTCATTATGAAAATAGTGAAAACAACACCATTTGTGGTGGCAGAAGCTCTGGGAAGACAGATGCACTCCTTTTCATTTTATCAGTTGGGTCAGAGTGCCAGGAAAGTTAACATATTTTACCATAATATTAAAGCCCTTTTAACACTGAAAGGCCATTATGTGAGGGGAAAAAATTTCCCTCTCTGGGGTATTAATTAGAGAAAGCTTAAAAAAAAATCATAATCTCATTAAATTCCTCTCTTATAAAGCCATTTTCATAAAGAATCCTTAATGTGAAATGCGGATGGAAAAATGCAACTCTGGCTGAAGAATTTATGAAAAAACGCCAAGCAGCTGATCCATCCTTTTTAAGGGAGAGAAAAAACAAACAAACAAAAAAAAAAACACAAAGCATTTCATCAAATCCCTGGCTTTGGATTTCTAAAACAATTACAAGCAGTCTGGGCCAGAAGTCAGAGAGTAATGTAGTCTTTGAGGCTCCGTCTCCAGCCTCCCCCAAAACTAATGATGACAGATGATCACTCTGGGTGGAAACTTATGCTCTGTGTTCCAGCCCTGAATCACACTCTTCTCTTGGGGTTTTCCTGAGTTGCACTGGGTCTCTGGCTGGTATTATAATCTAGTTCTGAATTCTTAAGCATGTACTTAAAAATATAGCCATTTAAAATATATACTCATTTGTTCATGTATTCATCCCTCTAGTAAATATCTACTGAGCTACCAGGCATGCCATATACTGTGCTGGGTGCAGAGGATATAGTAGCGGATGGAGTAGTCCTGAACTTAGATGCTTCTGGTGTAACAGAGGGGCTGTGTGTTAATCAGAACATCTCCAAGACTGGTGAGAAATTGCCCATGGGTAGATATAATGGATGAGGGAGGTATGCAGCTCTGAGAGAGTGAATAACAGGGCATGATGTTGGCAGGGAGGGTCAGGCAAGGCTCCCCATGAAGCAGACATGCAGAAAGGGAGGGGGCTTTACCAGGTTGGGCTGAGTGGGTGAATGGTGGTATTACTTGATGAGGAAGCAGGATTTACAAAGGTCCTGCTCAAGGAGAGAAAGAAGAAAGGAAATCTCGGGAAAGGAAACGAGGCCAGGTTTCTGAGAGGGGGGAGCAGGGTGGGGTGGGGGGAGAAATGTGAGGTGGGACAGATGGGTGGGGCTGTGCAGGACTGTCCCCTTTACCCTAAGAGACTGGAAAACCATCAGAGCATTGCAGGAGGTGATATGATCATTTTACAAATATGTGTACACACAAACACGATACAGTAGATAAAGATGCATTATTAACTCTGTGTTGTTGAATGAATTGCTTTTCTCTCTCTGATCCGTTCCACGTGGTTTGAATGAGGCTAATAATGGGACCTGTCTCTAGTTTTACAGTAGCTGTTATATGAAGTAATCCAAGTGCAAATGCTTCTCCTAGTGGCTGGTATGCTATATGTAGGAAACTTTTTCTTTCTAGACTTCTTTTCCTCCCTCCCTCCTTCCTCCCTCCCTCCCCTTCTCTCTCCCTCCCTTGTTCCCTCCATTCTCTGCCTTCATCAGGCTAATATCTCTACTGGAGCGGGGGCAGGGGTGGGGAGGTGGGGAACCCAGCCAACCGAAGGATATACTCTGCTTCTTTTAACTTTTAGGACACTCAAGGCTATTTAAAAAAAAAAAAAAAAGAAACAACACAGGGCTCTGCTTTGCTTATTGCACTTATTAAATTGATTAATCTGTGAGTCTGAAATGGGTAACCTTATGCCTGGTTCTGCAGAGATGACCAGGGAGTGGGAAGTCCTGAGTTATAACACCTGTGCACGGCCGGAAGCACATAAGAAGCCCTTACTTAAACAAACAGGTGGCCTTAGGAATAGGTGACTGCCTGGGAGCCGCCAGGTAACCCGCTGATTGCTCTTTCTCGGGGGAATTTGTTATGGAGCCCGGCCATTAGTCACGGCATCGAATCACTGTGAGGAGCCAATCTGAAGAGGCACAATCATCTTGATTATGGTTTTGACTGCTCTCCCTTCTTGTGGCACCATCCATGGCCCCTCAGTCCCTTTTTATGTGTGTGAAATAATACTGAAAACACCATCCTTTCACCACCACCTTCGTGCTGGTGAGAACAGCAATCATTCAGCCTGCCAGCAACAATCTGAGCCCGTTTTTTTTCTCCTGCCTGTTGAGGCTCATAGAAAAGTGTTAAAAGCAATCATACGACTTAATCACAATTCATTTATCCTGATGGTTTCTTTTTCTTCTTTTTTTTTTTTCTTTTTGGTAAATAATCTTGATGCAAATTCCTGGTGGGCCATGAGAGAGGAGGCGGGTTTTAATGAACTGGTGATGAAGTGGAAATATTTTGAAATGCTGAAAAATGTATTTTGCTTGTCACCTAATTACTTATCTGCCGCCTAATAGCACATTCCATAATATCTTACTTCCCGATCTGTTCATCTGGCAATAAAAATTCTTCCTTGTGATTGCCATGTGTTCTCAAGTAAAGACCAGTGCATTAGCAACCAAACACATAATGATGCTTTCATGACCTGGTAATGTCTTTTTTTCTGGAAAGGAGAAAGGGTTTTCTTGTTTCACTAAAAATTCATTTTCTTTTCCAAGTGAATATTATTTGAAAGAGAACAGTTACCAGTCAAGAGATGAACACACACACACACACACACACACACAATTACCAATCCAGAAACAAAAGGTGGTTAAATTAGCACCAGCATTTTTTGGTTACTTTTACTTTAACAAGGCAACCTAAATGCACAGTAGTGTGGAATGCATCCCTGAAGAACAAACAGTTTTGTGTTTTTGGGCAATTTATTTTGGAAACCACACTATGGGGACGGCATGTACATGTGTGTGCCACACACACACATACACCCCACATATGCATTTTCATAAGTATGGATCCCGTGTATTCCGTGTGTATCATGTTTCGGGCCCTGAGCTGCATCGTCGGCGTGTAAAGGACATTGCTTCCGCCCTCATAGACCTCACCATCTAGATAGTTTTTCTCAACGGGGGTAATTTTGCTGTCCTGTGTCCCTGCTCCTCACCCAGGGACAGCTGGTCAGGTCAGGAGACATTTTTGGTCGTCACAACTTTGAGAAAAAGGTACTACTGGCATGTGGTGGATAGAGGCCAGGGCTGCTGAGACACATCCCACAATGCACAGGACAGTAGCCCCACAGCAAAGAATGATCCAGCCCAAGATGTCAGCTATGCCACGATAAGAAACTGTGGTCTAGCATAAAAGATAAATGAAATATTCAGCACTTACACTGGAGTCTGATAAGTGGATTCTATGCCAGAGGAAGCTTAGAAGGCTGTCAGAGCAAAGGGCACCTAACCCAGCTTGGGAGTTCAGGGAAGACTTCTTGGAGGAGGTGATGGCTATACTGAGTCTTGAAAGGAAAAAAGACAAGGACTAGAAAAGGAAATGGGAAGAAGATATTCTGGAAAAGACCATACTGACTGGGGAGCCAGAGTCCTGGCAGAGCCCACAGGCTGGCTCATGGTGTGGCCTTAAATATGTCCTGTCACCTCCCTGGGCCTCTCCCCTCTGCCATAAAGTGAGAGAGTAGAGTAGTGATATGATGACTTCCAGCCTCCTGTTTATTTACCAACAACAAATGACTTCCTCTGGGCTCAGCTTCGTGCTGGGTACTGAGAACACAGATATTCCTCCTCCTCCTTCTCCTCCTCATGCAACTGAGAATCTGGACCCCAAATTTGCTCAGAGAAGCTCCCCTCCATCATTGTCACGATCCTTGAGCATCCCCTGGGAGTTGAAGTGCTGGGAGTCCATTGGTGCCTCTCCTTTTCCTTGGGCAGTGGTCCTAGGAGAGATGGTGGTGACCTACTTTAGAGCAGGGGGCATGGAAATAGAACTGGGGCAGACATGGGGACCACGAAATTTGAGGGATGCTTACAAGAAAGATATAACAGGACTCGGTCGGTTACTGGGGCTGTGAGGGATGAAGTGATGGCGTCCAGGAGGAAGATTGGGGCTTGGACCTGAGCAGTGGGTGAATGGTCTGCTCTTGGAAGAGGCAAGGTATAGAAAGAAGAAGCTGGTTTCATATGAAAATGGTGCTCCAAATCCTTCTGTCTTCTTGGTAACAGAGCCAGGCAGGCCCGTGGGAATGTGAGAGGTACAAAGTAGATTCCCTTACTATCTGTAGATCGAGGCAGCTGAGATAGGGAAGAAAGCTGCATTATGCCCCATCTTCCTTCGCTTCCTGACACTTGTGACAGATCTTGACCAGGACATGGGAAATCCATGACAGGGTCCTGGTGCTCAGCCAGGGGGTGGGGGCACCCAAAAGGACTCAGATTTGGAATGAAATAATCTGAACTTGGGTTCCAGATCTTTCGGTGGGATTCTTTTTCTCGGGGCTCCACTTCTCCCCTTTCCCAAAGGGGGGTGATTCTTCCCATGTCCAGGGATGCTGTGAGGAGTGGGGGATAAAAGTACTTTGGAGGCTGGAAGGTTCTGGGATTTGGTTGGGATGTGCCCAGTGGTAGGCTCTGAGGTGGGCAGAGACTCAGGCTCACTCACATTCATCCCCAGCCAGGCAGAAGGTGAGGGTTCCTTGTGACCCATGAGAGAGGTGGGCTGCTTACAAGTAACTCTCCAGCTAGTCTGAAAGGGACTTGGATAGTTCCAGTGTTTCTCAGCAGGGGCTCTGTCAGCATGTTGGGTGGGATGAATCCCCATATGGGACCCCACACACCACCGGGCATTTAGCCACGATGCCAGAGGTATCCCTTTATCCTCTGAGCAGTAGAAAATGGCCTCTCTCCCAGACTTGCTCATCTTTCCAAGTGTGGGCAGTGGCCCCACTCTGGTTGGAACTTCATGTATAAGGAAACTAAGCAAGAGGAAGCAACTAACCGGGCCCAAAGCATATCGCTGTCAGGTGCATAACTGGGATTTGAACGGAGGTAGTATATTCTTATTCTCAGTCTCTCTGAATGTAAATATACGTGTGTGTATATATATAAAATATATTTATATATTTATATATGTCTAATTTTATATTTATAACTTGTATATTTATGTTTTTATTATATATAATATTTATTATTAAATATATAAATATATTTATATATTATATATTATATATAAACATACAAAGTATGTTTATGTATTTGTTTATGTATCTATTTATAACACACATCTTTTTTTTTAAAAAAAAATTTTTTTTTTTTAAGATTTTATTTATTTATTTGCGAGAGAGACAATGAGAGACAGAGAGCATGAGAGGGAGGAGGGTCAGAGGGAGAAGCAGACTCCCCGCCGAGCAGGGAGCCCGATGCGGGACTCGATCCTGGGACTCCAGGGTCATGACCTGAGCCGAAGGCAGTCGCTTAACCAACTGAGCCACCCAGGTGCCCCCACACATCTCTTTTTTTTAAAGATTTTATTTATTTATTTGACAGAGAGAGACACAGCGAGAGAGGGAACACAAGCAGGGGGAGTGGGAGAGGGAGAAGCAGGCTTCCCGCGGAGCAGGGAGCCCGATGTGGGGCTCGATCCCAGGACCCTGGGATCGTGACCTGAGCCAAAGGCAGACGCTTAATGACTGAGCCACCCCGGCACCCCATAACACACATCTTTATATTATATTATATGTTATATATAATATACAAGCTTTCTAAATTATATAATATATATTATTTAAATTAATATAGCATAATTTATATAATATATAATATATATTATAATAAAATATATAATTATATATAATTTACATTTAATTTATATACTATAATATATATGATATAAATTATCATATAATTTACAAAGTATGTTTATGTACTTATTTATATATTTGCTTGTTTATATATTTATAACTCACATATATTTATATATGTATTTATAAAATATATATTATATATTTACATTTACTTTTATTTTTATAATGTTTGTATTTATATATTTATATTTTTTTATACATATAATGCTTATATTTGTAATTTAGCTTAGTCTCTGCTTTATGTTCATATTTGGCCTCATGTCAAAAACGTACGTTGGCCAATTAAGATTTCCTTACTCCCTCTCCCCACTTGTGCCTATAATTGCATCTAAATTCAGAGGGGCTGACCCCGTATCCAGGCATATTTGGGGCCCCAGTCTGGCCTGTGGTTGTCACCTGCTCTGGTGCGTGGCCCACATGAGGAACCCGTCCTTACACGGGCAGAGGTGCCCATCTTCTTCTTCGTCTCTGGTCATATAGTCCATGCCAGGCCTGCTGCGGTGCCTGCTTGTCATCCTGACACCAGGGTCTGTCCGGAGTCCCACAGTCTCCCTTCAGGACCCAGATCTTAACCAGTACCGTCTGTGTTCGGTGGTCTGGTGCCCGCCCGGGGCCAAGTGCTACTCACACTCAGGAAGGTCCTGCCGCAGGCAGCCAGACGGGCTCATGAACGTGGACCCACACAGGGGTTCTGAATTTAGCCCAAGATTGGCCCCCTCCCACTGACAGAACTAGTGGTTCCGGTTGCATCTGTGAGCTGGGTTTTGACTCACCACTATTTTTTTTCCCACAAGTGAAATATAATTGCAGGCTTATTGTTATATTATAATCTCACATGGAGGAGTGGGTGGTAGGGTGGGCTGAGGCTCAAGACAGATAATGGCCTAAGAGGGCCGCACTTCTGGGATCACCCACATCTCTTTTCCCTGTTTTTAATTTCTTTTTGAGGCAAAAACTAAGTCATGATGTTGACTCGGTGTTATTCATCCATGTGATTACTCTGAGGCTGGGGAGGACTCACAACTCCAATTAGAGACTGTGCCAGCCTTTGATCTTTGAGGACCCAGGGCTGGGAGCCTCCTCATTGGCTGCCTGGGGAAAACCAGATTCCTTCTGCATTTCCTATTCTCTGCTCAGCCACCAGCTGGGAATCTCTCTGATCTGGGGCCAACCCTTGATATGCTTCGAGATCTGAGCGGCGGAGGTCCATATTTTGTTTCCACCATGAGCAGCAGACAGGACCCCATCCCCAAGAATCCACGCCAACAACAGCTCACTTCCTCTCTTACCTTGCCTTTTCCTCCCCTGTGGCTCAGAATCGCTCTTATCTTCTGGACCAGAGACGAAAAAACAAAGCTCAGCAAATGCTTGTCCTTATCAGGAGAAGCTCAAAAACCTGGAATCTGACTCTTCGGTTGTCTGATGCCATGGTTCAAACTCTCCAGTGAGCCTCTGGCTGTTCTACGGCTGTCTGTCCAGTGGGGAAAGGTCACTATGTTAGAAGAAGTATGCAGGGAGGAACGCAGCAGTCAGTTCTTCATAATATCCCACAACACATGAATTGGGCACGACTAGTACCCAATACTTTTCCTTAAAAAACTGACATAGTTTGTATATATATACACACACATTCATGTGATTTCCTTTTGCCTACTATCTGTCTTTCCCACTAAACCATGAGCTCCCAGAGGCAGGATCGAAGTCCATTTTTTCATTGATGTATTCCCAATGCCTGGGATGATGCCTTGCACATAGAGGCACTCCAAAAATATCTACTGTATGGGTGAATGAATGTGGTCAGATCTATTCTGAGGTTCTAGAGGGACAAAGAGACTCTTGAAGAACAAATGGGAGCACAGAGAAGAGAACTGGGATGTTTTATTCTCATGTTGCTCAGAGCATCTCCTCCACCCACGGGCTTGGTAGAAGTTGGGTCAGGTGTGTCTGTGTGGAGAGAGAAGCAGTCTAGAATTCTGGAGAGTTGACTCTCATCCTGGTACTAATGCGTATTCGCTGAGTGGTGATGGCCAAGCCTCTACCCCCTTTTTAGGTCTTGTTTTTGGTTTTTGTTTTTGTTTTTCATCTGTAAAACCTTTGAAGGAACTGGTAGAGTCTTCGAGGTATGCTGTTCTACAGTCTTCTGAGGAAGCTTCTGCCTCCTGTCTTGGGCCTCACGCTTACAAGCTGCTTCCTCCAATCACTCTCCTGGTTCCTGACACAGCAGATGGAGCTGGTGCCCGCCCACGACTGACAGATGAGCCTCATTTACAGCCCTCAACATTTAACCACTTGGCTATTTGGCAGATCATCTAGCTCTGAGACACTGGAGGAAGCCCTCCTTGTCCTGAGCAACACAGACAACGTCCCACCCTCATGCCTTTGTCTATGCCAGGGATCTGGGAATATGGAACCTAGAAGCCAGCCTCCTACCACCCGTCAAAGGGGCTCTACAAAGAAGCCATATTTGAGCCTAGCAGTATTGCCCAGAGACCAAAAGATGAGGAGACAGTGTCTCAGACAAACGTTAGCTAGCTTGACCGATTTCCAGGTCCCAGAAGTTTGGAGCAGGGGTGGAGTACACCTAAGCCAGAGGCAGCCTGTCCATAGGCTAATCTGTGTTCTCAGAGTGAAAAAGATGAACTGATCAGATGAGATCCCCAACAACCAAATGTTTGGGAATGGAAAACAGACTGAGCCATCCTTATGGATTGAGAATTAACAGCAGGGCACAGAGCACTATGTAGAATGCAGAATTCCACATCTCAAGAAGCAAGTTTGGGCAAACAGTCTCCTTTTCAGATGCAAAGTTATTTTTGCTGCAGGAGACACCTGTTGAAGTCATAGAGTCAATCAGGGTAACATCTGGAACCTTGCAGGCAGTGTTAGTTCACCATATTTTTCATCCAGAAACATGTCCTGAGCAGTTTCCGTGGGCCAGCCATTGTGCTGAGTGCTGGCATTAAACCGGTAAGCAGATTAGATTTGGTCACTGCCCATTTAGTGGACGACATAGGTATCAGTTAAATAACCATTCAAGGAAATATATTTTTATGAACTGTGATTACAGAGAGAAAGGACATTGTTATTATTGTTGTTAGTAGTAGTATCATCATCATTACTATTATGTAAGGACCAGATTTATGTAGAGGAGGCTCAAGAAAGGCTTCCCTAAAAAAGTAGATATAAGCAGAGTCCAAAAAGACGAACCAGAAATTAGGAGAAGAGAGAGCATTCTAAGCAAAAGGGAAGAATATGTGTGAAGGCTCTGAGTGGGGAAAGGACTTGTGTATGAGAAGGTCCCAATGAGGGCCAGTGCAGCTGAGGTGGGTAGAGAGTGGCAGGGAGCCAGTCGCTGGCTTGGTGGGCAGCTGCAGGTCGTGCATGACCTCCTTGTACGTGGTGTGGATTTTGAGTTTACCCAAAAGTGCAGTGGGAATTGATTAAAGGATTTCAAGCAGGGGGTGATGTGATAGCATGTGTGAAGATTGCCCAGACTTGTGAGTGGTTAATGGACCAGAAGGGCTGGGGGAGGAAATGAGGCACCTCAGTAGGAGAACCCAGGTAGGAGACAATGGTGGTTTGGTCTAGAGAGGGGGTGGAGAACATGGAGAGGGGGCAGGGGAAGATTTGTGAAATATTTTGAAGGGAGAATCAAAAAAACACAACCTTCAAAATTCCCCGGAGATGAGGGGTCAGGGAGCATACTTCACGTAGAATTACCCTGAAGGAACCGGCAAGGAGGAATAGCCATTAGGTGGGAGTTCAACAAAAGCTTTGCCCCAAGCTCTAAGTAAAAAGTATGGTGTGTAACTGCCATGCGGGTGTTAGGGGTTTGGGATGAGGATGCAAGAAACTTCACCAAGGACAGTGATGACTGGAAGCTATGTAGTGGTGAGGCATCCAGCAAGCTCAGAGAGAACATGTCAAAAATGAATCAGTCTGAGACATCCTGAGTTCTCTTTCATCCTAAGGTAAAAGTTTTCCACCTGACTTGGCTCTAGTATCTCTAATTTGTTTACCCCTGTGGGTTCATTTTAAACCAGATGTATCTTTTTAAAGATTTATTTATTTATTGTGGGGGGGGCAGAGGGAGAAGGAGAAAGAGAGAGAATCTCAAGCAGACTGCCTGCTGAGCTCAGAGCCCGACATGGGGCTCAGTCCCACGACCCTGAAATCATGATCTGAGTCAAAATCAAGAGTCAGACACTTATTTTTTTTAATAAAGATTTTATTTATTGGAGAGAGAGAGCGCGCACAAGCAGGGGGAGTGGCAGGCAGAGGGAGAAGCAGGCTCCCCACTGAGCAAGGAGCCCGATGCAGGGCTCAATCCCAGGACCCTGGGATCACGACCTTAACCGACTGAGACACCCAGGCGTCTCGAGAGTCAGATACTTAACTGACTGAGCCACCCAGGCACCCCATTTTCACCAGATATTTTTGAGGATGGGCACTCCCTATGAAATAACTATTATTCCTCTCATTTTAGAGTTGAGGAAAGGCAGGATCAGGGAGTTTAAGTCACCTACCCAAGATCACACAGCCAGAAGTCCAAGTCCAGAGCTCCCTATACAAAACCTTCTTCTTCCCCATTGGTTTAAAATATTTAGCTGAAAGAAGATCCCTCCATTCCTTGTTGGTTCTCTGTCCACATCCCTTGCCTTGTCCCCTTGTTTCTCCCTAAGTCTCAGCCTATCCGCTACTGGTGATAGTGACAGGGTGGGTTTGTAACACTGAGTCAAGGTGTGAGAATCCTGTTTTTCTTCTCATGGCCCCAGCTGTAGCAAATGTTAGGGGCTGAAGATTAAATTTCATCTAATTTCTCATGAAGTTAGAAATGGATGTTATTTTAAAGAAATGCAAATTTCGTATTTTCACATCTACAAACTAAGATGTTTTTAATGTGTTGCTGTGTACTGAATCATCCCACAACTCAGCAGCTTGAAACAAAAACAATCATTTTATGGTCGCCCATAGTTCTAGAGGTTGACTCTGCCCAGCTGGTCGGTACTCATTCCGGGTGTCTTACGTAGTTGCGTTCAGATGGTGGCTGAGGCAGATGTCATCTTGAACTTTTTTTACTCACATATCTGGCAGTTGATTCTGGCTGCCAGCTAGAACCTTGGCTGGAACTGTCAGCTGAAACATCTACACATGGCCTCTGTAGGTAGCCCTGGGCTTCCTAACAGCATGGCAGCTGAGTTCCGAGAGCTGACATCTCAAGAAAGCAAGCAGAGTTGCCTGGCATTTTGTGATGTGGCTATGGAACTCAGAGAGCATCACTTTTGCCTGATTCTATTGGCAGGAGCAATCACAAAGATCTGTGAGGGATCAGCAGTAGGGAAATCAACACAAGATACCCCGCTAGATGGGAGAAGTGCCAA
This sequence comes from Neomonachus schauinslandi, assembly GCF_002201575.2. Lineage (NCBI taxonomy): Eukaryota > Metazoa > Chordata > Mammalia > Carnivora > Phocidae > Neomonachus > Neomonachus schauinslandi. The sequence goes on from NC_058407.1 coordinate 147,724,591, forward strand.
CATTGTATTATAAAAAGAGCAAATGGACTGGGGAGATATTGTAGTGACCATCTTTAGAAAATGTAACCCGCCACAGATGATAAGAAGTGAAGAGTAAAATGAAACACATTAGTTGAAAGTGCCCACATTATGTGTGTGTACTCGAAACTGAACACTTTCACTGCAATGTAATTCATGGCTAGTGGTTGTGAACACTTTCATTGCAACATAATTCACGTCTAGTGCCGTAAGGGAAGGCAGAGTAAAAAGAAAGAACTCTTCCCCATATATTTGCTGCTCCAGCTGCTCTATAAACTATACAATGCTTTTCCATCATTCTTTACCTTTTTCTTACTGTTTCTTCTGACAGGAATGATCTCCCAATGGAGAGCTGCCAGGTTCTAAGAAGCCTACCCTCAATCCTCCAGATAGAATTAAGTCTCTATGAATTTCCTCATCTCAGTTTCAACAACTATGCTTTTCTTTTTGGAAGCCCTCTCTTTGGTTCTTTTTGCATAAATACCTGTTCTTATTTCATGTGTACAATATCCTTCCTCTCTTTGAGAATATTAATTACACTTATTTTAAAGTCCTGACCTAATGGTTCTATTGGTTCTATATCCTTGGATTTACATCATTCTACTTTTTGAGATTATCTTTTCTATTTCATAGCGTTGGTATTTCCATGGGTTTGGCGAGTCTGGATTGGGTACTCATCTTTGTGGTTGAGATTCCTTGTTAGATTGTCTACTGGGTTTTTTAGTACTGTCTTCCTGGGGGGAGGGCTGGGCAGGGACTGTGGGTACTTGCAGTTCCTTTGCCACATCCATGCTCCAGAGGGGGTGAGGGAATAGGAGGGGGGGGGTATCACTCAATGGGATGCTTAGGCACATGGTCTTCTGGGTGGCAGTGATTCTTCCTGAGCACCCCCATCTACTTTGGGTATTGCTCTGTCTGTCCAACCTAAGATTTCTTAATCATGGTGGTTGCCTCGCTAAACTGAGAAGCCCAAGGGTTTGGGGAGAGGCAGGATGGCTTGGGGTCTACTTCCCTAGCAACTTCCATTGCAGCACAAAACTAATAACTTGTCAGCGTCCTCAGCTCCTCCTGTTTCCATTACCTCTGGGATGTTTGAACCCATCTTCTGCAGCCGTTCTCTGGTTTGGATCCTGCCCCTTGGATTCGTTTTTTAATCTAATCCCATTTTGGCCCCGCATTTCAGAGATTCCTCACAGTTTCTGCTCTGCCAGCAGAACTTTTTGTTGCTAAGCAGGGTAATGTCTTTACATATTTTTTTTAAAAATATTTAAATTTACTTTATAATTTATATACAGCAAAATTGATTCTTTTTGGTGAACAGTTCTGTGAATTTTGACAAATGCGTGGAGTCATGTCATTATTACCACAATCAAGACCCATGATGGCTCCATCCTCCTACCTCACCTCCAGATTCCTTGGGCTGTCCCTTTGCAGCCAACTCCTCATCTCACAACCACAGACCTGTTTTCTGTCCCCATAGTTCTGCCTTTTCTAAAATGTTATATACGTGGAATCATAAAGTATCTGGCATTTTGAGTCTGCCTTCTTTCACTTAGCATAATGTGCATATTAAAAAATCTCTTCCTCTGTCCTTCTCAGTGCTATTCCATTGCATGGATGTAGCTTATTTGTCAGTTTCACCAACTGAAGGACATTTGGTTTGTTCTGAGTTTGGAGCGATTATGAATGAATCCACTTTAAACATCACACAGGTTTTTGTGTGCGCATAAGTTTTCATTTCTTTTGATTAAATACCTGGGAGTGGGATTGTAGAGTCTGATTCTCAGTATATGTTTAACTTTTAAAAGAAACTGCTATACCTCTTTTTCTAAAGGGGTTGTAACATTTTGCATTCCTAGGAGCAGCACGTGAGAGTTTCAGTTGCTTCACATCCTCCCCAGGATTTGGCATTGTCAGACTTTTAATTTTTCTTCTGTTTTTGCTATTCTTCTGGATAGGTAGCGATAGCTCACTGTGGTTTCCTTTTGCAATTTTAAGGGGTTTTTTTGTTTTGTTTTATTTTTTTAGATCTTGATAATCCTTTTTAGGAATTTGGTATAGGATGGGTTACTATAAGGTAATTTTTATCTTGAAACAGAGATTGTCTCAGATCATTGCAGGTACTTGTAATATTACGTGTGTTACAGGGAAGTCATTTACCTGTCTGTCCCTGCCCCCCGGCCCCCGGTTGGACTGTGATCTTTTCAAAGGCAGCAGTAGGCATTATCTATTCCTCTTTCCCCCATACCCAGAAAGATGCCTGGCCTAGGATTGGCACATGGTGATTATTTGATAAGTGGGTTATTCATTGGATGAATTTGCTCAACCTGCAATTAGAAAGGATTTGGTTTAATCAACAATCACCACTTGGGAGCATTCTCAGAGGATAAAAAGGGTTAGGTTGTTTTTATTGGGGCTTGAATGTCTTTAAAATGTGGAAATATTATGGGGAGAAAGATTCAACATTACAGATTCTTACATGTGCCAAATATTAAGGTCAGTGCTTTCCAGACGTATCTCGTTTTATCCTATTCTGGACTCTGTCGTAACTCATCAGCTAGTATGGAGAAAGAAGCATTGGTTTTGGATGAAGCTGACTTTGTCTGTTTGTGACCTTGAATACATGGTTCAGAGCCTCTTTTTGCCTCATTTTTCTCATCTGCAAATTGTGCACAACAACGCCTAGCTTACAGAATTGGCCTCGGGTATAATGAAGGATGTATGGGTAAAGCACTTGGCACGTGCATTTGATTTTCAAATTTTGGCAAAGAATGCATAACATAAAATTTACTATCTTAACCATTTCTAAGTGTACAATTCAGTCACATTAAGTATATTAACATTGTTGTGCGACCGATTTCCAGAACTTCTTCATCTTGCAAAATTGAAACTCTCTACCCATTAAACATCAGCTCCCCATTCCTGTCCCCCATCCCCACCCCAGCCCCTGGCAGCCACCTCCCCCATTTCATATGCAGTAAACCAGAGGCACCAGAGCTCCCTCAATTTTCTTAAGACCTCATAGCTGATACATTATGGCTGGAGCAGGATTTGAACCCGTGTCTCCTGTCTCTAAATGACCTATTCTCTCTCCATAACCTCACTTGGCTCTCACATGTTCCTCAAGAGAGGGGATGGCGTCCTAAATCACAGGGGAAGTTATTTAGGGAATGTTGGGAGATATGGAAAATGGGGAGAGACATGCTCGTATCTATCACTGTGAACTTCAGCCGTCCTCTATGTGAAAAGCCCTTAAAAATGGACTCTCAAAGCTAAGTGGGGGAGATTTGCACCCCAATTCAAGTGGGCTCTTTGGGAGACAAAGTGTATGGGTGATACGAAATCAGTGAGTACTCTTCCTCCATGCATTCATTCTGTGAAGCTTCAACCAAAGCAGGAGCTAAAGGTCTTTTTGGTGCACACTGAAAATTTCCTTAAGCAACAGGTCGCCTGCTGTCTGAGAGTCCTCCAGCCCCTGTGTAGAATCATTTCTACTCGAGACTTGGTATAGGATATATTGCAGCCTCTATCCATGCGGTATCTGCATTGTGTTACCACCTGAAGGATACATACCCAAGCAGCGTAGCATCCCTGGTGTTTGGTTAAGCTGAGCCCAGTTCCCTCATTTGTTTTATTGCTCTGCTTTTCTGTTGTCGTTTGCTGTCCCAGGCATCAAATTGTCCATAAACAAAATACTTAGCCAGGGCACATACAGTGCAAAAAGAAAAAACAAGTTTCAGAGCAACAAAAATGGCTGTTGCTAAGCCAACCCATTTAATGCATTTTTTTCTTAGCGAAAAAGCTGACTTTTACGTGAAGCTCCTTGCATATTGCCTGTCACATAGCAGGTGCCTGAAAAAATGGTCTTTTTTTTTTTTTTTTCCACATCCTCTCCTGTGTTAGTTAAAATTCAGTTCCATGGAGGAAGCTCTGGGAACTGGGAACGGAGGGGTGGAGGAGATTGAACATATTCCCTGACCTCAGCGGTATGGGAAAACAAGCATTGGGAATAAATAGAAGTATTTCTGTGGCTAAAGAAGCAAATTGAATCCTGTCCCTCTCGAATTGATACACTGAAATCCTAATGCTCAGTGCCTCAGAATGTGACCTTATTTGGGGATAGGGTTGTAGCAGATATAAATTAGTTAAGTGGAGGTCACACTAGAGTGGGGTGGGCCCCAATCCAGTATAACCAATGTCCTTATAAAAAAGGGGAATTTAGACACAGACATGCTCATAAAGAGAACACCATGTGAGGATGGAGGCAGATATTGGGGTAATCCTTCCACCAGCTCAGGAATGCCAAAGATTGCCAGCAAACCACCAGAGGCTAGGAGAGAGGCATGGAACACATTTTCCCTCACCACCTTAGAAGGAACCGACTCTACCAACACCTTGATCTTAGCCTTCCAGCCCCCAGAACGGTAAAATGATACATTTCTGTTATTAAAAGCCCCCCTCTGTGGTTATGGCAGCCCTAGCAGATGAATACAGAGAGGTGCAGAAGTATTTAGGAGAGGAGAGGGTGAGGAAGGTCCCCTGGAGGGTATGATGTATAAGCTGACCCTAGAAAGATGATTCAGAGTCAGCTTGGGAAAGATGTATGGGAAAAAGGAGAGCATTTTGCAGAAGAAAATAGTATTTTTACCTATGGCTAATTGGTACTTTCCAACTTATTCTAACAAGCTTGGGTATCTAGTTTCTAATCCCATAACACATTTGGACTGGAAATAATGAAGGCCAAGAGGACAGGCTGCTGCTTACCATGCAGCTAATAAAGGACTAACCATGATGGAGGGGAAAAGAAAAATGCCAAGTCGATGGAATTGGGGGGAAGGGGGTGCAAGGGAAGGAGAAGAGGACAAGGGGCAGGAAAGAAGCTTTCAGGCCACACTGGGCTATCAAGGGAGGGGGCATCCAAGCAGTGGTAGATGAGCTCATGACCTTGACTTTGGGGAAATGGCCTCTGTGCAAATAAGACAACCTTCGGTATTTATAATGATGCTGCTGAGCCTTTGGTGGTGAGGTAACCCACCTTGGAGATGTCTCGTTTCAGAAGTGATACCAATAAATGGGCGTTTCTTGAACATGCTCACGATGCTTCTTCCAATTAAAATGGTCCTCTGTTACTGTCTTTGATAATCTATCTTTCTCAGAATGTAGATGAAGAAGCTCTCCTACCTTCTAAAACTGGGTGAGGTACTGTGTCCCTTGTGCCGTCACAGGACTCTGTGTTTTGCTGTATCATGGCACTAACTACGCTGGTCTTAAGGGTTCTCCACATCCCCGGTGTGACTCTTAGTCAGCTTCCTATCCTAGACTATCATCTCCTTGGGGCGCAACCTGAGACTTGAAATGAATCTCTTGCCCCCCCCCGCCCCTGCCCAGAGCCCGCATAAAAACTGGCCAGAAGTGAACATTAAATAAATATTTAACAACTCCAGTTTTAAAATATTCCCATCCTAAATGGTGAAAATAAAAAAAAATGTTTTGCATGCTTAGAGATATAAACCCATGGGTAACACAAATGCCTCATTTACCAAAGGTTTTACAGTGATACATGTGCATTTTTTCCTCCATTGCAAATCCTTGCTGGTCCCTCTGCCACCAAGATTCAATAAGATGGATTTAATTCTCTTTATACATAAACCTTTTCTGGTGAGAGCCTAGCCTGCTATGTTCTCTTTTGACAAATTCAGGGTAATTTTGAGTTGGATTTGATTTTTTTTTTTTTTTTTTTTTGCTTGCTTGTGGCCAGAGAAAAAATCTACATGGTGTTTCAAACTATAATTTTCAGGTTTTCTCTTTCAAAGGATACTGGGCACAAAGGTTTGGAAAGGATAGAAAGGAACACAGAGCTAAAAGCCAGAGCTTTGCTCTGATTTCTGAACATGTATTCTCTTTTTTGTTGTCGTTGAGAATTACCAGTGCTACGGGCCCCTGCAGGAACATCTCCTCCCTATTCTCTCTCATTTGTCCTGTTCTGAGACAACTGAATGATCTGGAATATGTCCAAGAATTCCGAGCCCAGAGAGGGCCTTATGAAAACCTCCCACTCTCTTTTCATGGCCACCCCATCGTGTCATCTTTGCTTCCTGGACAATTGGAGGCAATAAAGCTTTGGCTATAATGTCTCGGATGGTTACTCTGTTTCGGGCGGGATGCTAAGCACTGTGTACATGCTCCAAATCTCATAGCACACCTCCGCGCCCCTGCCCCCCGAGGAAGCTGCTATGTCCCCATTTTAGAGCTGAAGACTGAGGCTCAGGCAGGTGTGATCACTGATATACCCCAAGATGTTATCGGTAAAGAGAAGAGCCAGAATGTGAATCCAGAACTGAGTCAAAATTCCATTCTTTCTTCATTATGTCATGGCAGATGCTGCTGCTTGTGTCTCTGGGACCACTCTGTGGCCGCGAAGCTGCGCCATCAGGCACAGAGAGTATGTTGGGGAGAGCGGGGATGAAGGAGAAACCTGGGCAGGACCCACATGGCCTTGCCATCCGGGCAACTTCTTGGGTGTTGAAAAAACATTGGGAAAATTTTTTGAGTTCCTCTAATTAGTAGGTGGTGCAAGAGCTAAGATTTGTCCACCAAGCAGAATGTCTGGCACACCGCAGATGCTCAAATATATGAGGAGGAATGGATGGGTGAGCAAGATGGAGAGGTAGAGCACAGGTGCGTTCCACAAGGCAGTAAGGGATTCTCAGGACGGGGGCCGGGGGGAGGCCTGCTCGTTCCCTCGGTTATAACAATAAGTTCTATTCTCTGGATGAAAAAGGAAACAAAAAGACATAGATCTGGCCAATGGTTTACTGGTCTGAGTGGGAAATTTTATAAGAAGGAAGATACTCAAGACAGAAGAGTCTCTCTTCATAGAGGAGGCTCAATGCTGAGCCTCCAGTTTCTTCCTGTCCTTGCTAGAGGCAGCTTAACTTAGTGGAGGAAGCACCTGTTTTGCCATCAGACAAATCTGGGATCAAATCCTGACAGTTACTAACATGTGTGTGACTTCGGGCAAGCACCTCAACCTCTCTGGGCTTCGGTTTCCTTATATGTAAATTAGGACTGTAATACTTAGAGAAATAGGTGTGTGTTTGTTTTTTTTAAATATGGTTAATGTGGTTTTCTATTTGGCCTTTCTGAGTTTGTGACTTTTGTCTGAGTTGGCCCATGCTAAACCATCTGCTTGGGAGAGAAAGGAGAGTAGAATAAAGTGAAAGGAAACACTCCATGCCACCGTGTGCAACCCACTGCCCAACAATGAGAGGTTCTGTAGCAGGATTACTGTAGCAGGATTCCTGTAGCAGGATTCCTTGGTATGTGGTATATGAGGGTCCTTGAGGAAGATCAACTAGGCAATCTGGTAGTCAGGTCATACCACTTCGTGTCTTAACTGGCTCAGCTACCCCCTGACAGCTCAGAGCTTCTTCACTTTGAGTTCCTCCCAGAGTTCCAAACACGGGAGTGAGATGAGAGATCCCTGCCCTCAGCATTTCCCTCACCCATCATTCTCCCCAATCAAAGAGGGAAAGTCAAATGACATTCCTTCATCTCTCTCTCTCTTTCCTTGTCATTTTCTCATTTCCCTAGAATCAGAGGAGGATGGCTTCCCGTCCTTTTGCTTCCCTGGTCCACCCTTGACAAAAACTCTGTGGTCTTGCCTACCAAGTCCAGTCCTCAGTATGCTAAAGAATGGAGAGAAAGGTATGGGGTGGGGGTCCTCAAAAAGTTAAAAATAGAACTACCTGTGATCCAGTAGTCGCACTATTGGGTATTTAAAAGGGATACACTAATTCGAAGGGATTCATGCACCCTGATGTTTATAGTAGCATTATCTACAACAGCCAAATTATGGAAGCAGTCCAAGTGCCCATTGTTAGACGAATGGATAAAGAAGATGTGGTATATATATACACAATGGAAGATTATTCAGCCATTAAAGAGAATGAAACCTTGCCATTTGCAACATGGGTGGAACTGGAGAGTATAATGCTAAGTGAAATAAGTCAGTCAGAGAAAGACAAATACCATGATTTCACTTACATGTGGAATTTAAGAAACAACTCCCCCCCCCCCCAAAAAAAAGACCAAAGGAAAAAAGAGAGACAAATCAAGAAACAGACTCTTCACTATAGAGAACACACTGATGGTTATCAGAGGGGAGGTGGGTGGGGGGATGGGTGAAATAGGTGATGGGGAATAAGGAGTGCACTTGTGATGAGCATTGGGTGATATGTTGAATGATATGAATGAATTGGGAATTGTTGAATCACTATATTGTACACCTGAAACTAATATAACACTATGTTAACCATACTGGAATTTAAAATTAAATTAAATTTTAAAAATTAAAAAAAAAAAAGTAGAAAAGAATTAAAAAAAAAAAACTTTCCAAAGTCAGTCATGTGACTTAAAATTGTATTATTGTCTGGCTGCCAAATAATTTTTTGAATGCCAGAAATTTGAATTTAACTCCCTTAGAGCCAATAAGGAAGTGGCCAAGAGCGCAAATTCTAGAGTCAGAAGGCTAGATCCAAAGTATAGCTCTGCTATATGCAAGTGGCGTAAGTTTGGGCAAGTTACAAAGCCTCTGTGCCTTGATTTCCTCCTCTGCAAAATGGGGTTAATAATAGTATCTCATAGAGATTCTTGGAATGATTGGATTAGTTCATATACAGAATAGTGCCTGGTACCTAATAACGTCTCTTTGTGGATTATGTATATAAGTGTGTCTTCACCATCTTCATCAGTGACTAATATTATCATCATTTTCCTTTGTGTTCCTTCTATAATAAATCCTAATTCCCCAGCCTTACCCAGACATGTGAATGTCATGCCCATCACATATGTAGGAAGACAGAAGAGAAAAACACATTAATAATTTGAAAAATCCATTGTCCTTCAGACTGTGTCCTAGTTGATAAAGTTGTTTCCCGTGGGGATCTGGGGTAATAATTCTGATATTGATAGACACGTATACTGGACTTAACAGCTGAGTCAATGGATAGTGGATATTGGGAGCCATGTTTCTTATTGTTGGAGTAAGAGCTTACAAATAAGCAAGAGGAGGAGCCTAGAATGATCCATGTGATTAGAGTTAGAGATAGCAGGATGAACTCCTATTTAGCTTAAGGTAGATACAGATGGTTGCATATATAAATATTTGTAGACACCTGTACATATGAGTTAGTACACACACATAGATTTTCTTACTCTGTCAGCAGAGAGAGACCAGAAGCAATGAGCACACCCAGCACCCAGATCTTAGTTGCTAACACAGTTCTACAATAAAAAGAACCAAGGCTCCTTGGAGAGATGGCTGATTCTACCACTGGACAGGGAATATACAAGATGAACCTAGAGCATCTTGTATCACTAGAGAGCAAGGAAGCTCTAAAAAAAGGGGCCCTAGGAGCCAACTGAAAGAGTTTCCAATGGCCAAGCCTGGAACAATTTGAGCAAAAAACAAAATAAAACAGTATTGGTTTAGAACCCAAAGTAATAAAATACGTGTCTATGTGTCCACACTGATAAAAATAAATGGTTGAATAATTAAGTGGAGATAAAGAGACAAATCTCTTATGAAGAAGAATTCTAAATAATTTACATAGAAACTATACTCAGAGAGGTGGAACATAACTCCTCGATCTTTAAGTATGGGTTATGCAGAGTGGCTTAAAGAGTATGGCATGGAAAGACAAAAAATAATAGAATACCTTTACAGTGGAGAAACTTGACACACACTACCTCAGGCAGGTGATGAAGGTTAACATCAATAGTGATAAAGCATCATAGTATGTATCCTTGATGGGTGCTGATGAGAATGTCACTTTACAGTTCTCGTCACCCAAACCCATAACCTCAGTCTAGTCAAGAGGAAAACATCAGACAAATTCCACTCAAGGGCCATTCTACACAATACCTGGCTGGCAGTCCTCGAAACTGTCAAAATCATTAAAAACAACAGAAGTCTAAGAAACTAATGGCCAAGAGATACCTAAGGAAAGGTGATGACTACATTTAATGTGGTAATTGAATGAGATTCTGGAACAGGAAAAGGACATTAGGTCAAAGCTGAGGAAACCTGAATGAAGTGTGGACTTCTGTTAATAGTAATTTTCAAAGTGGTTCATTATTTGTAACAAATGTACTGTACAACACAAGATGTTAGTAACGGGAACTGGGTCTGGGGTATATATGGGAACTCTCGGCACCATTTTTTTTTTTTTTAAGATTTATTTATTTACTTTAGGGAGAGAGAGAGAGCGCATGGTGGGGAGGGGCAGAGAGAGATAAAATCTCAATTAGACTCCGCGATGAGCACGGAGACCATCATGGGGCTCGATCTCACAGTCCTGAGGTCATGGCCTGAGCTGAAACCAAGAGTCCAATGCCTAACTGTCTGCATCACCCAGGCACCCCTCTTGGTGCCATCTTTGCAGTATTTTTATAAATCTAAAATTGTTCTACAATGAAAACCTTATTTTAAAAGATATATTGTCTATAGATCTCTACCTCATAGGGTTGATGTAGGAATTAAAGGAGATATAGTGCATGAGAAATTCTTTGCCAAGTGCCTGGCACATAATGTACACTCCACAAAACAACACCGTTTTGACCATATTGTGCCTTTCTGCGCTGTTCTTCCTGTGATGTGCCTTGAAAGACTGGCTATTGTTACTTTTCTTCCAAGATGAGCCAAATTGGTCCAGTTTCTGATAGTTGTTATTTGTCTCTTCTACACTGAGAAGCCCACAGCATCCTCCTTCTGTTTGCAACTGAGCATTTTCACCTTAGCTGACCCTATCTGAATTGCATTTATTTTATTTCTATTTAGTGACTAAGGTATACCATATATAATGGTACTTACACAGCAGTTACCTGGGGTAAGTTAGCCAGATGCTTCCAATTAGAGTAGCTCTATCTCACCCTTCTTTGAAAATGAGTGTTAAATGCATAAGACCCCCTCTTCTGTCTTAGGAAGGCGAGCACAGGGACATCATCAACTTCTTGTTTGTTGACTGAGGCTCTTGATGGAAAACAGCATCCCAGAACAGCAAGTCCGTGTTAGTTATTTCTAAGAGTCAGAATGAGTTGCAAAATTATAATGAGGCAGGGAAAATTTTTCTTGTGGCATTGGGTAGGAAGTACCTTTCTACAGAGGTGAGGTGGGAAAGATATCTCTGGCCAAAATGTGTCTACAAGAGAAACTATCCTGCTAAGAGCAAGACATTGTTGGTCCAACTGGATTCCTTCTATGGCCATGACTATGTAAATTAAATGATATAGATAGATAGATAATATATATACACGTGTACACATACATACAAATACATATGCATATATACGTATACCTAAATATTCTCTTTCTCTCTTACTTTTCTTCTCGCCTCTGTTGGCAAGGACAGATCTTACCCAGTCTTTGCTCTTCCCTCACCCTATTGTTCTATTTTGCTTGGATGCCAAGCTGGGCTGACTTCCCATCTACACTTTGGTTTCTCCTCCTTAGCTGGATATATTTGTACAAAACTCACAGATAATCTGGGTTGCCAGGTCTGCTCCATCTTCTCATTCAGTGAAATGAAAATAACATTTAAAACACCCAGTCACAAATGTCTGTTTAATAATTCTTGATTGCTGCCCTGAGATTGGATGTCCATATTTGTGAATATTTGATGCCTGGAAACGAGCACAAAATGGCTGTGTAAAATGGCTGGAAATTTGCTTCCTGTGGCTCTGCATGTGATAGCAGGAATGTGACTTTGGGGCAGCCCCATCTCTTCTTTTGTGAGGGATTCATTTGGTGGGCCATCTTGGTCAGGCCCACTTACATTAAGGAACTACTCACTGCCCTTGAGGTAGCTCAAGACTTGGGAGAAATCATCCAGAAGAAAATACTTTATAATAGCATATTGAATATTCTGTTGAATAATATAAAAGACTGTTCCAAGTGATGAGGAACGTCTCTACAGATTTTTTATTTTCTTTAATTAAGTGTTTAGCATTTCCCCTGGCAGGCCTGGAAACAAAATTTGAGCCTAGTGGGTGGGATCTAGGATTGAGGGAGCAAGGAGTTGGGAGAAAGGGTGGGCTTGGGAGAGGTCAGCTCTTTAACTAGACAGGCTCATGGTTGGGATCTACTTCCAGGAGTGAAAAAATACGACTTGCCATGAAGGCATTAGTAAATTAGCTTATGAATGTCTTTGGGCATTCCCAATCTACTACTGAGGCCATTTGAAATTTCTACTCAATCTCTGTAGAATACCCAGAAGCAATGCCTTTGCCATCTTGACACAACCCCCAGGCCTTTCTTTATAGCCACCTGGGCAACCTCCCTTCTGGTCAGCTTCACTTCCCAGAGGGAATCCATGTGACAACTACACTAGTCCAAACTCTACATTGCAAGGGACAGTAACCCCAAAGCATACTCACTTAGTAGAAAGCGGCTTTCCTATCTTCTCAGCTTTCCTCCTGTTGTCCTTATTCCTTCCCAGTAAAAAAAATAAAAACTTCTTTTTCAAAAAAGTTTGAACCTACCATGTGAACCTACACATGGTAGGTTCAAACTCACTTGAATCCATGACCTCCTGGCTCCTTCCAAGGTTCCAGAGAGAAAAACTCAGGGAAGCATTCTGATTGGTGCAGCCTAGATCGCATGCCTGCTTCCGGCCCAGTCACTAGGAGAAGGAGGCATCGTGATTTGCCCGATTTGGATCACACGCTCATTTCTTAGGGTCCATGCTTCAGCAAAAGCTGTACCTTATGCAACACCTCTTCCATGATTTCATTAAGCTTGGGCCTTCCCAACCCTCCACTGAATCTCAGCCAAAAAGCTATCATGGCAGAAGGATACACCTACTTCCTCACCTGCTGGCCAGAGGCTGGGATACGTGGCATATGTTTGCTGACCTTCCCATTACGCAGTTGGTCTTGTGTGCATGTGCAGTGATAAAAAGTGCTCTTCTTGGGCGCCTGGGTGGCTCAGTCGGTTAAGCGACTGCCTTCGGCTCAGGTCATGAGCCTGGAGTCCCTGGATCGAGTCCCACATCGGGCTCCCTGCTCAGCAGGGAGTCTGCCTCTCTCTCTGACCCTACCCCCTCTCATGCTCTCTATCTCATTCTCTCTCTCAAATAAATAAATAAAATCTTAAAAAAAAAAAAGTGCTCTTCTTTTTTTTTTTTTTTTAAGATTTTATTTATTTGACAACGAAAGAGACAGTGAGAGAGGGGACACAAGCAGGGGGAGCGGGAGAGGGAGAAGCAGGCTTCCCACTGAGCAGGGAGCCCGATGCGGGGCTCGATCCCAGGACCCTGGGATCATGACCTGAGCCGAAGGCAGACGCTTAACCGACTGAGCCACCCAGGCACCCCTAAAAAGTGCTCTTCTTATCTCTGTGTCTCAGCTGTGGTCTCCCTGCCTCTCCCCATTTGGGTGTATTGGTTTCTAAAGCCAAACATATTCCGTATATGTCATGGGTTGAATTGTCTAGAAGCAGCCCTTGAGAGATGGGTTCAGGTGTATGAGACTCTGAGGGAGTGCTACAGACACACAGACAGACGCATGCACACGCCCCTCTCAGGTTGTGAGGGTAACAAAATAGGAAAGATAAAGGAGACACTCAAAGATGGGGTCTCAGTCTCAGATAAAGTCTGGACCAGGGGTAGTTAAATTATGGCCCTTGGAGCAAATCTAGCAGCCACCTGTTTTTATAAAGTTTTATCTGTACACAGCCAATAAACATTCATTCATTGACATCATGTCTGTGCTTTCTTGCTACAAGGGCAGAGTTGGTATTTGTAACAAGTCTGCGTGGCCCATAAAGACTGAACTATTTATAGTCTGGCCCTTTAGGAAAGAAGGTTGCTTGTTCCGGTCCCTGGGAGCTCTGGAGCATCCATTGCTTCATAAAGCCGCCCCTACTTTGAGGCAGAGGGCTGGTCTGCCTGTCCTATAGAGTCAGCGAGGCTCTGGTTGCCCACCACAGCCGGTGTTGAGGGTGAGGTGCACGAAGCACACTAAACCCAGGGCAGTGGTTCCCGAGAATAACTTCCTGGGTGTGAGGGGCAGCTGTGAGCTGTGTGCGGCCAAAACAGCAGCCGGGAAATGGGCACACATGCCAGGGAAGGGCGATCTTCCAAGGCAGCACAAGCATCCCCCGCCATGTTTATCTGGATCTGTACCTGCACTTCCTGAAGCTGGGGAGAACCTGTATTTCCTGCCTGAAGCTGAACCATAATCACCTCATCTGGACTCCACCTCGTCTCACTCTTCCCTTCACTCTGTCCCTCCCACTGCTCTCAGGGTGGAGGGGAAAGCCTTCACAAGGCCTCCTGGGCCCCGCCGGCCTGTCCAGCCCCACCCCCGTCCACTTCGCTCACACTCTGTTCTGCAGCCACGTGTGCCTCAAGGGAAGGGTGCGGCATCCTGCATTGCTGAAAACACTGCCTCCCCTCCAATTTCAGGGCTTCTGGCCATGCCCTTCCCTCTGCCCTGAACACCCTCCCCAGCGCCCTCCACCTTCACCCACACATAACCGCATCTAGACTTCGGGTTCTCAGCTCAGATAATATTCCCTCCAAGCAGACTTCTCGAACCTCTCTCCCCATGAACCCCATTTCCTCTAAGTAGCCAATACTTGGTTCATGTGTCTTTGCATATTTTTTTCCTGTCTTTGCAAATCACACCACTCAAGCAACATGCATAGATTTTCTTTTCTTTAACAAAGATGCTATATTAGGGCACCTGGGTGGCTCAGTCGGTTAAGCGACTGCCTTCGGCTCAGGTCATGATCCTGGAGTCCCAGGATCGAGTCCCGCATCAGGCTCCCTGCTCGGCGGGGAGTCTGCTTCTCTCTCTGAACCTCCCTCCTCTCATGCTCTCTATCTCTTTCTCTCTCTCAAATAAATAAATAAATAAATAAATAAAATCTTTAAAAACAAAAACAAAAAACAAAGATGCTATATTATATGCATTACTTTCACATTTGCTTTTTCTCCCTTAACAATATAACCCAAAAGAAAGTATCCAGGTTGACATGTATAGAGTTAACTCATTAAAAAAAAAAAAATTTATTTATTTATTTGAGACAAAGAGAGAGAGAGAGAGGAGGAGGAGAGGGAGAGAGAGAGAAGCAGACTCCCTGCTGAGCATGGAGCCTGAGGCGGGGCTCAATCCAAAGACCCTGAGACCATGACCTGAGCCGAAATCAAGAGTCGGAAGCTCAAGTGACTGAGCCACCCAGGCACCCCTAGGGTTAATTCATTTTTAAACACATTTTTTCCTAACAGCTCCATGATATGTACACATTATGTAATATGGATGTACAATAATTTATTTAAGAATTACCATCTTTGTAGGAATTCAGGTTGTTTCTGTGCATGTGCATTTTTGTCACTTTACAGACAACGGTGCAAAGAACATCTCTGAACAAACATCCATGAATTCTGACGCTATTTCTGTAGGCTTAATCCCCAGAAGTGATATTATTTGGTCAAAGTATACCTTCACTTTATGTTTCCAGACACACTGCCACATTCCTTTCTACAAATATGGCAAATTGGGCTCCCATGTGAGGTTATGAGACTGGCCAGTTTCCCACATCTTTGCCAGTATGGTGTCCTTTCCATACTTGTAATGTTTGCCCATCTCTTGGCAAAGGAATGGCTTCTCCTTGTTGTTCTGACTTGCATTTCCATGACTATGATTGAAGTTAATCATCTATTATATATATATATATATATATATATATATTACCCATCCGACTTCAGCTGCTTTCCAGGGAGGATCCTGGAGCCGCTTGTTCTGATGTGTCTGTTGCTCTCCTCTCGTGTCCCCGGAGGGTGGGCAGATTGGGACCCAGCGATGGTGGGCATGGGTAGAAGGTCCTGCTCCACCTGTGACCATGTCCCGCTATCTCCTCCCTTGCAGACACGACCCAGATGAACAACGCAGTGCCCACCTCCCCTTTGCTCCAGCAGATGGGCCATCCACATTCGTACCCTAGCCTGGGCCAGATCTCCAACCCCTACGAACAGCAGCTGCCGGGCAAAGAGCTCAACAAGTACGCCTCCTTGAAGGCAGTCGGTGAGTGCTGTTCTGTTTCTCCTCTACTTTTCTGCACTTTTTTCTCGTTCCCTCTGTTTTTTTCTAGTCCTCTTGCTTTTTCTTCCTACTTCTCCTTTTCTTTCGCTTCTTCTTCTTTCTCAGAATCTGCGTCTCTCTCTGTCTCTGTCTTTCTCTCTTGGTCTCTTTCCTCTCTCTCTCTCTCTCTCTGTCCGTCTGCCTCACACATATTCTTGGTCTCTCTACCTGGGGCCCAGGTTGCTGGGAAGCAGAGCCCCTGGGCTGCTGCTTCTCTGACTGGATCGAGTCCTACCTTGCCACGTGGGGCAGGGTGGGTGAGTGAGGGACACATGTGGGGGCTGTTTCCCGGGGAGAAGGGCCTGGAGGCTCATTTGGATCCGACTGATAGCCCAGCCCCTTGGTCGTCCACCATCTGCCCTCGGGAATCCTCAGGGAATCCAGGACACCCGGTGTCCGAATACCTTGCCCTGTAGTGGGTAACATCCATCACCCCCGTAGTCATCCCATCTCTGAGAAGTCGGTAAGTGCATGCCCCCATCTCAGGCAACTTCCGCTCTTCAGGATGGGGCACGCTGTCTGGAGCTTGTTGTGCTAACTGGGCTCTTATCAAAGTGCCAGACATTGCATTGGACCTTTTCATACATCCTGCCTTGCTTTCTCACAGGGATCCAAAGAGGAAGACCCAATTATTATCCCAGTTTTCAGATTAGGAGACCGAGAGTCAAGGGGGTCTAATTTCATTTGCCCCAAATCGAGCCGCCTGTAGGTTTTTATCACTCCAGAGCCTGCCTCTCACAGCCTAGCTCACACACAAGGGAGGGTGACAGTGACCCTGATGGTGGCCCGGGCTCCTGAACACATCGCTCATGCAAGAGTCCTACAGGGCGGAAGCCACAGCCATCGCGAAGTCAAACTTGGGGCAGACGCAAGACTCACAGGCCGCATGCTTGCTTTTGTTATCAGCTGCTTGTCTTCATGTCTTCCCTCGTCAGAGATGGGATGGGAGACACTTGCTGATCAATTCCAGCGTCAAATATCCTAATTCCATTACACACTGACACCAGAAACCAAAGCCCAGACACTGTCACCTGTCTGTGATGCTTGTGGGGACCCTGGTCTCCCAACATATAGAGGCACAAAACCGGCATCTTGATGCTCGGCAGAGGGCCAGGCGTATAGTGGGAACTCGGTAAGCATTGGAACCACAAGGATCTTTAGGAATTCCTATTTCTTCCCCATCACCTAGGACTTCCAGATGGAGTCACTCAAAGACAGGCAGACCAAATTTCTAATACGAGGGCGCACAGGCTTTTCTAAATCCTAAGCCCCGCAAGGACTTACGTACCAGTTCCCACGTTTCGTGTTGAATTTCTACGCCCAGCTCAGCCCTCACGTATACCCCATGACCACAGGCTCCCTCTGTTCCCTACTGCATGTTTGCACAGCATATGCATCCCAAGCGTGTTCAAACAGACTCAAATATTAGTAGGAAGAGCTGAGGGCTGTTGCCTAGGAGAGAGAGAGTCAGGGCGTCTGCACCGATGTAGCTGCAAAGTGTTCATACACTGTTTGGTGCCCCCGCCCCCTTCCTGAGCTTTGCATTTAGGTGATAAATGGCGTCTGCTGGTTCTATTTGATTCTTCTTTTGGCATTAAAAAAAAATCAACCCAGACATCTTTTTCCTTTTGAACTGGTTACATTACCCTACACAATTCATTTCTTCAGCTTAGGCCCAGTGTCTTGTCCCCCCTCAAAACTCAGTAGCTATTTGGGTAAATAACGGGATAGATATTCCCACAATGCTCCTTGATTTTCTCCAGGATTTATACAGGGATCCCGTGCATGGCAAATGTCTGCAGGGCATTGAGAATTAAATTTGCAGCACGAAAATATATCTTACCCTCCTTAAGTAACTGTTTCTTCCACAAAGGGAGAACTTCTGAAATGGTTGCTGAATGAATGAATGAGCTTGTCTTTGGCATGAATCAAAGAATAGCTTAATTGTAAGGAAGCACCCCTAATCTTCTAGAAAACTCTGAAGGATCTTATTTGGAGAACCCCCCACAATCCTGGATATGGCTGATGTGCCCCTCTTCTTCTCTGAGTTCACAAACTTTATCTGAGTCACTGATGGTCTTGTGACTCCTAGTGAATGGAGATCCAGTGGGACTGCCTGACCCAATGGCTTACCCAGGTGTCCAGCATCTGCCTGCACAAATGAAATGCAAATCCCATAATAAATGTTCTTTGAAGGGTTCTTTATTAAGGCATAATTCACACCATGATGTGTGGTGGATGATGAAGTGCATTTCATTAGTGAAATCATTACCACCGGGGAGAGAAATTGTTTAAAAAATTGTTTGCTGTTGGAAGCTCTGCAGTCTCTGATAACCAGACTTATTTTCTAAAAATTTCTAGTAAATAAGGAGAGCCTTGGACAGCCTTTAGGGTTAACTGCCAAGTTCAAAAATACCCCTGGAAAATAAATTTCTCTTGGCGGCTTTAATATCCAGAACATCGGGTAGTTTGAGCCAGTCACTGAGACTCTCTGACCTCAACTTCTTCAAGTGAAAAATGAGGAATGAAAAGTGAGGAAATTTTAAAATAGAAAATGAAACAATACCACTCATTCTAGTTATTAGAATACCTCTGGGGGCCATTAAATATGTCCCATCCATTCATTGCCAACCCAGAGAGAAAAGGATGTGACTGTTGGTTTATTTTATTTTATTTTAGTTGCTTATTGAAATCACATTCATGTTTAAAGAGAACTCTTTTCTCTCTACAGTTCAGGGATACAGCATGTGACTGCAGAATGGCCTCTGTTCCCAAGGGGTTCACTGCCCAATTATCATTAAAAGATTAGCACACACTAAGGAAATGTCAGAAGCTAAACCTCATCAGACTCTGTACAAGGAGGTGTGTTTCATTCATTCATTCACTCACTCATTCTTTAGACACTTAATCTGCTCTCCCTTGATTGTAGGTCCCATTGAGGCATGAACCACATCTGTCCCATTCATCAGTGCATCCCCAGAACCTCCTACCATGTTGGGGGACTTGATGAGTGCTCCCAATATGTATTTGGTTTTTTTTGTTGTTTTTTGTTTTTTGTTTTTTTAAACTTTAAAAAAAATTTTTTTAAAGGTTTTATTTATTTATCTGACAGTGAGAGAGGGAACACAAGCAGGGGGAGTGGGTGAGGGAGAAGCAGGCTTCCCGCTGAGCAGAGAGCCCGATGCGGGGCTTGATCCCAGGACCCTGGGATCATGACCTGAGCCGAAGGCAGACGCTTAACGACTGAGCCACCCAGGCGCGCCCCCC
Organism: Neomonachus schauinslandi; assembly: GCF_002201575.2. Classification (NCBI taxonomy): domain Eukaryota; kingdom Metazoa; phylum Chordata; class Mammalia; order Carnivora; family Phocidae; genus Neomonachus; species Neomonachus schauinslandi. Next base: position 147,744,019 of record NC_058407.1, read on the forward strand.
CCCAATATGTATTTGTAAAATCAGTGAATAATAGTGTGTGTTGGGCACCACATCAAATCAGGAGCATGAGATGATCAGCAAGATGGCAGAATGTAGCATGGCCTCCGAGTTTAAGACCTCGCTCAGACATTTATCAAATAATTTCAGAGATTACTTAACATCCTCAGGTCTCCGTTTCTCCCTCTGTAAAATGAAGATAATAAAAATAGACAGCTAATCGTCTGTTGGGAATATTTAATGATGTAGTGCACAGAATGTGCTTAGCCTGACACACAGTCAATCCTCAGTAAATACTGCCACATACTTAAGTCTCCAGACCAGAGTTGTTTGTTGGCCATATTTTTCCTTGAATCTCCAAGGCAGACCAGTACCTTGATTAACATGCAGTTGCTCAGCTGTCATTTTGAGGGAGGGAGAGTTTATCCCAGTTTAATGGGAAAGACATACAAGGAAGCTAACTCACACTGAGGATCTGATCAAACAAACAAGCAAGCCAACAGCAAAGAACTCTTCTGAGTTGTCCTAAGGACCCGCAGTCAGCCAGACCTCTTCACTGCCCCATCTATAGCCTGAACAATGAAGTTCCATGCCCAGACATACGGCTACTACAGTCTATCACAAAAAGCTTCAGTTTCATCCAACTGATTCTCCTTCCTAAGTCAGAAATGAGGATTTAAACATTTTAGACATATCGTCCACTAAAATTGAAGACAAGAAGTGTGTCTTGTGATAGACTGAGTTGAAATGTAACCTGAAAACTTAATTAAGCCTATGAGTTCCCTGGCGGGAGCCACCCGTGTGGTGGGTAGTTACGGTGTGACCTATCTTCATAGGTCAATGTTGACAAGACAGAGGTGTTTGGGAAAATATCCTTAAGGCTTACCTGATGGCTTAGAGAGGGGTGGCTCCTGCCTCCAGAGCTGGAAAAAGCCCTTGCAAACAGAAAATCGCCCACACGTTGGCATTTATCTCCTATTGGCCCCATGTCCAGTTTTTTTCTCTCTGCATCTAAAAGTTAAACTCCTGACCATGTGCCCTTTAGATGCCGCAGGACAACCCTGGCTACTCAATGAGAGAAAGAGACAGGGCATACCAGCGTTATCAATAAAATGCCACAATGCCTTCATTTTTACATTAAAATTTTAATGAGAAAATACTTTTTCTGTTGCTATTTGACAGACAAGGGACTATTTTGCCAGAACCATGTTACCTTTTCCAATGGCCCTGTTTAAAACCACAGCAATAACGCACTTCAACATGGCAGGAACTCCCTCTTCCATCTTGCTGTAGGAATCACGTGTGAAAACCCTAAGTGATGCATGAGCGCCTCAGCCATGGATTGACTTCTACTAGTTTAACTTTGAGGGAGGTCTTGGTCCCATTCTTGCAGGTGGCGAAACTAAGGCTCAGTGTAGTTAAGCAGTTTTCCCAGAGTCACACTTCTGGTAAATGGTAGAGCCAAGAGTCATATTCAGGATTATCTGATTCAGAATCCTGTGTTCTTTCAGTGAAATAATTCTATCTTCCAGAGAGCAATTTCTGGCATCAGGTGGTTGTAACCAGGTCAAAAAAAAAAAAAAAAAAGGTTTGGGAGTACCATTCCCCCTTTTTTGGAGGGAGAACTTACTAAAATACTGTTTTTCTTTGTTTGAAGTTGAAAGTTTTCCCATGGTGCTGAGTATAATTGGTTTACTATAGATAAAATATAACTTACATGTGCTGAAATAATGCAGATCATGATTTTACAATAGTGTGATTGTTGAAATATACATACTCTAGGATAACCGACATCCCAGTAAGGATAAGAAATATTTCATCACCCAGAAAGTTCCCTCATGTCCCTTTCCTCTCAGTGCCTTAGATCCATCCCCTTTTACTGTTTGATTTTTCACCCAACAAATTTTTATCTAATGTCCACTAGGGGCACCAAGCATGTAGTGGGACCTTCAGTATATATTTGGAAGCCTGTGTGCCATCTGACTAAGTGTCCTTATTTTCAGTGGATTTATGAAAGAAAACTAGTTAGCGCCTTGTCAGAGCTAAGCCCCGTCTTAGGTAGTGGGGACAGGGGTGGCCACGGCCTGGGCATGGTTCCTGCCTTCAAGTGATGAACTTGACTTGGGAGTAAGATGGCCTCGTTGGTGTCAATGACTCAGTGACTGAACCAGGCTTGTATCCACCCGCAACAGAAGATTTGGGGCCACATCACTATTTCCAGATCTCAATGACCTTGGCTCAGAGGGAGAAGAAACATCCAGTCATCCCAGGCGAGTCTCACTTAATTTTAACTTTGTCACTCTCCTGTCCCGTCATTTCCCTTCTGTTGTGAGTGATGAGGGTGTTGAGTTCATATCCGCAGGGGGAATGTGGCAATTTGAGCGTCCTCTGGCACGCCTGGGAGGCCAACCGGAAATGTTTAAATGAGGCCGGATCTGTGCTCTGTAATCATTCAGATCACACAGAATGTTCCCTGTCACTCCTCTCAGCTGGCAGCCTGATCTATCTCTGGAAATTGTGCAGAAATGCTGAGGACTTGGGCTTTCCAGGTAGATTCCTAAGAAAGGAAAGGGGAGCTAGTGGCGCGCGCTGATTGGCTAGGCCTCCAGCCGATGGGCAGAGGCTACTGCACGGACACGTGGGTGGGTTTGCCCTGCTTTGAGTAAAACCCAATCTTACGGAGAAGGCCTATCAAAGACAGTGGTAGGTAGGGTGCAGACATTGTCCTTCTTGCCATCTTTGACTTTATGGAAAGGACCACCAGGGGGATCTGCTAATAATGTGTGATCCCCCAGGGCTCATTCAGTACACCTGAAATGAAATTCAACTTGGAGAAACTGATTTATAAACAATATGCCAAGCATTATGGGATTCTCAGATAACAAACTTGATCCCTTTAGCATTTAGGGGAATTTCCCACCCTTAGGAAAAGTGACTCCATGGAGAAACTTGAATGCATTCATTCATTCAACAGTATTTCAGCCCCTATCCCTTGGGGACCTGCCACCCAGCATATAAAGTTGCAGTTCGCAGAGCCTGGCCCGAACCTTGCATTTGGGGCTAACAGTGCTCCCTCCCACCAACCCTTTTCAGGAGAGGGATTGCACTAAAACAGGATCAAAATGTATCTCTTGTCAACAGAGTGTTGTCATTGGCCAAAGTGACCTCATGCAACTCAAGTTTTCCTTTCTTTCTTAGAGGGTTGAAATTCAGAGCCAGATTCACTGCCTAAGAAATCTCTCTCTCTCCCTAATATAACTGAAAACATCTAGGCCTTTTTCAGGGGACTTCTTCTGACCCTCTGTTGGGCGTTATCCTGATACCGCTGCATGGCTTTGCAGAAGGAGGTGCACGCGGGCGTGCAGAATCACATTTGCACATTTGGTCTCTCGCCCATCGCCCAGGGCCCCTGAGGCCTGCCCGCCCCGTGGAGGCTGCAGCTGGGGCTGCCAGCAGCAGCACCTGGGGGTGAGGACGCAGCGGACATGGGAAGCCGGCCAGCAGATCAGCATCTCTCCATTGTTATTTTTTTAGGAAGTTCTGATGGTGACTGGGCAGTGGCGACACTTAAGTCACCAAAAGGTACTGTATGGCTTTTTCCAGCTCTTTTGTCCAGGTGTTGTCAGATTTGACACCGGTCAGTGGAGGCACAAAGAGTCCTGGTGTCTGTGTGTGACGCGGTGCCACACGTGTGTCCCCGTTGGGTGGCCCTGCAAGTCCGTCCAAGTTCCAGCGTGTAGGTGTGTTTGTGTGTGTGTGTGTGGCATATCTGTGCTCTGGGTTGTTGTTGAAGAATGTGCTACCCCTCACTTCTCAATATTCACTGCCTGAAGGAATATGTCACTATCAGACACCATCCCAGGTAAGACATCCAGGAAATGTTGGTTTTTCTCAGAAAGTGGTGCAAACAGAACAGCCCCAAGGTAAATGGATGCAGAAGAGAAAACACAACTTCTGAGGGAGAGAGAAACAGAGTCGGGTTATTGGCTCAGGGTCTCGTGAACGATTAGCCTTGACGCTATTTTTGGCTTTCCCCAGGCGGTATGGTGAGCATCAGATGCTAAGGAGTCTGGTCAGGTAGAGTCTGTGAATTAACCAGCTTGTTGACTGGACCAGGAGGTAGCTAGAAACTCTTCACTCCCTACTGTGTGCCAGACAGAGTGCTGGACCTTTATATCATGTTGTCACTAAATTCTCCAGTGACTCAGCTGTGCAGGCCGCCCCCTTCCCCTTTTAGAGATGAGGACTTGGGTGTCTGGGCGAGGGTGTCTTGCTAATGTCCAGCTGGGGTGCAGTTTGGACACATGTCTGTCTGACTCGAGGCCTAGGTTATTTCCCACTGGGGTGTTGTGATGGGAGCAGCTCTTTCCAGAACAGACGGGAAACTCGGTTCTCTTCTGCTTTCACCCCGTTTGCTCTATTGGATATGGTGGTGGGGAGAACGCTGCTGACCCAAGGCCATGGTGGCAGAACTCTTTTGTGACCTTGAACTGGGGAAATTAGAAGGTCTCACAGGGCTCTAGGCAGTATACTGGGAGGACCATTTCTACATTCTCGAAAGTTGATTTCCAAATGGAGACAGGATTGGAGTGGGCGGGCCGCCTGGAGGTGGGGCCGCCCACTGGGAGGCTCCTGTTGTCACCCAGGTGGGCCGTGACCTGAGCTGTGGTGGGTAGAAGATGGAGAGAAGACAATGAGGTGAAAGGACGAGTAAGAAAGAGACGGTAGAAGGTAGTGAGTGAGTGCCTGTGAGCGGGGAGGAGGGGACAGTGTGCCCTCAGTGGTTCTTATATTTCAGCTACTTGGACAGCATCAGCCTTCCCTGGAGGGTTGTTAAAACCCAGATTTTGGGTCCCGTCCCAGAGCTTCTGATTCCCCGTGCATTGGGTGGGCACCTGAGGGGTTGCAATGCTAACAGGTTCCATCGCGATGCTGCTGGTCTGGGGACCACACTCTGAAGACCACTGCACTAGGGAAATCTTGCTGGGAAGCTGATACCCTCTGATTAGGTCTCTAGGGATCTTTCTGGGGGTTGAGGTTTCTGAAGAGGGCATGACCAGGTCCCAGAGGCTCAGAAACAACCTGAGCTCTGAGGGGAGCACGGGAGGGAAGGGGGACTCACTGTACTCCCACATCCAGAGAGAGAGATGTAGACCCACGTGTCTGCAGAGGATCCCTTGACTACCCCATTGTTGCCTTGAAAGAGGCAGATTTTTGGGTCTTGCATTAGATAATAACTGTTCACATGTCAACATCCATTTTTAGAAATGCAAACAATTTGGAACATGACAGACCTACTAATTTGAGACATAAACTTTTTTTTCTCTCCTCTGTGAAAAACAAAGCCATTATGATGCCCGTGACAGCATTTGGAGGCAGTCAGAACCCCTGTCCTTATATCAGCTTGTTGTTGTCTGATGCATTTAGAAAATATTTCGGGACAGGTCAAAAGCAAGGGCTTGGAAGCTGTTTTTCTACCCAAACTGGGCTAATTTCACCGGTCCTGTTAAATGCATCTTTATTTATCTGGCCTTGTCTGGGGAGGAGCAGAGGGGTCCCAGGGATGGCCAGACCCAAGTTCCTCTGGGGTCGCTGATCTTTCTCTAGTGTTCTCTACTCAACCTCCAGAGCTGGAGTCTACATGAGGCATGAAAACAAGGTTGGGACATTTGGACAGCCCCTGCCTCCCACACCCTGCCACCTTCTTGAAAGGGGGACACATGCAGGCTGCGGCAGGCTTAGCCTCAGCACACCTGGGTTCCAATTACCGTCTCCTTGTTGGGTACTCTTGTGACCCTCAGCAAGTCAGCCGACCCCTCTGAGCCCGTTTTCTGATCTACAAAATGAGGACAATAGTGTCGCCTCCTGCCTAGGTTGCTGTGAAGATGAAGTAACGTGTACAATGCATGTCACAGTGCCTAGCATTCGGAAAGTGATAACCACATGAAGGCTATTACTGGTATCTTTAGGACTATTATCAGGTGAGCCAATGAAAGGCTCTGGAAAATCTTGTGCTAACAAAAAGGTCAAACTCTAACACATCATTTCCCAAACACTTTTGATGTCTGATCTCTTTTCTCTTCAGGAAAACCAGTTCACATCTTAATATCCAGGGGCACGAATGTTGCTAGGAACCCGCTCTGGGAACATAGGGCAGGAGTGGAGGAGTAGGTGGGGGGTGGATGCCACCTGGGGAGGTTGGAGAAGGAAGGGGTAGCTGCCAAGGAGAAATGGCAAGGTCTCTGGAGATGAAGGTTTCCTGTTTCCATCCGCATTGACTATAACTCCCTTGGGAGGTGAACCATGTCTGCCAGAGTGGGAAATGGCAAACATCACACCCCGGGGGGCACTATTCATTTTTCTCTGAGGTTCCCCATGCACGCTGCCCCCTAGTGGTCACTGCTGTTGCTCTGCCCATGTCCAGCCCTGGGAACTCCCCCCATAATTATTGGAAACCCTCCCAGGAGAGCATCACTACCTCGAGCCCAGTGGACTCTTCTAACCATGTCTTTTGAAATCTGGTCATTTTGCAAAAATGAATCTTTGAACGTGACATATCGCTTAGTCCAGTGCTACTCTGGAGCACTGAACTTGGGGGAAACTGCCAGCACAGGACTGTGATATAATCACTCTGACTCAGGTTAGAGGCAGACCATGTGCTCTTGTACGAGCCACTCACGTGCTCTGAACACCCATTTCTACCATTCCCAAAACAATGGCCATGAAAATCCACGTTCTGTCGTGTTTGGGGGAGTAACCTTAGGAGACAATATAAGTAACATACTTTAATGATGACAGTGAAGAAAATACACTTTATTCAACCCTTCTGCTCTTCTGGATGAGGAAACCGAGTCCCCTGAGATGAATGAGGTTGCCCAAAGTCATACAGGAAAATTGTATCAGACCTGGGACCAGGACCCAGTCTTCAAAGAATGGCTTACAGACTGGACTCAGAGTCACTGGACATGCTTGTTACAAATGAAAATCCTGGGCCCACATACTGCAGAAAAACAGGGACCACTGGACGTGGGGGCTCAACATTTTTTAGTTTTTCATTTTTTAAATTTCATTTTCCATTTTTTGACTCTCCTGCCTTGGATAATTCTCTATACACTAAAGTTTGGACCTACCACTTCCAAGACCCAATCCCTAGACATGATTTGTCCTAGAACACCAATTTCACATGTCAGCATTCTTCCAACATGAGTATTTTTGCTCTTTGCTGAAATATATCTATTTTCTTAGTTGGGGTTTGAGCTGGAGCCATAGCTGGAAAGTAGGAACATTGGAGGTGACAGTCTTAGATTCAGTGTCCCGCCCTGACACTTATCAGCTGTGGCAGAGAAATTTGGCAGCCAAATTACTCAGCATCTCTGGGCCTTAACTCCTATTATCACACAGAAGAGATGGTTTTGCCTTGTCACCTAGGTTTAAGATGGTTTGAGTGAGACAGTGTTAGTGAAATGGTTAAGAGCGTCTCATACATAGTAGGTACTCAGCAAATCTAGTTCTTTCTTTTTTCTAAGAAAATTTATGTAGCTCAGTGATAAATGTTCACCCAATTGATGCTACAGAAGGCACAAGGCTGGAGACAGTGTCTAATTTGGGTGGCAGTTCTGTTGGAGTGCACACATCTTGGATCAGGACCCACCTAAAGGCAACCTTAAAACATTACTTCATGAAATTCAGCCTTTTTCGGTGTTCTGATTTGGGTTATCAGTTTGCTGGTGAGCGGGAGGGTGCAGAGCAGGTGGAGGATCAGGAGGGGATTTTTTTTTTTTAATAAAAATCAAATCCCGCCAGCTCCTGAGTTTGGCCTCTTTTTAAAAGCACACAGTGAGCACTGGAGTTTTGATGAGCTTCCTTGGGAACCCATAGGGCATGGAGGAGATTCTTTGCTTGGCAGAAAATGCCATTGTGTAAGATTCAATAAACTTTTTGCTAGTTTGAAAATATGTCCCTCTGATGCTAAGCCAGCTAGATCTTTTTTTGTTCCCCAGATCTTCATTTCAAGCTTCCCCAGCACCTTGCATGGTGCCCACAGCACATAGTAGACACTCAATATGGATTTTATTAATAAGTTGTTGAATAAAGTTGGGCATAGCATTTGAAGGGAATGTTGTCGTCTTTTCTGAAGAGGTACTGGGAAATAGAAAATTTAACCAAATGGAAGTCAAGAGACCTGTGTCCTAGATCCGGTGCTGCTTCTACCCAGTTGGTGGTCCTTGAGCCCATAGCTTTAGTAGTCTCTCCTGTAGAATGGAAGGTTGGGTATCGTTGATCTCTTTGGCCCTTCCATCTCTATAACCAAAGATCCCAGGCTTTGCTCTGATTGGCTTGCCTAGTCATGCACCCACCTCTGAACAAATTGTTATGGTGAGGGCAATGGAATGGGTTGCTTGTAGTCCCTGGGGAACAGCTGGGGGGGGGGGGGGGGGAGAGTGGAGGTGTGTGTCATCCAAATCACATGGATTAAGAGTAGGAGACAGGTGGATTCCCCACCTGAAAATAGGGGGCTCTTCCTGGAAGTAGGGTGAGTAAATGATTGGTGTTTGCCAATCTTGCCACAAAAGTGCTGTGTAACAAGCAACTTCAAACCTTGGGGTTTAACATCTATTTAGCAGCTTTTACTGAGACCAGGTGTCTATGCTGATGTCGGAGGTTCTCCTAGTCTCTCTGAGTTGACCTATATATCTGGGAGTTGGCTGAATGCTGGCTGATCTGGGCTGGTTTTAGCTGGAGTGACTCGGGAGACTTGGCTGTGCTCCATGTGTCTTTCGTCCTCAGAGGGGGTAGCACAGACATCTCATGATGACGGCATTGGTACAAAAGAGGAACCACAAACCAGTAAGCACTTCTTCAAACTTCCGTTATGTCATGTCGGCTGACATTCATTAGTCACATGTATGAACTCAGAATCCAATGGTGGGGGAAAAAAGATCTTCCTCTTTTGGGGTGAGTTTCAAAGTCACATACAAAGAGCATGGATGCAGGGAAAGGCAAATAATTGAGGTCATTTCATGCATGAATCTAACATAGGATCCCAAATCTCACAATTATCTGCTTTGAGATGGTCCTTTGCTATAGCAAATTGGAAGGACGCACATAGGATTAAGGATAATTAACCCTTATTTGCTTCATTAAAAAAAAAAAAACTTGTATAAAATTTCATCAGAGGGGAGGTCGATCAGAAGATAAACCACACAAGGAACTTCTGAAAAGAATGATCTCCATCTGTGGAGCAGCAATGCAGGATGCATGGAAGGGCAGTGAATGAATGCATGCTTTCCATCCAGAGCCCTTCTGTGTAGGGGGCTCTGTGGTCAGCCATGGCTGGGGCACAAGTCCGTCCATCTTTGTTCAGTAGCCTCTCAGAAAGAGGTGACTGCAAAGCAGGGCTGCCTAAGGGAAGAGACAAAGGACCTGCAGGTTTAGAGGTCTGTCGGCAACAAGACATTCACAGAGGGCTCCCTGGAGTCACAACCAAAGGGCTCATGGCACAGCCTGAACAGCTTTGGTGCAAAGCCCAAGCCAGGCACTGTTTCAGAATGCTCTCCAGCGAAGACAGTGGGAGCCCCCAGGGTTAAGACAAAAAAAATCCAAGCTTCTGGACTTCCCTTGACAATTTTCTTAGAGAATAGGATTTCAAGGAAGATGTGAAGCCCAGAGGAGAGAACCGGGAGCCCTGAGCTTCATTAGGACCTGGTTCAAATGTGACCTTCCCTACCTGTGTCTCTTCAGCAAGGCCCTGAACCAGGTGAAACGGGGCTAATTCACCATAAAGACAAATCTTCCCATCCCCTCCCTGGCTCTCTCCTGTCTGAGAAGCTAGGCTTTTTTCCTGCCTTTCTTGTTTCTGCCTGCTGAGACAGTTTCAGGAACCTGCACAGCTTTAGAGAATGTATTTTAAAAGAAGAGAGAAATACCCGGGTATTTTTTTTAACATGAACTGTCCCCCCTTTTAATTTTTAATTTAGCTTGTGAAGGAGGCAAAAAAAAAAAAAAAAAGGTAGAGACCCAGAAAATATTCCTGTATATGTAAAAAGCAAATACTGTCCTACCGAACCAGAGGCCCCACAAATACAGCAGGTTGAGAGAGAGAAGTATATCTATCTCTCTGTTACAGTCCCCAGAGGGAGTAGTACAAGTTGGTGGGGCAGCTCTACTCCAAACTCTCACTCAGGGACCCAGGCTCCTCCAACACTGTTTCTCTACCACCCTCTACAGGACTGTCCTCATCTGCATTGTTACGGTTAGCTGCTATCATAGCCAGTGGGAAGGGGGAAGAGAGGACACTCAGAGCAAGAGATTTTCTTTTAAGCAAGTCAGGTGAAGTGAAAGTTGGATGTATCATTTTTGCTAACATACCACTGGCAAGAGATGAGCCACATGGCCAAATTTAGCTCCCAAGAAGGCTGGGGAAATCTAGTTTGGAGCTGGTGGCCATGTGCCCAAGAGAAGAAGGTAGAGAGAGACTTGGGACTCGAGTGGCCATGTGTTACGTCTTCCCAGGTGGGAGTGCGCCGTGTGTAATGGTTTGTGCTTTTACCTGCCTTCTCTCCTTGACTTCTGCACTGCACCCTGCAAAGTCGATCTTACTATCCTCATGTGATTTTCTTCTCCTTCCTAACAACGGCAGCAATAGCAGCTATCATCTGTCGAATACCAACTACGAGGCAAGGACATTGGTATTGGACATGATTCTCTTCCATACCCTTGACCCCCTGCCACCCAACCATTGTCATTTGATTTTCAGTTTTATTGGTAGAACTTAGAGAGTTCAGGTAACTTGCTCAAGATCTCCAGCTTGTAAGTGGAAGAGCTGGGATCTGAACTCAGATCCATCTACTCTCAGAGGTTAGGGTCTTTCTACCATATTGTAAAGAACTTACAGTCAACAAAAATCAGGTGGGCGTTCTTCCAGACATCGTTATATACTGTATGAACCTGATGCACGGCAGCCTTAAGCTCCTACCTACTATTCCTTCTTTCTTTCTCCCATTAATCTTTCTAATTCCTTGATCTTACTGCTGAAGCCTTGTCCTTTGAGACTTGGGGCTCTGCTGTGGCTGTCGAGGGCCCAGTGTAGGATTCAAAACCAACACTTGGGCTCTTTGTCATTGCTGGAAATGATTGCTGTCCTCTGGGTGGTGGGGAGGGTATAGTAGAAGCACAAGGAAAAGAAATATTAGTTAATATCTCAAATGATCCCACTCCAGTGTCATAGAGGGAATCAGTGTGATGAGCCCAGGCAACCACATCTGCCTCATGGGCTTGGGGTGGGGTGGGGGCCAGCTACATGAGATAGTATGTGTCAAGCACCTGGAGAGTACCTGACCTAGAGTCTTCTCTCCATTCTGTGAGATGTGGATGGCTCTTAGTCCAGCCCAACTCTGGGACGGGTTGGTGACTGGCCAGCACTTCAATGTTAGTGCCCCTCAGAGATGCCAAGACCCATACACCTGGTAAGGCAGCAGCCAGCCTGAATGCTGGAAAAGCCACAACCTGGCAGAGGGTGTCTCAGGTCACCCCCAGCTCCCTCCTCCTCACCTTAAGGGAGTAAAAGATAAACATAGTTTGCCTTAGGAGGGAATTTGGGGCTTTGTTAAACTTCCGGCTGTGACATTCTGATGTTTCCTCTTGAGAGTCTGATACTTACATGTGCAACCCAGTCCCTGATGTTTGGGAGAGGAGGAATCAAGAAAAGTGGTTTCTCTGTATAATTCTCACTCTGCCCTCCATTTTCCTTAGTTTAGGGGGGATATTTTCTTGCAGATAAAACCTTGTTAAGGAAATAAGACTGTTCTTTTATAAGGCAGGCTCATCGTTAGAAAAACGGTGAGTGTTGTAGCCACAAATTCACAAATTGTGAATTGGGCCTGGAATCCTGGGTTCTAATCCCAGCGCCATCGCTTGGACGAGTTGCCAAAGCTCTGTAGCCTCAGTTTCCCCATTTATAAAATGAGACTGAGAATGGCACCTACCTTGGTAGGATATTGAGAGTATTAAAGAGGTTAGAGGGGCACCTGGGTGGCTGTCGTTAAGCATCTGCCTTCGGCTCAGGTCATGATCCCAGGGTCCTGGGTAGAGCCCCGCATCGGGCTCCCTGCTCAGCGGGAAGCCTGCTTCTCCCTCTCCCACTCCCCCTGCTTGTGTTCCCTCTTGCTGTCTCTCTCTCTCTCTCTGTCAAATAAATAAATAAAATCTTTAAAAAAAGGGGGGGGGTTAACGGGTGCATGGGTGGTACACTCGGTTAAGTATCCGACTCTTGGTCTCGGCTCAGGTCATGATCTCAGGGTCTTGGAATTTGAGCCCTGCGTTGGGCTCCGTGCTCAGCAGGGATTTTCTCTCTCTCTCTCTCCCTCTGCCCCTCCCCATCTCTCTCTCTCTAAAATAAATAAATAAAACCTTTTTTAAAAAAAGGGTTAACAAATTCCCTAGCCAAGTATCTAGAACAGAGCCTGCATTTAATGAAGATGAGCTTTTACTCAGTTTACCATTGGGGGAGCTGGGGGGGAGAGCAGGTCTCTAACCAGTCCCTGCCTCCTTCACCCAACTGCAGCCTGCCTCCCTGAACTCACTGCTACAGAACAGTCATGCCCCTGCAAGGCTACAGCCAGGGATATGGAGCTGGGCAGCAAGCAGGTTCTCCTGCCCCAGAAATAAGGGAACTTAACCCCTGCTTTAGTCCTGTAATTCCTGTAAAGCACGGGGCACAGGTCACTCAGATGGACTATGTATTAGCATCCTCCAGAGAAACTGAACTGTGTATACACACACACACACTATTATTTATATATATTCATATATATCACATATGAATAATAGGTTATATATACTATTGTTTTGGTTGAAGCAATTCCCATAATAAATCTCCTTTCAGATATATGTGTGTATATGAATGTGATGAATATTCATATATATGAATAAGAGGATATCTATATATATGAAAGGAGATATATTATGGGGAATTGGTTCATGTCATTATGGAGGCTGAGAAGTCCCATGATCTATTGTCTGCAAGTTAGAAACTCAAGAAAGCTGGTGGTGTGATTCCGGTCCAAGTCTGAAAACTTGAGAACCAGTGGAACCAATGGGGTAAATCCCAGTCCAGGAGCAGAGGACCAATGTCCCACACAGGGGATGGAACAGCAGGCCGGCAGAAAGGGCACGGAGCCTCCCTTCCTCTAATTTTTGTGATATTCTGTCCCTCAACAAATCAGATAATTCCCACCTACGTGGGGGAGGGCAATCTACTGCGTATATCAGTTCAAATCAAACTTTCACAGGCACACCCAGAAATAATATTTAAAGATTTTATTTATTTATTTGACAGAGAGAGAGAGAGAGAACACAGGCAGAGGGAGAAACAGGCTCCCCATTGAGCAGGGAGCCCGATGCGGGATTCAATCCCAGGACTCTGGGATCATGACCTGAGCCAAAGGCAGACGCTTAACCGACTGAGCCACCCAGGCGCCCCCCAGTAATATTTAATCTGGGCACCCAGTGGACCCATTCTGGTTGACACACAAAATTCACCATCACAGACCAGATGACCAGAACATGAAACATTCTGCCCGTTGCTCGTATTTTAGAGACTGTTGTTGGAATCTGAAATATTTCCAGTGCTTTCCTGCCTTCATCAAATGCATCATTGTCCCCCTACTGTGTGCCAGGCAATGGGCAAGATGTTGGGCATACAGTAGTGAGCAGAGCTGATACGGCCTCTACCCTAATCGGAGCTTATATTCTAGTCAAGGGAGGCAGACAATACCCAAGTAACTAAAAAAGATAATCTCATAAAATGATACAGCCTAAGAATATAGTAAAATGGGGAGAAGTGATGAGAGCAGTTGGGGGCGGGGAGGGCTCTCTCTTGACTGGCTCATCAAGAGGGATTTTCTGAGGAAGTGACCTTTGCTCAGAGAACCAAATGGCAGGAATCCAGATACGCAAACAAAAAGAGGAGCATTTTGGCAGAGAGCGCAGCAGGGATGCAATCCAGTGGCTCTGACATAGTGAAAAGCTTGGTGTGTTCAGGAACAGAAAGGAATCCTGTGTGTACTGGATTGAAGAGTATCCCTCCAAATCTCTATCCACTCAGAACCTCAGAATGTGACCCCACTGGGAAATAGGGTCTTTGCAGATGTAATGAGTGAAGGAGGTCATCCTGGATTAGGGTGGTTCCCAGTGTAATGACTGGGACCCTTAAAAGGGAAATTCAGACACATGGACCCATACAAAGAGGATGGCTGGGTGGAGTCAGAGGCTGATACTGGAATGAGGCAAAAGGCAAGGAATGCCAAAGATTGCAGCAACTACCAGAAGCTAGAAGAGGCAAGGAGGGATCTTCCCCTAGAGCCGGCAAAGGGAGCATGGCCCTGCTGACGCTTTGATTTCAGACTTCCGGAATCTGTGAAAGAATAAATTTCTGTTGTTTCAAGCCCCCCAGTTTGTGGTAATTTGTTACGGCAGCCCTGGGAAACGAATACACTCTGTGATGGGTTCATAACAAGCGGAAGAGATGAGGGTGGACAAACACAGCCAGAGATCGGGTCATGCAGACCTTGGGGCCGCTGCAGATAATCTGGATTTTGTTCTTAAGTGTAATGCAAAGACTTATCACTTGAGTTCAACATATTCTTAGACCGAAAACAGGGACAAACGGGGAATGGTGAAAGCTTAGGTTGGTCGGGGCATTGCTTACCAGGTTAGATTCATCACCTGAGACCCAAGAATATCACCAAGGGAGAATGAGCTGTAGGAAGCCCTCCTTAAGATACCTTTGGCCCGAGGAAAGAAGGTAGGTGGGAGGCCACCTGCTGAGACCCTCAGATGTGCAGCTTGTTTTGAAAACTGGTTATTACCTTGACTCTCTCCCTTTCCACGGAAGTGGAGGCTCCAGCCCACCCTGCACCTGGACAAGAGTCTGCTGCTAATTAGGGGAGAGACAGATGGAGCAAGGTACAGTTTAATTTTAAAGCCTTGGTTCCTTCAAGGCAATTAGGCTCATTGGAAGGAAAGCACCTTTTTCATTCTTTCTTCCCCTTTTTAAATGAAGAAAAATCAAACTGGAGAGGCCCAGTGTTGTTGAAAGGCTCCCACATCTGTTTCCTTGTCGGCTTGTCAGCCATCTGCCCACGAGGTATTGGGGCTGATTAGGTTAATGCATTTATTAATGGGGCTTACAAGGCTGTTCAACGAATCTGTTATTTCTTTCACAAGAAGTGTTTTGATATACTGACAGGGACCACACTGCACAAAGCCCAGAGAGGCCAGGTAGGCTTTTCTTCCTCCTCCTCTGGATCCAAGGCAGAGGACACCAAAAACACTGGAAAGAGACTGTCACAAACATTGCATTTCCTGGGTTATGGGAACAGTTCATCTGCCACCATCCACATTCTTGTTATTGAAACCATCTTGAAAATCACTCTTTGAGGAACAGTTTCGTGCCCCAGGCAAGAAATCTGTGCGTGCTCTGTACTTCTCTAAAACACCTCAGTGTCTAGTGGAGGGAAGATGGTCAAATAAATAGCTGTGAATGATATAGTCTTGCCTTCTAGGCCTCAGATGGTCTGCTGACCCCTTGCTTTCTTCCTTTCTGTTTCTTGAAGCCGCCACACTCCTTCCTGCCTCGGGGCTTTTGCAAATGCTGTTCTGTGTCAGTTATATACTGCTGCATAACAAACTACCCCAAAGTGCAGTGGCTTAATGTAGCCACCATTTGTTGGACTCATGATTGTGGGTCAGCCGGCAGTTCTTCTGGGTCGGGCCGGATTAGCTGTTCTCAGCCAAGTTTACTCGGTATCTGGAGTCAGCTGGCTGGTCAGTTGATGGCTGTATGGTCTAGGATGGCCTCGCCCAGTATCCGGCAATTAGCAGGCTTGTGGTGAGCATGGGCAACTGGCCTGAAGGTTTCTCAGCCTCCAGGCTAACCCGGGCCTCCTCCTTCACGTGGAGTCAGGAATCCAAGCACCTGATAGCAGAAGCTATAGAACTTATAAAAGCCCAGGTTCGGGGCATATGTGACATCACTTCTGCTACAATCTACTGGTCAAAGCCAGTCAGAAGGCCTGGCCATATTCGAAGGGTAAGGAAAGATATTCCTCCACTTGATGGAAGGAAGTACTGTGGCCATTTTTGCTGTATACCATGTGTTCGCTCACCTGGAATCCTGCTTCTGTTACTCTTACCTCCAGATGGCAGCTAAAGGCACATCCCCAAGGGTGCCATCCCTCATTATCCCAAAAAGATCAAGTGCCCTTCTTAGGCCACTTCATAGGGCAAATGAGGCCAACACACATGGTAGGTACAGGGAAGTGAAAGGGGAAGGAAGAAAGGAAAGAAGAATTGTTGGCTTGGATGAATGCTTCCTTTGTGCTTAGCAAGTTGCCTGGCACAGAGTGAGTGCTCAATAAATGTCTGTTGGATTTAATCCAGTTCTTTCATAAGCCAAGAGACAGACAAAATATATGTATTGAATAGTTACTGCATCCCAGAATTGTGCTATGTAGCTTATATATCTCATACAATTTATTCCTCACAACAAACCTGAAAGCAGCTTGTGTTATCCCCATTTCACACCAAAGGAAATAAAGCTGTAAGAGGTTAAGTGACATTCCTGAGATCTCAGAAACTCAGGTCTGGCTGATTCCAGAGCCCCCAGAGTTTTCTGCCCACCCTACTCTTGCCTCAGGTACCAAACACTTTCTATGATCAGGGGGTCCCCAGTGCCAAGCTCACTAAGAGACCAAGTCAGAGCTGGTTGTGGAGAGGGTTGTAGATTCTCCATGTGGGACCTCATGACTCCTCTTAATGGAGGCTTCTCCCCATCCCTGCACTGTTTGGCAAGAATTGAATGCCTCTGTGACTTCTTTTCTTTAGAACTTTTTGAGAAAACATCACTTATCCCAGCTGTTGGAACACCTACTTTGTAATCAGTTTTCTCAGTTTGTTAAGACAGAGGAAACCTTGAATATATCCTTTTCTCTGAGCATACCTTAGGCTAGTCAGTTTTCTGGAAAGAGGAACATGGGAATGAATGATTCTAGATCATGACTGGGGACATAATGAGGATGAGTGAGACTTTTATAACAGACTCCCAGGAGGAACAGGAGAAGGGAGCTTCTACTCCTACAATTGCCCTGATATTCTATGTGTATTCATGATATTTTGCTCTTACATCCACTCACTGGATATTTATTGAATATCTACTATCTGCCAGGAAGTAGGCTGAACATTGTGTGCACAGTGATGGGCAGGAATCTGACCTGGCCTTGCCCTGTTGGAACAGCAATGAGAGAGAGAGCCAGTAATGAATGAAGTGCATTAACATGTACAAAATGGCATCTATGATGTGTGCCATGGAGAAGAGCCTATCATGGTGGGATGTGACCTTGTTCGAGGTCCTAGAGGGGAAGGTGGTGGGAGACAGCAGGAGAGAATAGGATTGAAATCGGAGGTCACTTACCTTTAGTTCTCCAGAAAAAGCTATGTGCTGGCATCTAGCCAGGCTTTGCTTGTGGTCTCCACTCTGGTTCACATTAGAATCCCTTGGATGGAGGAGTGCTTAAAAAAAAAAAATCTATGTCTGGGCCAGACCTGCAGAGATTCTAATTGAATTGTTTGGGGGAGGGATCCAGGAATCTGAATGCTTTCGAAGCTCCCCCATGTGATTCCCAAGTACTGCCAGGATTGAGAGCCCCACAGATGGAAAGATAAGGTTCATGCCTTCAGAGCTCCCAACATCTGGTTCTCAGACCAGCTTAGAGATCTTAGTATAAATATTCATAAGACTGGATAGTTCTTCATAGCACTTACCATATTTATACTCTTATGTAATCTTTGGGATTATTTGGTCACTATCTTTCCCCGCCTAATAGATGTGCACCCCATGAGGGCAGGGACCATGTCTGTTCCCGATTCCTTCTTATATTTCCACTGCCTAACACATGGCCCGTGCCTCTATGATGAATGACTGAATGAACAAATTGCTTGAGGAGGTTTTGGTAGATGAGGGACATGGCCAGTTTTGCATTTTAGAACATGCCTTTGGCTGCAGTGTAGAGAATGGACTAGGTGGAGGGGAGACTCGAGGCAGGGAGGCAATTTGGTGGCTGAAATGGAGCAATGGTCGAAGTTGGGTGTGATGCGGAATAGATTAGAGAAACGTTTGTAGGCATAGCTGGAAGGACTTGGTGATTTAGCAGTTGTGCTAGAGGGGAGAAGGAGAGGATGAGTCGGCGAATGCCACCATATTTCTGGTTTCAGTGACTAGAAAGCTGGTGTTTGACTTTGAGAGATAAGGAAGGACCTGAAGGAGAACATATCTTTGTAATGTTGATGGGTTCAGTCTTGGCCACCTGGAGTGGGAGATGCCACTGAATCTGTCCTGGATGTAACTGGATTCATGTTTCCCCCCTAAACCCAAGAGGGAATATCAGGGCATCCTTCTGTTGAAACGTCATGGCATTGGAAACCTAGAACTTTCTTCTGGAAGGCAGAAGGATGGGGATCTAACATTGACTTGAATTTAACTCATGTCACTTTAAGCAACGCATGGTATTTTGGGAATGTGTGCTCTTCGCATCTTTAGTAGCAGATTCCTTTTGACATTCGATATTTTCAGACAGCTCTAGAATTTATGGAAAAGGGGACTTTCTTTTGAAAGATCACATGAGCCAGGGCTATTTACGTTAACAGGGACAGAAACCCAACTTAACCGGTATTAAGCCTGGGAGGTTAATGTGTGGCTTCCTGGGGTGTTGTGTTGAGGAGTCTGAGCGGAGGTCACACCTGCCAGGACAGAGCACTGTGATCAATGAGTGATGTCTGCCATGGACACAGAGGGGGCAAGTGGGGCATATTTTTGTGCCCTTGATTCTGAAACTGAAGCTTTCCCTCTATGGCCTTTGAAAAGCATCAAATAATATCTATTGGACTTAGGTTCTACCCTGGCTCAGCCACTAGCTGTGGGTAACTTTTGTTAAGTCATTTCGTATGCCTGAGCTTGATAGTTTCCTAATCTATCAAACAGGGGTTAAAATCCCCATCCTTCCTACTTACTAGGGTTGTTGAAAGGATCAAATGGGAAAAGAAACATGGCACTATGATGCCTTCCATGAATGTACATATAAGATAAATTTACATGTGTAACAATGTGGGATGTTGGAAGCATGGATGAAAAAGCAGCAAGTATTCCTCCTCTCCAAGAGGAGATGTAAGTTCAAAGGTTTACTGCTAAGAAATAAATTTTATTTTATCAATCTTACTTATTTTAAGTAATCTATACACCCAATGTGGGGCTCAAACTCATGACCCTGAGATCAAGAGTTGCATGCTCTACCGACTGAGCCAGCCAGGCATCCCACTAAGAAATAAAATTTAAAACTGTAGAGGACCTTATAATAAAAGAATTATAAGAAAATAAAATAAAAGTCTCATAAAATTATCAAATGAATATGTAGGGAAAGAAAGACTAAGGAAGGAGGGAGGGAGGGAAGGAAGAGGGAGGGAGAGAGCCAGGATCAGAAAGGAAGGAAGGAATCCAGGAATCATAGTGCTGGAGATGGTGTGGTGAAATGGTATACAGATTGGTGTGATTCTTTTGTGGTGGAGTTGGAAATATGTATCAAGAACCTTGATAATGTTTATACCCTTTGGCCAAGTAATTCCACTTTAGGTAATTCATTTCCAGGCTGGCTAGTAAAGACTTCAAGCTTTGTGGGCCCCTCGGTCTCTAGAATATGTACCTGGATCCACCACCGCAGAACAAAAGCAGTCACAGACAGTAGGTAAGCGAGTGGGTATGGCTGTGTTCTAGTAAAATTTTATTTACAAAAAGAGGCAGCATCCAGATTTGGTCCAGGGGCTATAGTTTGCCGTCGTCTGATGTAGATGAAAAATACTTCTGCGGTTATCCTAAATTCAAAATTCTGAATACAAGAAGAGCTTTGGTCTTGAAGATTCTCTTTTCAGCTTTATTTATGTCAACAGCATATTGGCAAACTTAATTGTTCATTGATGGGAGGAGTGATTAATTTTAATAGTTCCACCCAATGAAATATTATGTAGGCATTAAAATGTTGTTTATTAGTGATTTATAACAACATGGAGACATGCTTGATAGAATGTTATATGGAAATTAAACTGATTTATAATGAAATTACAGTGATAGGGGCTCATATCTAAATACACATATCATCATTTAACCCTTTCAACCCTGTGGGGGGAAAATATATATATATTTTAATGTAACTACTCTCCCTATGCAGAAATCAATCATAATAAAAACTAAGAAGCTTCTTAACTTCTTAGCCAAAGCTACACTTCTGGGAGGTGGCAGAGTTGGGGTTTGAACACAGGTCTGCTTAATTGCTAAAAGCAACCAAACACACTAATAGAAATCCCAAGTTGAACCCCATTTATTGAGAAAACGAGAAGCAAATACAGCTAAGTATTGATATTGACAGTCTTGAATGGTGGGGGACAAATACGAGTATTTCTCAAGATGTTCACTATTTCTCCCTAATGAGAATGCATGATTTTAATAATGAAGAAACAACACTGGGATTTTGTAAGAAAGCCAAGGATGTACAAAGCTAGGTGCCTTGTGGTGGAGAAGTGTGTATTTGGGGGGAATCTAGAGTTTCCACTGGGGATGCCCTTACCTTCTTGGTCCTGATCTTGCTTGTGAAAAGAACTTGACTCTCTTTCCTTCTGTCCTCCTTCCTTCTGTCTGTTCCAGATGGAGTTTCTAGTGTGTGTCTCGTTTGGACTGTTGGCCCACTTTGATACTGTGCTCAGGTTGACTTGCCAATCCCTAACTGTCTCTCTCTCTCCTCTCTCTCCCTCTCTCTGCTCCCTCCTCCTCTTCTCCGTCCACCTTGGACAGCCGACAAGGTCAATGATGACTTCTCCTCCAAGCGACGGCACCTGGCCGAGCTGGCGGCCAAGGGGAACCTCCCTTTGCACCCGGTAAGAGTAGAGGATGAGCCGCGGGCCTTCAGCCCCGAGCATGGCCCTGCCAAGCAGAATGGACAGAAGTCCCGCACCAACAAGATGCCCCCACATCCCCTGGCCTACAACTCCACCACCAACTTCAAGGGCTGGGACCCCAACGAGCATTCCCTCCGGCGGCAGGCTTACGGTAACAAGGGCAAGCTTGGCGCAGCTGAGTCGGGCTCCAGCGACCCCTTGGGGACTCGCACCCAGCACTACCCACCCCCACAGCCATACTTCATCACCAACAGCAAAACAGAAGTGACTGTCTGAGCTTTCACTACAGGGAGCATCCTGGAGACCATACTCAACTGAGAGAGGCAAAAAATATCCCTGGCCCACACCCTCCCTGTCCTCCCCGACCTGCCCCCTCACACCCTGACTCCCCTTACCAACCGACGAGAAACCTGCTGGTGACGCGGAATTACGCTTTTCTTGGGTCATGCCTAACACGTGTCAGCGAGCAGCTGAGCAAGACGGAAGCAGGGACGTTCAGCAATACAGCAAAGGGGAAACTGAGGCACGGCTCTTTCAACTTCAGGCCCAAGGAGGCCAACTCACACGCCCACACCATGGGGCTAATTTTTTCTTTTCCTCCTGACTTAAAACTGAAATCCATGACGAAAAACTAAAAGTAGCACAACTTAGAGAAATCGTCCATTTGAGCACATTTGCCGTTTACCATGTGCTGTCTGTTTCGGGGTGAAAGAGCCAGGTTGGGGTCGGGGGAGCCTGAGAGTGGACACGAGAGAAGAGTGTACGTGAGAAGAGGAGTCATTTGGGTAGGAAGCTGTGTGCATTATAAGTGTTTTCTAATCCCAAGAAGTAGTGACGTGGACACACAATTTTGACAAGCGTGAGACAATAGTTGGACCCCAACCATTCTATTTATAGTACTTTTCATATCGTCAGTGTTGGAAGCAAAAAAAAAAACAACAACACACACTCAAACTCACAAAAAATAAATAGACCCTGAACCCACCAGCAGTGATGAGAAAGAAAGAGCATTTTAGAGAAGTCCCGTAAAGACCATGATCATGGACATGGGAAAGGATAAGTAGGCTTTTACGGCGGGGAGAGAGGGTCCAGAGAGTGTTAAATAACTTTTTTTCTTTAAAAAAAAAAAAAAGCGATAAATGATCACAAGCCCACTACAAAACAGACAAAAACAGCAAATCCATTTTTGTCCAGAATCCCCAAGACTTAGGAAATGAACAATGACATCAGAACAAAAGAAAAAATATTCGCAGTGGAAAAGTCGACAAGAGATGAGAAGGGGACCCCGCATTTCCCGCCTTGCCTCCGAGACAAGAAACAGACACAGAAACCAGTCCTCTATTACCCGTCTCTCCCTGACCCCCCTCAGCCCGTTGCCGCCGCCGCTGCCAAATTTCAACTGCTTTGGACTGAAAATGTCATAAGCGTGGGTGGTGCCTTCAATGTGTTACCGTTTAATGACAGTCTTGTTTCCCAAGTGCAACGTGTGTTCTCTTGGTCACCCTCCGTCCTGTTTCCTGAAGTCAGAGATGTTCCTCTCCTCCCCCTTTGTTGGTGAGCCCGCCCATCACACATTCTGAGGGGGCTGCTACAATGTCAGGGGTACCTAAAGACGAAGACCTCCCTACTTCCCACCCTGTCACTCCCAGTCCTACCGTTATCTGGCTCCCCGAGACCTCTGGGTCTCGTAATTCCCACGACCCTCCAAGCCACCTCCCCAGATACTTCGACGGATTCATCTCCCACCCAGAATTCCCCATCTGAACCAATTCAGAGTGGTTCTCACAGCCAGTGGCCCTTGGGCATCCCGATGAAGACCGTTTCCCTGCTCCTCCTATTTATTTCGTGGAAGCCCAAAGAGGAGAGTGCAGAGAGAGAGAAGAGATTTTGATTTTAGGTGAGAGGCTTTCAACCAGTCCCTAACCACCTTCGCCAATGCACGGGAATCTCTGAGAGACCCAGTGTTCTTCTGGTGTCAGAAGCTGCACGTGGTGGTCCAAGAAGATCCAGAGCATTCCCTGGGATGCCCAAGGGCAGCGTTCTGCCTCAGCTGTCTCTCACCTCCAACATCATGGAAGCCGGGAAATCAGGGGCTTATTCTCCTTTTCCTTCCTGGCCCCTCTGGGGAACATTGACAATGCCTGTTATCTCTCTGGGCCTTAGTCTCCCATCTGAAACGAAGGGAATTGGGGCTAGATCGAGCAAAACCTCCGCCCATTTTTAAAAATGCCCCTGTGCACAGAAGGCACCAATAGAAGATCCTCGTTTATAAGGCGGCTCTGCGCTGGACAAAGCAGGGTTGGTGGGGGGCCGGGGCGGAGATAGAGTGCCCATTTTCTCAGCCTCTTTGCTGGGATCCCAGCACTGCCCGGAGTGGGGTAAACACCGCCCAGCCTGGTCAATGTTTCCGTGATGTTAAATTATCCCTGTACTGCAACCTGCTTTTGGCATCTCCGTGTATCACCATCAAAATATTTGTAGCTAAATCAATTCACTCTTAATACTTTGAACTTTTAGAAGGAAAACTTCTTTTCGTCATTACAAATAGAAAAGCAGTATAAATCAGTCACCCTAAATAGAAAGTAAGTGTAAAGATAAGGGTGAAGGCAGCAAAGCAGCAATTGTTCTAGCTAGATACTGTTGCTTGTGGAAGGGTCTGAACTTAGAGCCCTGCGTTTGCTGGATTGCACTTGCTCTCTCTCTCTCTCTCTCTCTCTCTCTCTCTCTCTCTCTCTCTCTCCCCCTCCCTCCCCCGCTTCCCTTCTGTCATTCCCCTCTCTCCCTTTTCCTTTATTAAAATGATTGGCAGATGCTAAAGAGCTGTTAAAGATATACCAGCACCCAGTGGAGACTTTGCACTCCAAGGGACTCCATCGGACGGACAAAATGAAAAGGAACCCACTCCCCTCTGTGACTCGGTGTTAACCAGTGCTATATCCACGTGCTACTACAAATCATTTTGCATTTGCTAGTGATGCACAGCGCCTATTTCAGGAAATACTGGGTCTGCTTCTCCGTGAGGTTCCCTCCAGCTCCAAAGGTCTGTGAGTCTTGTTTCCCTTTTAGCTCATCTTGCCCCTTGTCCTCAGTTTACTTCATCTGACCTTTTATCCCAACACTGATGAAGGAGCTTTCTTGATCTCTGAATCTACAGAATTTTTTCCCCCTCCGTGTTCCTTCTCTTCTGAGTAAACTTCATCCAGTGAGTTTCGTTAGTTGGGGCGGCGGGGGGCAGTTTGGGCAGGAAGGTTGCGGCGTGGTCAGTATGATGAGGCAGGATGATGGCCTAGAACGTTCCTTTTCTGTCTCATTATCTTCTAGTTGGCTTTGCAAACTGGGACCAGGGTGGTAGGGGTTGGATAGGGAGGGTGGTTGGAATACTGATGGATCTGTGGCTGCCACGTATCGACAAGAATCTTGTGGCTACAGTGAGGAGCTTAGAAGAGAGAAACCCGAACAAAGTAGAGAGGAAGTTCCTCCCCCTCCCGGGCCCTGGCACTAGCCTCTACTTCTTGCCTTTAGCTATCCCCGACTTCCAACCCAATGGGACCAGAGTCTGACTTCCCTTCGCCCTCCCAGAGCATCTCAGCCTCCATCCGCCTTGGGCTCTGCCTGGCACCCCATCTCACTCCTCCCACCTCCCCAGTTTTCCGTGTAAATGGAGCATATTTTATGTGCGAATATTTTAGTAACCGTATGTTCTGCAAGTAAACCTGTGTTAATACTTGTCAACAATTGCAGAGTTTATGATACCAATAATACTTCCTACAATGAAGAAAAAAAAGACATTTGTTTGTTTTCTAAAAATGTTTATTTGTAAACATGTATTCACTATATTAATATGAATTTCTTACCTGGCAATAAAACTGATTATATGTGATGCTGTTGGGGTTGTCATTTATCTTTTGTCCAAAGTTCAGGAAACAAAACAACAATAACAACAAAATGGAAGTAAAACCAATGAATCACCGAAGTGGTTAATTAGTAACAGTTTATTGTGCACACACAAAAAAGACAGTTTGCCGACCGGGAGCACTCAACCGAAAATGTGGAATGAGGCTCAGAGGTACATGGTTGTAAAAGCAGCTTAGATCGCACACAAGCAGCGACTGTTGATTCTTCGAGGTGATGGGTTGCCATATGAGAATTTTCTTAAATGAAGGGGAACTGGTTGGTGGTGACCCCGTATCAGTTTTGGGGAACAATAAGTTTGGCTTGTGATTTTCAGAGGTGTCAGCAAGAAGTGACCCAGGTCAAGTGAGCCTTGATTGTCTTGCAAAATAAGCTAAATTAAGCTTTGCTTGTATGACTAAACTGGTTCTGTCTGCTCAGGGAATTCTCAAGGCTGGTCTCCGTTTGTGTTTGATTTTAACACTTCCTAGGGTCCCACATCTTAATCTGAGCTTCCACCAGGGACCACCACTATCAGTACAGAGAGCTAAATCTTTAATACATACTCAGGATGCATGGGAAATTGTTACAGGTAAAGGACATTTTAACTTAATAGCAACCTCTACAAATTTTCCAGGAGAAAATTTGTTTTTTGTTTGAAGCCTTTTTGGTAGGAGTCTGTGTCTCTTAGGTTCACTTCCTGCCTTTAAAAAAATAATGCCGTCGCTAGGTCCCCTCTAAATTCATAACTAAATTTATCTGCACTGGTCAAGAATCTTGCTGAAATTTGCACTTTTGTTTTTATCAGTGCCTAGGGTTGTAAAAAACACAGGAGACTGGATTCTTCCCCTATTTGTTAAATTTTATTTCCTGCCTGGCTTCTGTTCACATTATTTCAGTTTGAAATTTTCAGGTAGAAACCTGCCTTAACATGGTCTCATCAGAAAGGGGCTCTGAGCAAAGTCGATCTGAGAGGCGGAAGGGACCCCAGTAGGGGGTGGGAAGGGGAGACAGGAAAAGGAAACAGCCATAGAGGAGGATACCTTCTCATGCCAGCTACCACTATGAGTGACTGGAATTTAAGGCTGCAGGGGTGGGTGGGGAGGGTGTAGAACACATACCCGGAATCATCCCAGCCAAATGCAGGTGGAGCTGGGCTTTTCACACACCAACTCCCATCAGACACCATTTGAGCATTGCTTTCTGGGACGGTTAATGATCAGACACTCCCAGGCTCTCATGTGTGAGGGCAGAGGGATTTCTAAGGCGTGGAGAAAGGGCCAGGTGCAGAGATGCCCTGGTAATTGGAGGTCAGCCACTGGAGCAAGACCCAAGGGAAGAGGCAGGAATTCACAGGGCATGCTCAAAGCCAGAGCTCCAGGGTCTCCTGCAGCAAAGCTCCTTGTTTCTGGCCACTTAGAAGAGTTGTCTATCTCAAGCAGAGAGAATACTGAACCACAATCTGCAATCTGAGTCAGGGTCCTTGCCTTGGGATGTGGTGATCCTTCATTGGTCACAGGGTCCCTTGGTGTCTCCCAGAGTAGATCTCATGGGCTCTTTCTTTCTCTTTCTCTCTGGGGCGTAGTTGTGGTTATCAGAGAAGTCTGATGGCAGAGGATGCCCCTCCAGTACTTAGGAACCCTTTGGAGATGGAGTCACTAACAGCATACATCACAGCCCCATGGAAACAGGGGTAGGACAGAGAGAATCATGCCTCTGTGGGAGGAAATGACAGATTCTCCCACTAGTGAAGTCATTTGGTCACAACTCAAAAACAACAACAATCACATAAAATGTATTTGTAGAACTCCCGTTACGTTGCCAAACACTGTTGAGGACTTGGCGTGCATTGTCGCATTAGATCCTCACAACAGTGTAAGGTAGGCACTGTTGGCTTTGGAGGTAAGCGATTCCTGTAAAATTTGAGTAATTTTGCCCAAAGTGATTTAGCTATTAAGCAGTGGAACTGGCATTTGAATTCCACAATTCATCCTTCGACTACTGTAGAGTAGTTCTCACTTGGATGAGCAAGTGAGTCAGCGGGGAAACTTGATAAAAATGTGGATTCCCAGGCTCCCCCAACCACGATGAAGTAGGTCTGAATGGGGGCCCAGGATTCAGTGTTGGTGACAGATGCACTATCATCACACCCCAGTGGCTCCTGGACCTGAAGAGTGTTGCGCCATATTACATTGCTGATCATCTAACATCTGTGGGCTCATTCTGAGGCCCCCAGCGCAGAAGGAAATGGGATGGAGATGCGTGCTTCCAAAGAGAGGGACCCTCACCCTTTGACTTCATGTCCAGTGTTGGAAGGCTGTGTCCTAGGACTGAGGACTGACTCCAGAACAGGTTGCTGGTATTGATTCTCATGCTAATTTGCAATGTGTCCTCAGGTCTGAAACTAGTGCTCTTTGAGACTCTCTTCATCCCAAGAAGGAGGAGGTTGGGATAGAAAAATCTCTACTCCTACTCTCTCACTTGATGGGGTGTTTTCCCTACTCATCACTGTGGTGTTTGGTACAGTGAACAGGATTGAGTCCTTTATCACCATACCCTAAGTTTGTTCCTGGATGAGCAGGATTTTGCTGAGTACAATAATAATTATTGTGGTGGCTTCTATGAGCCATGAGCACTTGCTAGGTACCTCGCTTTACATTTAGGGCTTCCCATCGCTTTAACAGGTATGGACTTACTGTGACAGTTCTTAACTTTTTTTGTGTGCTGTGGATTCTTTTGGCAGTCTGGGGAAACCTATGGATCCTTTCTCAGAATAGTGATTTTAAATGCATAAAATAAAATACATAGGATTACAAAATAAACCTATGATCTTGAAATCCAGTTATGAAAATATTTTAAAGACCTACATTGGTGATACAGTAATATATGCGATTTTTAACTATTGCATTAAATAACAACATCTAATGACAGGTGTCAATGTAGTGATGAGTACAAACAATTCATTGAGCTACCTGTTACAAGTGTACATTGATGTGACAATATCCATGATTCTGTTGGTGACCTAGTCCCAGGTTAGTGCTAATATCGTGATGGATTTTTGCCTGTGTTTAAAACTGAGGGACATACAACATTTCAGTTAGAGGCTAGTGAAAATAAAGATTTTTTTTTTTTTTTTTTTTTTACACCATCCAAGTTCTCAAACCCACTGAATTCTACCCATGGATCCCCTTGAGGGTCTGTGGGTCTAGGTAAACCACCCATGGATTAGAAAGACTCAAGAGATACTTTCTTTTCCTTCCATGCTTTGATTTTTCTCATCCTCAAAGTAGGGATAATAATAGTATTATTATCTCTCTCTCTATCATTGGCTATTGTGAGAAGTAAAATAATAGATTAAAAGACATTAATGAGCTCTAGTAAACACTCGGGAGTTAGCTTTTGTTATCATAATTATTATTTCAGTGCATCCTATGACAATCCTATGAAATAGTATTTTTATGATTCTCCACTCCCAGAAGAAGAAACTGAGCCTAGGCTCAGAGAGATTATGCTTGTACAAAGTAACACAGCAAGTCAGTGACAGAGCTGCTTGAGCCAAGATCTTTCTGATTCACCCGCAAGCTCTTGACCACATACTATGTTGTATACATACTCTTTGTAGCCAATATGTTAAATGTCCTTACAGCTCCCTGGAATGAGGTCAGTCACACACTGGGGTAGTAGCAGTGATACCCCTAGGTCTTCATCCCTCCCCGAGGACAAAGGCGGATGTCTGAGGTTCAGGAACCTCTTATCAGACTAGTCTGGGGACTATTTTTTTTTTTAAGATTTTATTTTTTAAGTAATCTCTATACCCAACATAGGGCTTGAAACTACAGCCCCGAGATCAAGAGTCTACCGACTGAGCCAGCCAGGCACCCTGACTGGGGACTATTTTTAAAGGCGTGTTGGAGACAGTTAATAATAATATCTTCCCATTTAACGTAAGCTCTCCCCAGCCCAGTGCTTAGAAGATCCCAATTTCCCTGTCCCAGAAATTTTCAGATTGCTTTTTTTAAATCAACCCCGTTAGAAATTAAAAAAAGAAAGAAAGAAATATTCATTCATCACCTAAAACTAAATAAGTTTTCTTACTCATAAATTCAGACAGTCTCAACCTTGAAAGATAATAATCATTATAATGATAATAATGACAAGTCTGTTACCAGTTATTGAGCATTTATTATTATGGGGCCAGGCACCAGGTCAAGTACTGTCCATGCATTGCCTTTCTCCTCTCAACAGTGTTCCAAGGAAGAGGCATCATTCCCATTTTCAAGATGGGAAAACTGAGACTCAGGTGAAATGATTCTTGGAAGATCATACATCCAGTGAGTGGCAGGGTTGGGAATTCAAACCCATATCTGTATGATTCCAAAGCCAACCCTATCACCATGATTTGTTTCCTCCTCATATGACCCAGGCCTGCACTTTCTTCCATTGGGGTAAAATCATTGGGAACCATAATGTGTACTGAAATTGTTCTAAATCCAGGGAGAAGTATACTCCTCTGGGTCAGGTAGTATCCACTCCTACCAGCTGTCACTGACCTGAAGGGACTGAATTGGCCTGATGCCATCTTTGTTGATGTTTCTGTCCTTCATGTTCTTCAGATCTGTCCCTCATACTCCCATCTATCAGCAGCAAAACAGACTTGGCCTTCAGAATGCATTAGTGTCTCCAGGGTGGGAAAGAAAGCAGGACCAGAGGAGCCCTCTGGGACAAGCATACAGGAAAGCAGGAATTTTAATTCAGTGTCCCTTAATTTTGTAGGACTTTGGGAAAGTCCCTTTTCCTCCCTAGGAGGCTGTGCCATCTTTTGGATAAGAGTAGGACCTATAGAATCAGAGGATCCATGTCTGCTTCCAAGTGGACATAATAATAGCAGCTATCAAAGAATTGGTATGAGGATGCAATAATACAGTCTTCATAAAGCTCTGAGCACAGTTCCCAGATATTATTTTCAATATTTTAAAACTTCATTCAGGATCATCCTATACCACAGGCCCTGAAGAAGGAATTAGAAGGAACATCAAGTTCATCAAGCTCTCCTTCACCTTGGGTTTGGGTAAGACAATTCTGAACTCAGTGTGGTGCCTTTTCTTCCAATTCCCTGACTGTTGGTGATGTCATGAGCATGTTAGGGACCTGATTTGACTGCAAACCCTGTGAGAATTTTGATGAATTTTTAAAAATTGGAAAGAAAATAAATTCTTGCTCCATGAATGTGGTTTGCTTGATAGAAGGAATTTTTCAGATCTAGAGGTCTATAGGGGATAAAATCATCATTAAGGCGATCCGTAGTAGTAAAAAAAGGTTGGCTTTAGATGGTTTATTAGTTATCTATTGTCGTGCAATTACATAGTCACTCCAAAACTTGGCAGCTTAAAACAACACATTTATGATTTATTATTGTTTATTGTTATTTATTATAAGAGGTCAGGAATCTGAGCATGGCTTAACTGGGTTGTGTGCCTCAGGGGTCTCTTGTGAGCCTGCAGTCAAGGTGTAAGCCAGGGTTGGAGTATCATCTACAGGCTCAAGCGGCGCAGATCTGCTTACAAGCTCACTCATGTAGTCGTTGGCAGGATTCAGCTCCTCAAGGATTGTTGGACTGAGGGTCTTCGTTCCTACCTGGCTCTTGGCCTTAGGCCATCTTCAGTTTCTTTCCTTGGGGGCGTCTCTAATATTAATCAGCTTACTCCATGAAAGACAGCAAAAGAGAGCATTTGCTAGCAAGACAGAAGTCACAATCTCTTGTCACCTAAGGATAGAATTGACAACTTCTCAACATCACTGTATTCTGTTGGTTTGAGGCAAGTTGCTCAAGGGGAAAGCACTATATAAGGCTGTGAAGACTAGAAGATGGGGATCATTTGGGGCCATCTTAGAGGCTGCCTGACACAGATGGTACCTAAATCCCCCCCCTCAATGCAAAAGTCTGAGCTATTACGTCTTTTCTGAGTAATGAATATCTGAGCACAGTTATAACATCTCTATCACTTTCAGAGAGATAACTAACCTGGGATCAAATCTTAGTGCCACCACCTTCTGTGCCTCAGTTTCTCCATCTTCAGTAACAGAAGTAGTAATAGCACCCACTCCTCAGGTTTGTGTGAGGCCTTTACTATGGAATATCTGAGTGGCCAAGCAGATGACTGCCCAACAAAGACGTAACATAGAGTTACGGCAGGCCAGACAAAACTATGCTTCCCAGCCCTTCTCCTTTTGCACCTGGATGGGGGTCGTCTGACTAAGCTTTGGGCAATATGGCTGGTACATAAGACCTCTGGCATTATCCTCCCAACTGCCTCCCCCCACCTGCTGGATAGATGCCAGTGCCCACCACACCCTTGGAAACCACATGTTGAAGATGGCAGAGCCTTGGTCAGTCCCAGTCTCTGCATGATTTTGTGGAGCAGTGACTTCCCCCACCACCATTCTCAAGTTCGCTACTTGAACTTTATATGAGTGAGAAGTAATCTTAACGTTGTGTTAAGCCCTGAGATTTCGGGGTTTATCTGTTAGAGTAGCTAGAATTTCCTTAACGCATACAAAAGGTGAAATATCTTGAACAGTATCTGGAATATTAAAAACACTTAATAAATGTCATCTTTACCATCATCATCATCATCACCATCTTAACTCACCTACTCTGTGCTAAGACAGTTATGTCCCCAATATTTAATCCTCCTGATAACTCTGAAAGGGCTAGTAACTCCATTTAATAGGTAAGGATATTGAGAAGTTAAGTGACTTACTTAAGATCACAGAGCAAGGGCTGGAGTGGTCATCTGAACCTGGTTTAGAAGTTCTGGCTCCATCATTTCTAGTACCCCACTCAGCCCTCTTGAAGTTGTTAGTACAATCTGGATCCAGCAATGGAGGTTAAAACCTTTGTAGAAGAATGTCTACATTGTCACCTTGGCATCTCACTATTTTCTTGTCAGATTCCAAAACCCAACTCGTGCTGTGTTGTACAGTTCAAAGAAAGCATTTCACATCAAGAAATGTCATAGTTGCTAGAAATAATTTTGTCACATCCTCTTGAATTTTTCCTTTTTGCAAGTTCAGAGGGTTCACTTAGATTCAAATCTTATAATGCTTCCCTTTAAAACATTATAAAAGGGCACCTCATTTTTCAGAATCTCAACATCCAAATGGAACACTTCATTGTCTTCATCTTAAAAGGTACAAAATGAGGAGATCCTAAAGAGGCAATTTATGATGTGCAGGTGCCTTATTTTCTGGTAATTGGAAGCTGGTTTTGATGCTGTAATTTTGTTTTTGTGTTTTGCTGCCCACTTATCAAAGGCAGTGAGCTGAACATACAGGATTTCTACAAGCTGGCTGTCAGCCTTGTCCCCATATTCAGGTCCCAAATGTTAACAGCATGTAGGTCTTAAAGCCTTTATCCTGGGTCTCATTATTTGCTGTGGGAATCTGTCTCATGGGGGTATTCAGTACTTTCTCAATTAGAGTCAACGGAATTTTGGAGAAAATTCAGAGACACGTCTAAGTGTTTTGTTCCTCTCAAGCACCTTATTTAGTTATTCACTCAACAAATACAGAGTACCTACTATGTGCCAGGCATTGTACTGGGCCTTGAGGATACAAGGATCTCTCTACCACTATCCCTCCCTCCCCAACAAAAAACAAATGAAAATGGAAGATGGACAAATGGATAAGCAAGTACCATCAAGAGAGAAATCGTGGGTAGGAAAGCCTTGATGACAGATAGTCTTGAGTTCAAATCCCCTTCCTAGCACTTCTACCTAGGTGACCTTGGGGGGATTACTGAGTTGTTTCGGAGCCTGGGTTTTCTCATCTCTAGAATGGAGATGAGACCATCTGTAGACCATCTGTAGAATGGTCTACAGTCAGACCTACCTTGCAATGTTGTTTGAGCATTTAAGGTAGGGTGTGTGAAACATTTAATCATGGTGGATATTCAGTAAATGGGAGCTGTTTTTCATATGAAGTATTTGCTTATCATTGATTCCTACTCATTGGAAACCAGGCTAATGGGGTATTTTGGTGTTTCTCTTTTGTTCATATTGGGATCCCCAGAAACAAATCCCAAGACAGGATTCATGGGCAAGGAAGAAAGGGATCCCAGGAGGAACTGGTAAGGCAAGGGTGGGAGTCGGACAGAAGAGGACAAAAACCACACAAGGGTACAGTTTCAGGCAATGTCCCATGGAGGGTAGCTCTGGTGTGTAGCACTCCTCAGAATTAGCACCTGCTGTAAGCAAGGAAGCTGGGCTTTCATTCTTACACACCTGCCAATCATTAGCAAAAGGGATGGGAACCCCCAGGAACTCTGGCTCACTACAGGTGAAGGGAAAGCAGTGCCAGAGGCCCAAGGGAGCAGCTCTAGAGTCTCAGGTGCTGGCGGTTATAATCAAAGGCACACAGAGTCTGAAAGATTGGTGTGTGGAAATGAGAAAAAGGACAGGAGGGCATCTGGGTGAAACACCAACTATGTTGGTTATACCTCCCTTTTCTGACTTCTGGGGGACATTGGCCCTGGCCCAACTAGCCCCAAGAAGTAAGATGAGTTTTCCTTGGTTCAGAAGCGCAGAAAGTTTGGAGAATTTCTCTATCCAAATAGGGCTGTTGGGAAGCTTTGCGGTCACCCCGGCCTCAGATGATGTATTAGCCTACCTTTTTAGTGCCCCTGGCACTTTGGGCAACTGATTTCGCATCTCTGACTTACATTTGCTCATTCATAGACGAGGAATGACAATATACTTTTTTTTGTAGGTTTGTTCTACAAAGCTGTCTTTCTGTTCACTGATTGATCTAACAAATATATACCGAACCTCTGTTATACGTCAAGATCAGGGCTAAGCATGGGTATGCTGAAATGAATCAGACACAGGTCCTGCAATCCAAGACTTTGGCAGCTAGTGGAGGAGGCAGACATACAAATTTCAGACTCTGTGTCCTTCCTTATACATGATCTCTTTCTCTTTCTTCTTCTCTGTGTCTTGTTTCTGAGCCGTGCCTTCGCCTCTCCCTCCTTCTCCCCTACATCCTCCCTCCTTCACTTCCTCTCTGCATTTCTGTCTTGCATCCTCCTACCCTCCCCACAGACCTAGTTCTCATATCCACTGGACACTCTACAACCTTCTACCCTATCAAGTTCCTGTCTCCTGATGCTCTTTTCCAAGGGTCCTTTCTGAAGGCTGCAGAGTCAGTGAAGTTCTGGGGAATTCATTTCAAC
Organism: Neomonachus schauinslandi; assembly: GCF_002201575.2. Classification (NCBI taxonomy): domain Eukaryota; kingdom Metazoa; phylum Chordata; class Mammalia; order Carnivora; family Phocidae; genus Neomonachus; species Neomonachus schauinslandi. The sequence continues at coordinate 147,778,133 of NC_058407.1, forward strand.
CCAGCCCCTCTGGTCTGGCAGAGGGTCACATGGAGATAACAGGAAACCACCCAGAGCTTTAGTTAAAGCTTGGAGGATGGAGTAAGGGGTGGGGTGGGTGTACAATTACAGGTAACAGTGCTGAGTCCTGGGGAACAGCAAATAGAATACATGGCTAATTGTTTTGGGGGGCAAGGGGTGGGTGGTGGTGTAGGAAGGTCTGGATAGCAGAGGAGATTTTCCTGCTATTTTGCAGATGGGTAGACTCCCAAGTGCACTGGGATGGGCACCGGGAAATTTGTGGCTTGAATTCTAGCTCTGGAACAAGCTGCATGATCTTCAACTTTGTTGTCCTCACCCATAGGATCTGCATAGAGATTGTGATGTGTGAGGACTGCCGTGGTCCTCTCGGCCAGGAACTCTGCTTCCAAAAATCCCTTGATTTCTCTCCCTGTTATGCCTCAGTCTTGGAATGACCCCACTAGGATCTCGTATCATAGGAACCAACCTTTTTTTATTCCAGGATTCTGGGAGATGATTAACTTTGGTGTTGGGAAGGACCTAGATCCAAAGGCCTGGAAGCAGATTCCATTGGCTGGAACCCAGTTACCATTGTATGGTGAAGTCAAGGGCAACTGCTCCAAATAGAGAGAGTACTCCAGTGACTTGTATAAAAGAGTACTCGGACTCAAACACCACAATTCAGTAGCTCTGGGGGACTCCAGAATCGGCATTTTAAGAAACACATCAGAGATTCTGATGTGGGCAGTTGGTGGACCACTGTTTGCGAATCACTTCTAGACACCTGGGCTTGGCTCGACCTCAAATACTCCGACCTGGTTGTGGAAGGTCTCTGAGCATCTTTCCTTGCCTGCACAGTAGGGCTCTTCACCCCTGCCCTGTCTTTCTGCAGGATTTCAATGAGGAACAGACGAAATGGCAGATGGGAAAACTCTAAGAGGGTCCACAGATTCAAAGATGATGCCCTTTGTGTGTGAAGCTGCGCCACCTCCAAGCTCCCATGTCTCTGGACTCAAGAGTCAAAGGGACTGCAGACGGAGAATATTCCACTGAACACTTCAGCCCCTCACCCCACCTCCTATATCACATCCTCTTGGCCAGCTGTTTTTACTCTAGCCACTGCTGTGGCAACCAGCTGAGCAGTTGTACCCAGGTAGCACCTGGCCGAGCTGTGCCGTAGAGCTCTTGCCTTCTGCCTTAGTGCTTCCTGCCTCTCCCATATAGGATAACGTCAGGAGGGTGTGCCGCCATTCTGACGCATGTGCAGTGCTGCAAGCGTGGGAGGTTAACACCCCATGGGCTTAACCTTGCCCAGTGCAGGATGGGGACTGGTGGTGCATAGTCTCCATTTCCCTCCCTTGGGAAGACAATTCCGAGTGCATTCTATCAGATCCTCAGAGGTCCTGGTGGGCTGGAGCCCCCTCACCCACAGTGATATCAGCTCCATAGAGCCCCCTGGGGCTGGCTTTTCCTCCTCTCCTGTTTCACTCTTCCTAGACTCTCCTCCCTTTCCTTAGGATCACTTCCCCAAACAACTACCTTAAAGCTTCTACTTTGTTTTATACACAGGCATTCTCCAGAACAATCCTGCCAATTACAACCTTAAATCCTGAACCTCTTATCCAAACCTACCTGCTCCCACCATGCTCCATCCTATAATGTCCTCAGTTATTTTGAGGGCTCAACCTGTTCTTGAGCTGGGGGAGAAATACATCTACTTGGGTACTAATCCTCCCCAAGCAAGAGTATTATGGAACAACCCCATTAGGTCCAAAGGTGATCACAGAAGGGACATTTCATCTCATTTCTTTTAACACTCAGTAAGATGAAGAAAATAAAAATGAGGTGCCACTGAGTGTTACTTTTCTTTTCTTCGCTTTTTTTTTAATCCTCCCACTTCCTGTTTTCTCTTGGGAGATTGAAAAGTGTCTTCTCGCACATTTCTCATTATCAGAATTTAATGAGAATTCTAATTAGGACTATTGCACACTTCGGCGGTAGTTTCCAGAATGTAGCTCTGGCTTCTGGTTTGTCAGGCTGCCAGTCTTTTGCATTCTCGCCAAAGATACCCTCTATCATAAAAATACTAATCGCTCTCATTTATTGAAAGTCTACTATGTGCCAGGCCATTTGCATATATTAGCAGTAGTCCTCGCAAAAGTCCTTTGAGGTAGTGAGGGGCTTAAAGCCATGCAGCTAGGAACTGGCAGAGCTGGGATTCAAACTCAGGTGTGCTCTCTGGTCAAGGACTTCTCATGGCCAGCCTGCACAGGGGATCATGGGGAGAGAGAAGATAAAACATCAGGAAAACGTGTTACAGCTTCCAGAATGGCCGTCAGTTCCAATCAGAATGTTTGTCATGAGTTATTATGTCTCCAGCTTCAGTTTCTTGGTGTCTCTGGGAACAGTGCTGTAGTTTAGGGAATCCCAGGAGACTCTGAACACCCAACTAGAAGGGCAATAATAGCAGACCCAAGAATAGACTGATTGCTTATTCATTATTCTTGTTATTTCTGAACTCTTCCATCCATCGTGCGGAAGGCTGTCCGCAATTACCATGACGTTCTTTCCAAAAAGAGGCCTCATAGCTTGGTTAATCACCTCACCCAGGACAAGCAGAATCTCACGGCAAATCCTCCTGATCTGACATCAAACTCTTGTTGTCTCTGGGGCTTCCCAGTGAACCCTCAGTGGACACCTTTGGGCAAAATGAGAGAACTGGCCTTTGGCACAAGAACAGTCCTTTCTAGGCTTATTAAGTGCCAGTCGTTTTGTTGCACAGGTGTGCCCAGAGGCAATGTGGTCTCATAAAGGATCCGAGGTTTAATGCCAGGTAATGGAGGATCAGATGCGAGCTGGGGCCATCTGTGTCGCAAGAGAGGAGCTGGGTCTGTTCCCTTCTTCTCCCAGCAGGGCCTCTGTCATCTTGCTTCTTCTCTTCATCCTCTGGCTTCCTACTCTCCCCTCTACTCATCCTCCTGAGTATTGACTTATTAACACCACACACTTGGATACTGGTAGAGAGGGTCATTGAGACCTGCGCTCACCACTGCTCAGCCTGTAAAGCCTGCGTCCCCCCAAAACACATCCTCTCTTTCTGCCTCTTTCTGTGTCTCCCCTCTTGCTCTCCATCTTTGGGATTCTTGGTCCTTCTCTGTCTCTCTGTTTCACTCTCTCTCTTTTTCATGTACATACAAAGGATTAACTCTCTCTTCAGCTGAGTCCACATTAAACCCCATTAGGTCCAAAGGTGATCACAGAAGGGACATTTCATCTCATTTCTTTTAACACTCAGTAAGATGAAGAAAATAAAAATGAGGTGCCACTGAGTGTTACTTTTCTTTTCTTCGCTTTTTTTGCCGCCTTCCATTCCTACTTGTTTCAAGCAAGCACCAGTCAAGTTCAGAAGACAGACGTTAGAACCCAGATCTGGCTGACTCCAAAGCTCGTGTTGTTAGAAGCTGCCTCCATATCCATCTTTCTTTTTTTTTTTTTTAATTTTTTAATTGTTATGTTAATCCCCATACATCATTAGTTTTAGATGTAGTGTTCCATGATTCATTGTTTGTGCATAACACCCAGTGCTCCATGCAGAATGTGCCCTCCTCAATACCCATCACCAGGCTAACCCATCCTCCCACCCCCCTCCCCTCTAGAACCCTCAGTTTGTTTTTCAGAGTCCATCGTCTCTCATGGTTCGTTTACCCCTCCGATTTCCCCCCCCTTCATTCTTCCCCTCCTGCTACCTTCTTCTTCTTTTTTTTTTCTTAACATATATTGCATTATTTGTTTCAGAGGTACAGATCTGAGATTCAATAGTCTTGCACAATTCACAGCGCTTACCAGAGCACATACCCTCCCCAGTGTCTATCACCCAGTCACCCCATCCCTCCCACCCCACCCCCCACTCCAGCAACCCTCAGTTTGTTTCCTGAGATTAAGAATTCCTCATATCAGTGAGGTCATATGATACATGTCTTTCTCTGTTTGACTTATTTCGCTCAACATAATACCCTCCAGTTCCATCCATGTCGTTGCAAATGGCAAGATCTCATTCCTTTTGATGGCTGCATAATCTTCCATTGTATATATATACCACATCTTCTTTATCCATTCATCTGTCGATGGACATCTTGGATCTTTCCACAGTTTGGTTATTGTGGACATTGCTGCTATAAACATCGGGGTGCACGTACCCTTTCGGATCCCTACTTTTGTATCTTTGGGGTAAATACCCAGTAGTGCAATTGCTGGATCATATGGTAGCTCTATTTTCAACTTTTTGAGGAACCTCCATACTGTTTTCCAGAGTGGCTGCACCAGCTTGCATCGCCACCAACAGTGTAGGAGGGTTCCCCTTTCTCCGCATCCCCGCCAACATCTGTCATTTCCTGACTTGTTAATTTTAGCCATTCTGACTGGTGTGAGGTGGTATCTCACTGAGGTTTTGATTTGGATTTCCCTGATGCCAAGTGATATTGAGCACTTTTTCATGTGTCTGTTGGCCATTTGGATGTCTTCTTTGGAAAAATGTCTGTTCATGTCTTCTGCCCATTTCTTGATTGGATTCTTTGTTCTTTGGGTGTTGAGTTTGATAAGTTCTTTATAGATTTTGGATACTAGCCCTTTATCTGATATGTCATTTGCAAATATCTTCTCCCATTCTGTCGGTTGTCTTTTGGTTTTGTTGAATGTTTCCTTTGCTTTGCAAAAGCTTTTTATCTTGATGAAGTCCCAATAGTTCATTTTTGCCCTTGCTTCCCTTGCCTTTGGCGATGTTTCTAGGAAGAAGTTGCTGCGGCTGAGGTCGAAGAGGTTGCTGCCTGTGTTCTCCTCAAGGATTTTGATGGACTCCTGTCTCACATTGAGGTCTTTCACCCATTTGGAGTCTATTTTTGTGTGTGGTGTAAGGAAATGGTCCAGTTTCATTCTTCTGCATGTGGCTATCCAATTTTCCCAACACCATTTGTTGAAGAGACTGTCTTTTTTCCATTGGACATTCTTTCCTGCTTTGTCGAAGATGAGTTGACCATAGAGTTGAGGGTCCATTTCTGGGCTCTCTATTCTGTTCCATTGATCTATGTGCCTGTTTTTGTGCCAGTACCATACTGTCTTGATGATGACAGCTTTGTCATAGAGCTGGAAGTCTGGAATTGTGATGCCACCAGCTTTGCTTTTCTTTTTCAACATTCCTCTGGCTATGCGGGGTCTTTTCTGGTTCCATACAAATTTTAGGATTATTTGTTCCATGTCTTTGAAAAAAGTGGCTGGTATTTTGATGGGGATTGCATTGAATGTGTAGATTGCTCTAGGTAGCATTGACATCTTCACAATATTTGTTCTTCCAATCCATGAGCATGGAACGTTTTTCCATTTCTTTGTATCTTCCTCAATTTCTTTCATGAGTATTTTATAGTTTTCTGAGTACAGATCCTTTGCCTCTTTGGTTAGATTTATTCCTAGGTATCTTATAGTTTTGGGTGCAATTGTAAATGGGATCGACTCCTTAATTTCTCTTTCTTCTGTCTTGTTGTTGGTGTATAGGAATGCCACTGACTTCTGTGCATTGATTTTATATCCTGCCACTTTACTGAATTCCTGTATGAGTTCTAGCAGTTTTGGGGTGGCGTCTTTTGGGTTTTCCACATAAAGTATCATATCATCTGCAAAGAGTGAGAGTTTGACTTCTTCTCTGCCAATTTGGATACCTTTTATTTCTTTTTGTTGTCTGATTGCTGTGGCTAGGACTTCTAGTACTATGTTGAATAGCAGTGGTGATAGTGGACATCCCTGCCGCATTCCTGACCTTAGGGGGAAAGCTCTCAGTTTTTCCCCATTGAGAATGATATTCGCTGTAGGTTTTTCATAGATGGCTTTTATGATATTGAGGTATGTACCCTCTATCCCTATACTCTGAAGAGTTTTGATCAAGAAAGGATGCTGTACTTTGTCAAATGCTTTTTTTTGCATCTATTGAGAGGATCCTATGATTCTTGTTCTTTCTTTTGTTAATGTATTATATCACGTTGATTGATTTGTGGATGTTGAACCAACCTTGCAGCCCAGGGATAAATCCCACTTGGTCGTGGTGCATAATCCTTTTAATGTACTGTTGGATCCTATTGGCTAGTATTTTGGTGAGAATTTTTGCATCCATGTTCATCAGGGATATTGGTCTGTAATTCTCCTTTTTGATGGGGTCTTTGTCTGGTTTTGGGATCAAGGTAATGCTGGCCTCATAAAATGAGTTTGGAAGTTTTCCTTCCATTTCTATTTTTTGGAACAGTTTCAGAAGAATAGGTATTAATTCTTCTTGAAATGTTTGTAGAATTCCCCTGGGAAGCCATCTGGCCCTGGGCTTTTGTTTTTTGGGAGATTTTTGATGACTGCTTCAATTTCCTTAGTGGTTATAGGTCTGTTCAGGTTTTCTATTTCTTCCTGGTTCAGTTTTGGTAGTTGATACATCTCTAGGAATGCATCCATTTCTTCCAGGTTATCTAATTTGCTGGCATGGAGTTGCGCATAGTATGTTCTTATAATTGTTTGTATTTCTTTGGTGTTGGTTGTGATCTCTCCTCTTTCATTCATGATTTTGTTGATTTGGGTCATTTGTCTCTTCTTTTTGATAAGTCTGGCCAGGGGTTTATCAATCTTGTTAATTCTTTCAAAGAACCAGCTCCTAGTTTCGTTGATCTGTTCTACTGTTCTTTTGGTTTCTATTTCATTGATTTCTGCTCTGATCTTTATTATTTCTCTTCTCCTGCTGGGTTTAGGCTTTATTTGCTGTTCTTTCTCCAGCTCCTTTAGGTGTAGGGTTAGGTTGTGTACTTGAGACCTTTCTTGTTTCTTGAGAAAGGCTTGTATTGCTATATACTTTCCTCTTAGGACTGCCTTTGCTGCATCCCAGAGATTTTGAATAGTTGTGTTTTCATTTTCATTGGTTTCCATGAATTTTTAAAATTCTTCTTTAATTTCCTGGTTGACCCATTCATTCTTCAGTAGGATGCTCTTTAGCCTCCATGTATTTGAGTTCTTTTTGACTTTCCTCTTGTGATTGAGTTCTAGTTTCAAAGCACTGCGGTCTGAAAATAGGCAGGGAATGATCCCAATCTTTTGGTAGCGGTTGAGACCTGATTTATGACCTAGGATGTGATCGATTCTGGAGAATGTTCCATAGGCACTAGAGAAGAATGTGTATTCCGTTGCTTTGGGATGGAATGTTCTGAATATGTCTGTGAAGTCCATTTGGTCCAGTGTGTCATTTAAAGTCTTTATTTCCTTGTTGATCTTTTGCTTAGACAATCTGTCCATTTCAGTGAGGGGGGTGTTAAAGTCCCCCACTATTATTGTATTGTTGTCGATGTGTTTCTTTGCTTTTGTTATTAATTGCCTTATATAATTGGCTGCTCCCATGTTAGGGGCATAGATATTTACAATTGTTAGGTCTTCTTGTTGGATAGACCCTTTAAGTAGGATATAGTGTCCTTCCTCATCTCTTATTACAGTCTTTGGTTTAAAATCTAATTTGTCTGATATAAGGATTGCCACCCCAGCTTTCTTTTGGTGTCCATTAGCATGGTAAATGGTTTTCCACCCCCTCACTTTCAATCTGGGGGTGTCTTTGGGTCTAAAATGAGTCTCTTGCAGACAGCATATCGATGGGTCTTGTTTTTTAATCCAGTCTGATAGCCTGTGTCTTTTGATTGGGGCATTTAGCCCATTTACATTCAGGGTAACTATTGAAAGATAGGAATTTAGTGCCATTGTATTGCCTGTAAGGTGACTGTTACTGAATATTGTCTGTGTTCCTTTCTGGTCTATGTTGCTTTTAGGGTCTCTCTGCTTAGAGGACCCCTTTCAAGATTTCTTGTAGGGCCGGTTTTGTTTTGCAAATTCCTTTAGTTTTTGTTTGTCCTGGAAGCTTTTTATCTGTCCTTCTATTTTCAGTGACAGCCTAGCTGGATATAGTATTCTTGGCTGCATATTTTTCTCATTTAGTGCTCTGAATATATCCTGCCAGTCCTTTCTGGCCTGACAGGTCTCTGTGGATAGGTCTGTTGCCGATCTAATGTTTCTACCATTGTAGGTTACAGATCTCTTCTCCCGAGCTGCTTTCAGGATTTTCTCTTTGTCTCTGAGACTTGTAAGTTTTACTATTAGATGTCGTGGTGTTGACCTACTTTTATTGATTTTGAGAGGGGTTCTCTGTGCTTCCTGGATTTTGATGCCTATTTCCTTCCCCAAATTAGGGAAGTTCTCTGCTATAATTTGCTCCATTATACCTTCTGCCCCTCTCTCTCTTTCTTCTTCTTCTGGGATCCCAATTATTCTAATGTTGTTTCGTCTTATGGTATCGCTTATCTCTTGAATTCTGCCCTCGTGATCCAGTAGTTGTTTAACTCTCTTTTTCTCAGCTTCTTTATTTTCCATCATTTGGTCTTCTACATCACTGATTCTATCTTCTGCCTCATTTATCCTAGCAGTTAGTGCCCCCATATTTGATTGCACCACATTAATAGCCTTTTTGATTTCAACTTGATTAGATTTTAGTTCTTTTACTTCTCCAGAAAGGGTTTCTCTAATAACTTCCATGCTTTTCTCAAGCCCAGCTAGTATCTTTAAAGTGATGATTCCGAACTCTAAATCTGACATCGTACTAATGTCCGTATTGAGTAGGTCCCTGGCAGTTGGTACTACCTCTTGTTCTTTTTGTTGAGGTGATTTTTTCCGTCTTGTCATTTTGTGCAGAGGAGAATAGATTAATGAGAGAACAAAATGCTAGCAGGGTAACAATGTTCCCAGTAAATATACTCTAAACAAATCAGAAAAGACCTTGAAGCAGTGGAAAAGAAAGGGAAAGAGAGAAAAAAGAAAAAGAAAAAGAAAAAAATAAAGATAAAAACAAACAAAAACAGAACAAAACAAAACAACAACAACAAAAAAACCAGAATGTGATCAAATATGATCAGGCTGGTATATAGATCAGTGCCACACACTAGATTTTGGGTGTATTTGGTCTGTTAGAAGAAAGTGCCTCCCAAAATTTTAAAAATGAAAAACTTATATATGTAGAAAAATAAGGGTTGATATGATGAAGGGATGGAATATGACTGTAAAGATGGAAATTATAAAAAATTTTATAAAAGGAATTGTTAAGAAGTTGTTTGAAAAAAGAAAGAAGAGGATTTAAAAAAAAAAGAAAAAAAAAGGGAGAGAATGTGGTCAGGCAGGGGAGTAGGAAAAAACCATATACTAGAGATTTAGGGTATATTTTGATCTGTTAGAAGAAACTATCTCAAAATTTTAAAGCGAGAACAACTTATATATATATGCCAAAAATATGGGTAACTACTATGAAGGGATAGAATATGACTCTAAAAATGAAAAATAAAAATGTTTTTTCAAAAAGGGATTGATAAAGATGTTGGTTGAAAAAGTGAAAAAGAAAAATTCAAAAAAAAAAAAAAAGACAGTTAAAAAAAAAATTAACTTTGAAAGACTAAAGAATCATGGTAAAAAAGCCATGAATTCTATGTGCAGTATTCCCCTAGCGCTGGAATTCTGCCGTTCTGATTGATCAGTAAACTTGGTCTTGGCTGGCTGTTCTCGCTGATCTTCTGGGGGAGGGGCTTGTTGCCGTGATTCCCAAATGTCTTTGCCGGAGGCGGAATTGCCCCGCCCTTGCCGGTCCGGCTAAGTAATCTGCACGGGTTTGCCCTCGGGAGCTTTTGTTCCCTGCAAGCTTTCTGTACAGCTTTGGAGGACGAGACTGAAAATGGCGGCCTCCCAATCTCCGCCCCGGAGGAGCTGAGAACTCGGGGCCCCACTCCTCAGTGCGCCCCCAGAGAAAAGCCGTCAGTCACTCCCGTTTCCCTGGTCTCCGGCCGCACTCCGCGCTCACCTGGCCTGTGACCGAGCGTTTCTATCTCTGGCACCCAACCCTGTGTGGAGTCTCCAAACCCAGCAGATCCCTGCAGTGCGCTCCCGCACCGCTCCTCCCAGGGGAGGAAGGTCAGTCTCCCCGGATCTGCCACTTGTTGGGTCCCTGCTTCCAGAAAGTGGTCGCTTTTCTGTTCAGAGAGTTGTTGCTATTCTTTTCTTCGATCTCCTGTTGAGTTTGTAGGTGTTCAGAATGGTTTGATCCCTATCCAGCTGAATTCCTGAGAGGAGACGAAATCCAGGTCTCCTACTTCTCCGCCATCTTGCTCCGCCCCCCCATATCCATCTTTCTCACTGTCCACATTCACTGTTTCCAGTGCCTGCCAAGTTAATACCCTAAATATTTCTCAAACATAACATGCACCTTCCCATCCTTACTATTAATTTATTTGTTCAACATAAACTACCAAGCACCTGCTATAGTAGGTCTGGAACAGGTGTCAGAAAAGTCAGAATAGGGCAAGATTCCAGTCTACAGGGGAAAGAGATGACCACTATGTCCATGTATGTTTTCATCAATCACTTCAGGCCTGGGTTAATATAACAGATTTTTCTCAACCCCCTCTCCATATGGTAGCTAGATTACCTAGAATTTGGTTTAAACCCTTTAATGGGATTCCCTTAGAATAGAACCCCTATAGAATAAAGGGGTGTCATATAATACCCTCCATAACCTATGCTGCAACATCCCCAGACTCATCTTTTACCAATTCTCTGCCTTTTTGTGTTCTAGCAAAATTAGGCTGTTGGAAGTTCCCCCATATATCCACCATGCTGTTCCCTGCCACCTGGCTCAGTTTTTTCCCTCTGCCCTGAATGACTTTCCTTCTACATCTGGTTAACTCTACTTATTCTTTAAGACTCGTATCAGAATCTTCCCCACCCTCTCTGCCTAGATCAGATGCTCCTCTTCATGACCTATATATAGATCCATTATTAAGATTATTACATATTGTTTTATAATTACCTACTTAGGTGTCTTTTTGCCTATTAGACTGGGAGCTTGCAGGATTAATTTGTCTCTGAATTCCCATTGCCTAGAATAGCGTGTAAAGTAAGGCAATTGATAAATACTTGAATGAATGACTAAGTGAACAAATTAGTAAGTGAAAGGATGCTATTTTTACTACACCTTGTTGCCTTTCTGAGCACTGATAGGCCAAGGCTTATTGAGCACAAGGGGCAATTTGTAACTTGAGAGACCTGAGGACTGAAAACCTTCCTTTGGTCATGGTGGTGGGGGATGTCTTAGACTCCTTTGATCATCTGATGTGACCTTTACGAGAAAAACACACACACACATAATATGTTTGCTATAGTTCGGGGAATTCATGGATTCCCAGGGCTCATATGTGTTGACCTCTGGCTCCCTTGAACATAGTATTAAAAATTCCATCTCTGGAAAGGAGCCAGGGTACAAATGATCTGCCAGAAAATCTCTGTCCATTTAGGAAGTTTTGTAGGAGCAGAGACAGAGTTAGAATTTTGTGCCTTCTCTGTTTCCCCTGGGATATCACATTTCCTCTTGGCTGAAGAGTTTGGCCATTGGTATGGAAACTTTCCCTGGGCAACGTTTTCTTTCTTTGTTGTTACTGACATGAGGTACTTTGCTCTAACCCTAGAAAGTGACTTGGTTGATTCTTGGAGATACTATGTAGGTTAATTGAACGTAATTAAGCTGGTTAAAGTGGCATCTGGCTTATTTCTTAATTACGTGGTAAGTTACTTCTGGGACTCTCTTTCCTCATCCCTAAGATTGTACCAATAATAACAAACCCATAGGCTGTTGAATAGATAACATTCAAAGGGTGTTGACTGGGATAACGTCTTGTATATGAAACACACTCAACGATCGTACACCACCACCACCACCACCACCACCACCATCTCTAACATTCAGGTCTCTTGATCTGACTATGTGATGCTTTATCTGTACAATATTGTCATATTTTGATCACTCCTTTTTGTAAAGCAGAGGGAGTGCTGGCAGATATCATTTCCTTCAAGTACCATCCACCAACTTAAATATTGTGGTTCTGAGGAACAATCCAAATGTCTTTGCACATGCTTTTGCTTCTTTATGAGTGTCCACCTGGGATCCAGCATTTACATAAAAGTCCTTAAATTGACCTTTAGAGGTGGAATGTTCTCTCTTTCCTTAATGTTTTAGACTCCCTTCTGTGCTCAGAAGCTGATGAAATCTGAAATCTGCCCATTTTGTGCTTTTGTGGAGGAAAACCCAGTTTAAACACTTAATTTTATTGGTGACTTAAACCTTTGTTTGCCATTTTCTTTGCAAGGAACTCTGAGATTTTGAAAGCAGCCCTCTGCAAATAAAAACATCATGACCAGACTTCTCAGCGCTCTCTGTGTGGATGGATAGTTTTGCAAATGGAAAAAAATGGTGCATTTTCTTGATTCCAAGTAGCTGAAATTTGACTAGAAAATCTTAGCAGCCCCGAGGCCATGTAATTTAGTGCTCCTGACACTATTCAGCCATCTGCCAGTCACTTCCCCAACCTTATTGCTCTTCCTCTACAGCCCCATTTGGAGACAGTAAAACTTTGATTACCTAGAATAGTCAGAGTGAAAAAGATTCTGAATAAATAAATTTTCCGGTTCATTAGGTAATCATCCTGGTAGAAAAAGATAATTGGGCAGACCTATCTTCGAGTTCTGTCACTGCTTTTTTTAAGTACGTCCTTGACCAAGTCACTTCATTTTCCAGGGTCTTTATTACTCCAGCCAAGAAATGGGAATGGAAATGGAAACATTTCAAGGTTACTTTGTGGATTAGAAACAAATTTGTAAAGCATATGGCGTATAATCGGTGCTTGGGATGAGTGGGTTCCCTTCCTTTTTTCATTCATTCAACAATTCATTGGATAGTGTCTGGGTGCCCAGCACATTCCTGGGAACTGGAGAGAGAATGTCAAACAAAACTCTATTGCCCGTGCCCTTACGGAGTCTAGTGATAAAATATGGTATGTTCTAAGATGGGGAAGTTTAGGGTGCTTTAGAAGTCCATAGGAGAGGAATCTAACCCAACCTGGATTAGACATTATAGCTGGGATCATAGATGATGATTCTCATCATCATGGTGATGGTGATGATGGTGGTCATGATTTTGATGATGATGATGATGATGACATTAAGTGATGTGACAAAGTCTGCATAGCTGGTAAGTGTCAGAGTCTGTTTTAAACTGAGGCTCTTCCTAACTCCAGAGCCCAAGGCTCTCACCAGCTCTCCCCAAGCTCATGGAGCTTGAGGATTTCTTCCAAAGTGGACTAGGAATGAAATTTGGAGCATTCAAATCCTTGTACTATGATGACATTTACTATTGCCCCCCCTTTTTTAATAATCCAAGGGCACTGTTTTCAATATTTTATAAATTCATTTAGGAAGAAGCCTGTGGATTAACAGTACCACCTGTCTATCAAATGCCATGTGCTTGAGACCACATTATTACGAACACTTTCTCTGACCTGGAATGGATATGGGCTGGCAACCATGTTTTCATGAGTCCAAGAGGACTTTGACAAAGAACCTGTGAAATGGGTGTTAGTGAGATTCAAACCTGGCAGTGACCAACTCTCTCAAGATTGGATTATGAACATCCTCAGGAATCAAAGCATCTCTTGCCTAGACTATAAATTCTGTGGCTGAGGATGACAGTATATGGGAGTTTGCAGGCAGGGGGAGCCCACAGGTGTGTCATTGTGCAGCTTAAATGTTAACAACATGACAACAGCTTCAAACATGGCAGAGAGATAACACAGACATAAATTAAATCAGCCAGCCCAGGTGGGCTCCCTCTACAGAGACTCAGAAACTAGAGATAAGACCCAGGAGTTCCCTCTGAGGTTCAGCCTGAGAGGAAACCAACATCCCCACCACCCTTGAATGCCCTCCAACAATCTGGCAACACAACAGGCTGTCAATCATCCAATGAGGAAAACTGGTCCTGATATGCTCAGTGCTTAAAAAGAATGGGGTTGATACCAGCTATAAATTGATGGGAGGCAGCCCGAACACCTACATAGGTGATCACAGCCAGAATGTAGCGGTTTTCATGAAAATGTAAAAGCCTATATTCCTGATCCTGGCATCTGCAGCCCTCTGATGAATTTCAGGTTCATTTCTCAGCTCCCTTCTTTCCCAAACACACCAGTCCCTTTAGCTGTCACTGCTCCGTCTATATGAGAGGCCTTATCAGATTGTATTACACTGTTGACCTGCTGCCTTGCCTACCTGTCTGGAAGAGCCTTAAAGGTAGAAACTCTATCTTATTCGTCTTTTTAACTTGAACCATAGTAAGACCAATGGAGCTTCCGTATTCTGGCCCAGGTAGCATGTTCTCAATATTTTATTGTTGAATGAAGGAAGGAAGGGAGGGAGGGAGGGAGAGAAGAAGGATGGGAGGGAGGGACGCCAGCTGTTTGCCCCATGGAATGGACCACCCAGCATGAAGCATGGCAGTCACCCCGACCATGGAATGCACTCCATTCACTAAGATCACCCGATGGAGAAATGTAAAGCCAGTTCTTGCTCATTCAGCCTTGTTACAGAAGGGGACATTAACTGTCTCTCTGCTCAGTTCCTTCTCCCTAAGTACAGACAGGCCCTTCACTCCTGCCAGCCCATCCCCCCCACCTTCCACCCCCCAGGAATAGCCATGGTGAGGAGGGGTCTCTTTATTTCTCATCCCTATCTAAGTACCAAAAAGACTGTTTGCTCACCTTAAGGTGCCTTACAACATGGCAAACCTTTCCTTGGATTCAAAATTTGCCTCAAATCTTAAACCCCCATTTCCAGGGCCTTCGCTCTACACTCCCCACCTCAATCCAAACACACTAACTCTCTCATGAGCATCTCTCTCGGCTGTTTCCCCTGATCAGGGGAGCTGTTGTAAACTAAGGCAAGGGCTTTTAGCTTGGTGAGCCTGTGGTCACGCAGTTTGTGGATAGCCTTTAGGATCCATAATTGCCCTGAAAGTGAATATGAAATCTTGTACGAGATTGTGCCAATCAATATCAGTTTCCTGGCTTTGATGAGGTACTGTGGTTCTGTAAGATGCTGCACTGGGCAAAGCTGGATGAAGGGTACTTGGGATTTGTCTGATTATTTAAAAAACTTCTTGTGAATCTCTCAGTAAGTCAAAGTAATAAAAAGTATTTAAGAATCTCGTGAAGCAACCAAATACATAAAATAGAGAAAAAAGAATCTTATGCATGTACCTCTTCATTTTTCAAGGAGAAGATTCGTATCTTTCCTCCATGTCTTAAAGTGGAATTTGATCCACAAAATTTTATAAACATGGATATAACTACTTACACAGTTCAGAGCTTAGTGCCTTTATCCTTCACCATTGTATGTTCTCTTGTGAGCTGTCATTTGTCATCACCAATGTCTACTTCCACACTAAGTGGGGGTGGAGGGAAGAGAGGAAAATTCTTTGTACTGCAAAGACTAATTCCATACTCATATTTCTCTGATACTTTATTGTATTTAACAGAATGTCTCTCTTGTTTGTAGCCCTGAGTTGTGTTTCTGAAGATCCTCCTTTTAATGTCTTAGGTTTGAGGTGATAGTGAGACCTGGTTTAGGAGTCAGAATAAAAGTTAAGCAAAAATAAACTCACTTTTGGTGCTGACCTTTCTGGCTTTAGTCCCAAAGGCTCTGGGCAACTTGCAAGCAAATCCTGGTGTTCAATTTCAGAGCCACCCAGAGTCCCCAGGTCTCTTCCTCCAGTTAGAAACATGGCAACCCATCCTCCTATCCCATGAAAGAGGGAGCGTGGCAGCTGTGTTGGATTCAGAAATTGGCTGGTCCTGGAGACAGAGGAAATAAGTTTGAGTTCTGGTTCCAAGGGCTATTAGCTAGGGGACTTTGGACAAGCCACTTAATATCTCCAGGCCTCAATTTCCTATCTTCCAACTGAGAAAGGTAACATTACCCTCATGATATAGTCATGAGAAATGCATACAACAGGCATGTGAAAGCACTCTGAAAAGTCCAAAATAAGACACAAATGTGAGAGATTATTATTAAGGAGAAATATGGGGAAAGAAACGATCTGGACATGGGATCTGGAAATAGGCCAAACCTGTGCTATGTCCTTTATAATTGTTACCTAATTAAAAACACTGATGGCCAGAATCCCAGACCCTAAGCAAAGGTAAGATGTATCTCTGTCATAGAAGGTTTTGATGTATTTCCACATGGAGGAAAGTGAGTGGACATACTGACTTCCTTAGACCCAAGGGTAATCCTAGCCTAGCCTAGCCTAGCCCAGCCTAGCCTATCCATTCATTCAGTATTCATAGAACATATACATAGCATCAAACCTTGTGATACATGCTAAGATATGGAAACCAATGAGACACTGGTCCCTTCTCTCTAAGAGCGGAGAGTTTAGTATGGGAGACAGGAACTATTCCTTTCTAGGGAAAAAGGCAAAATAAAATCAAAGAAAAGCAAGCAGCTTTAGGGGATTTTGTTTTTAAAAGAATCATTACCAACATCCAGAGTGTTTTGGCCATCAGTTCACACAGCAATCAATCTTCTAAAATCTAATTCATCTCCATCTGCAGGCTTGGATGGTGAGCATTTCTGTAAAGATGGAAGAAAGATTCAGTTCTGCTCACCAGACACCAGATAAGAAGTAGGTGAATAGTTTGTTTTCTTTTGCATTGTCATGTTCAGAGGATGCTTTTTCAGATACGTTATTTTTATATCAAAGCAACTGCATGCACAGAGTTAAAAATATCAATCTGCTTTATATGAAAAAGTAGAGGTCCTCTTTCCCCATGTCTCCTCATTTTCTCTCTTGGATGCCTTCCCAAAGGCAAGGATTTTTAATGGCATGAAGTTAGTGCTTTATTTCTAAATATGCACCTGTGGCTATTTCTCCATGAATTTCCCCCAGACTTTATTGATTAATTTCCCTCTTTGGGAAGATAAGATTTTCATTCTCTTTTATGGGGATGAGTTCTTTCCCCAATCTCAGACTAAAATGAGGGTTCTGTGGTTCTCAGAGCCTGCAGTGCATCTCTGGAATCCCACACAGGCTGTTCTCACCTTGAGAGAGAGAGAACTTTGACTTGGCCAGTGTTGGCAGGTTCAGATACTCAAGCAACCTTCCCACGGGCACTGCTGGCTCTTGCTGTTTTCCAGTTGGAATTGCTCGGGAACCAAGCCTCCTGGGATGTAGGCTGGCATGGCAAATGCAAAAGAACTTTCAAGATGGAAAACCATTGGGCTGGAAGTCCAAGGATAGCTCTGGGGACCCTGGTGGTAGAGGAAGAACTGAGTGGGTGGTAGTTGGGATTTGGAACAGAGAGAAGATGGGACATCTGCACAGGCCCTGGCGAGGCTCAGAGAGGAGAGGGATGAAAACCAGTCACTCTTAGGGATGAGACCTTCACATATGATAAGGAGCCCTGGGGAAGCTGAGGGATTATTCAATGTACCCTGCTGGGACAAATGCTGGCTAGCAATTTGGCAGAGACTCAGGTTGATCCTCACGTAAGATTTCACACTGAAAAAAGAAGAAAAAAGAGTAAAAGTCTTTAAATTTTTAGTAAAAATATGTACCAGAAAACAATAAAATTGAACATTTATTGAAGTGCTGAAACAGAGAAAACTGGGAGTGGATAAAATCACAAAATAAAAGATATATTTAATTATATATATATTTAAAATATATATAATACATTATTATAGTATATCTATTATATCTAACATATATATTCCCACGTGGAGGGATATAGAATCTCTATGTATCTTGGTATCTATATCTTATATACATATATATACACACACACACACATATATATATCCAGTATATATCTAACATATAATATAGAGCGATATTTATATCTTTGGTTTAAAAAATGTTAAAGCAAAATGGGACAATATTCTGAGCAAAGACCAAGCCTCGATATTCTTTTTTTTTTTTAAGCCTCGATATTCTTAACATCAAAGAGCTTATAAAACCATTATGAAAATCACTAAGCTCCCGAAAGCTCAAATAGCCAGAAAATAAAAATCACAAAGAGGAAACAAAACGGCTTTAAAAACATATGGGAAAATGTTCAACCTTGCTAGTAATCAAAGAAATGTAAATTGAAATGGAGACACTATTTTCAGCCAGCAAATGTGTAGCATTTTCAAAAAACAGGAATTCCCCAAGTGATGGGGGAATTTCACCACAGGTGAAATTGCCACTCTCCTGCACTGCTGGAGGCATTGTG
This sequence comes from Neomonachus schauinslandi, assembly GCF_002201575.2. NCBI lineage: Eukaryota > Metazoa > Chordata > Mammalia > Carnivora > Phocidae > Neomonachus > Neomonachus schauinslandi. The sequence goes on from NC_058407.1 coordinate 147,796,330, forward strand.
AGTTTGTACAGCCCTTTTGGAAGGCAGCTTGGCGGTGTGCATCAAGAGCCTTAAAAATATCCATGCTTCCTAATCCAACAATTCTACCTCCGAGGCGGCGATTGTAAATGCAGTCAAAGCTTTTTGTGTAAAAAAACTTCATTGCAGTGTGGGTTACCACGGTGAAAAGGCAAATGCAGTCTACATGTATAGCAAGAGGAGGAAACGGTGAAGTCAATGATGGAGTCCATTGGCTGGGTTATTAGAAGTCATAGTAGTGAGTCAGACCAACCTGGCTTATCTTCTCTGAGCCTCCGTGAATGCTGCGTGCATTTCTGCCTGTGCTTCCTTAGCTGTAAAATTGAACTAATGGGCTCCTGCAGGGTGATTGTGAGAATCTGGCTCAGGATTTGGTACATGGACCGGGGGGTGCTTTTCTTATTTCTCACTCTTCCCTGATTTAGCACCTGGCACTGGTGTTCCGAGGGGTAGGATAGATATTCCTGTGTCTCAAAGGATTCCTAGTCAAAGTATTTCACCAGAGATAAAAGACTAAAGGGTTTGGGGGCTTGGAGGTGCATCTGGGTGCAGCCGCTGTGTAAATGCATGGGGAGGGCTTCAAGTACCCCACTCACCACCCCTTGTTCCTCTCCTGAAATGCTCCCACTTCAGTTGGGATTGAATAGATGATTTTGTGCTAGATTCTGAGAGTGGAGCTAGATGTTGCAGAGATGTTTGGGATGCTGAGATGAATAAGCTGGTCCTTATGCTCATTGAAAAGTTTTCTCTTTTTAATACTCATGCTTTGTAAGATGCTTAGTAGCACATCATGTTCTCCATGTACATGAGAAAGTGAAGAGGCTCCCCTCCGTACTGTTAGTGGTCTTGTTTCCATCCTCAAGGTTAGAATGTTTTCCCTTTTCCTATGGTGGGCACAATTCCTGGTGATGTTTCTTTCCTAATGAGCTAAAATGTCTTTAAATCAATCCTGGGCATCCTTTAATTAAAACAAAACAAAGCAAAACAAATCGACACGCAGCTAGAATAAGTAAAAATTCTTGGATGAACCACCATCACTAGCTTTGTGACTCATTCATCAGTTATGTGCTGAAAACTTATTAGGAAGCCAACTGGACTCATAATACTAGTTTTACCCATCACTTCCTTTCTCTGTACCTCAGTTCCCCATCTATAAAAGAAGGAAGGTAGGCAAATGGCCTCTTTCAGCTACAATGTTCTGTGCATGTTTTAAGCAGAGGACACAGTACTGCAGAAGTCCCAGGGGACAATGTATTTGAGGCAGAATGGATGAAGAGAATGAATAAAGGAGGCAATTGCTGAAATAAATCCGTAGAGGTAGGTGAGACTCTGTGACCCGAAAAGGTGAGGTAATGTGCCCAAAGCCATGTACCATGTAAAGAGGGGATCGAGGATTTGATCCCAAGTCCAAGTAACCAAAACCCATGCCCCTGCAATCACCATAGACCTGATGAGACTTGACCTCTAGAAAGCTCCCCTCTCCAATAGCAAGGCTGACATGTGTCACAAGTTAGCTATAGTTGGATGCAAGGGCATTGGAACCAGACCCTGAAAGGCTGACCCAATTATCATCACTCTACGTGCCACAGAAAATTTAAAGCCAGCCACATTGGGAGGAAATGTTTGCTGGGCTCTGATAAGGGCTTACATAGAGAAATGCCCTGCCTTACTCACCAGACTCCAACAAAGTCCAACTGTTTATTTGATGAAAAATAGTTTGCCTTCCACTTATATTTCCCTTGATGGTGAGGGTCTGCAGGCTGAGCCAAGGAGTAGGACTGTATAGCATTGGGCTAATGTGTTCCTCATGCTATAGAAATGCACAGACGTAACAGGGAGGGTGTGAGTACACTATTGCAATTCTCCAGGGCACCTCCACTGGGTTTTTGAAAGGAGACCTTTTCGAGGCAAAGCAGACTTAGAAACAGAATGTACCTTCCTAATGACTTTCTCTTAGGAGAGTGAGGAAGGAGAGGAGAAAATGAGGGAGATAGAATGAGCTTTGCAAGAAGGTATTTATAATTAAATTGCATTTTAAAGGGAATGTAGAAATCCGTGCTCTGCAAAGAAGCAAGGTGGAGAGAAGCCAGCAAATTGTAGTAGAAAGTTCGAAAGTGACACAGGCTTTGGAGTCAAGAAGACTTAAGTTGAAGTGTTGATCTGCAGTTATCAGCTGTATGACCTTGGCCAATTAACCTAGCTGGCAATCAATGTCTGAAAATAAGGATGATATACTTGCACGTTGCAGAGGTTGTGACACAGAAGTCACTGAATGGATTTTTTTCTCTGTCTCATTAACCAAGAAATATGTACAGTAAACAGAAATGGGTAGTGGCAGAGCACCCTGGAGTCATAAAAGTATGTCTCTAATTAGAAGCATGGTAGTTGGCACCTTGGAATCACCAGGAGCCTTCTTAGAGAGGAAATCAGTTTTCATTGGAAGTAGCATCCCCTAAAGAGAGAAAGAAAAGGAGGAGTTTCTGGAGCCTCACTTGGGAAGCAGATCATGTGGTCTCATTCTCTTGGAAAGGGGATGCATATAAGCATTTGGATCCATTCTCAGGGTTTAAGAGAAAGAGTGAACTGACCACTGACCTCAGACCCTGAGATGGGAAATGAATGGGACTGTTGGGTTATGTGGATAGCAGGGGTATGTCCCAAGTCCGAGAGTTGAATGACATGCTTTGTAATGGAGCTCACATTTGGGCATCCTTGGCCAAGCTTAATTCAGAAAGAATGAGATTAAAAACAAAACAAAACATAGTGGGGATCCAGGAACTGTAGTGCCAATGTAGACAGAGAGGACAAACATTATCTGTTAGACTCTGTAGCACAGTGATTCTCTTGGCCTGTAGAATCATCTGGAAAGCTCCGAAAACAAACATTTGTTGTGAGCTCTACCCCAGGCCCATTAAATCAAAATCATCATGTGTAGCCAAGCTTGAGAACCACAGGTGTAGACCAACTTTTAAAAAGCATTTGGGTTGTTTTCAGTTTGGGGCTATAATGAATAATATTGCTATGAACATCTGTGTGCAAGTCTGTGTGGACACTGGTAAGTAGATAGAAAAATGTGGTCTATCCATATGATGGGATACTTTTCAGTGACTAAAAGGAGCAAGCTACTGACACCTACTGTATCACAGGTGAGACTCAAAGACATTCTGTGAAGTGAAAAAGAAAAGCAGACCCAGAGACAACAGCTTGTACAATTCTATTTCTATGACATATTCAGAAAAGATTAGTGGTTGCCTGGAGCTGGGGGTAGGAATAATGATTACCTGCAAATGAGCATGGGGGAATCTTAGGAGGAGTGCGTGTTTATGCATGCATATGAGAGTGCTCTCAAACTGATTTATGATGCTAGTTGCACCACTTGGGTAAAGTTACTAAAAATCATCAAAGTGTATAATTATAGAGGATGAATTTCATGATATGTAAACTATACCTCCATAAAGTCATTTATAAAAGCAATTCAGTGAGGCAACAAGAAACAATGGTGGTTGTGGATTGTTTAAAAGCCAAGGATTTTCCTGGAGCGCCTGGGTGGCTCAGTGGGTTGAGCATCTGACTCCTGGTTTTGGCTCAGGTCATGATCTCATGGATTGTAAGATGGATCCCTGCATCTGGCTCTGTACTCAGCAGGGAGTCTGCTTGAGATTCTCTCCTTCTGCCCCTCCCCCCATCTGTCTCTCAAATAATTTTTTTTTTTAAAGATTTATTTATTTATTTGACAGAGAGAGACAGCGAGAGCAGGAACACAAGCAGGGGAGTGGGAGAGGAAGAAGCAGGCTTCCCGCGGAGCAGGGAGCCCGATGCAGGGCTTGATCCCAGGACCCTGGGATCCCCGTCCTGGGATCCCAGGACGCTTAACGACTGAGCCACCCAGGCGCCCCGGAATAATTTTTTTTTAAAGCCATGGATTTTCCTGTTTGAGTGTGAAGCTGAACAATTACCTTACTCCCTCTACCCTCCACCATGGATCGAACTGCATAGAACCCTCGTTCCTTCTGCTGTGTGTGAAATGGATGGGGAGACTCAATGAGAGGATTCCCAGATGTTTTGCCAATCTAGTAGGTAGGGTCTCTAAGATTACCTGGAAAAACAAAAGTATCACCATACTTGCACATGACATTTACGGAGCAGCTGCTACCAGTTATGTGAAGATTAAGTGAGACTATATACGTACAGGTAGAGTACCTGACAGGTGGAAGATGTACAATAAATATTAGCTCTCTTCTCTTCTGCATCAGAAGGACCCTGTTGTCTTTCTTCTTTATGATCTCCTCCTATCCCACTGTTGCCACCACAACAGGGCCTGCATCACATAGGACTTCCATTTCCTCTGAAGCCCTCAGTCACTTCTGCCCTTTGTTGGGCCTGAAGACTTTCCCTATTGGCTCACTGATATTCTCTCCCCTCCCCTCTCTCACTCCGTTTTTTTTTTTTTTAAGTTAACATATAATGTATTATTTGTTTCGGGGTACAGGTCTGTGATTCATCAGTCTTACACAATTCACAGCACTCACCATAGCACATACCCTCCCCAATGTCTATCACCCAGCCACCCCATCCCTCTCACCCGCCCCCCACTCCAGCAACCCTCAGTTTGTTTCCTGAGATTAAGAATTCAGTGAGGTCATATGATACATGTCTTCCTCTGATTGACTTATTTCGCTCAGCATAACACCCTCCAGTTCCATCCACGTTGTTGCAAATAGCAAGATCTCATTCCTTTTGATGGCTGCATAATATTCCATTGTATATATATACCACATTACAGAAGTATTATTAAGGACCCAATTTCTAACCATGCACCTTCTCATGCCAGTGCCAACAAAGGGACCTCAGCCCACTGGTGAGACATCTCAGTGGCGTGGCCTGATGGAGGCATTTTGAAATCTCAGGTGTGCCATTGAGCATCTGTGCAACTATGGGCAAGTTGTTTAACTCATAGGGTTTTTATTGATCTGGTAAATGGGAATGCTTATTGCACAAGGCAGATAGGAAAATTCAACAAGATTATTTATACAAAGAGGCCACAGGCCCAGGCACAGGGGAGACGCTCAGTGAATTCTCATTCTCTCCCCCAAGCCCCAGAAGATTAAGAAACTGCAGGACTGTCATAAATTGTCAAAGTTCATGGGTATCTTTGTCTCTGAAATCAGAAACAGTTGCGAATCTGGCAGTCCTGGGGTCATCAGTCACAACATCAGTTTTGAGTGGGTTGGAATGGAAAGAACCAATGTTGAAAGTGAATCTGGGCTCTTCCAATGAGGCTGTTTGTAGGAATGAATCCCTCGCTTGTGTGACCTTGAGAAAGTCAATTTAGTGACTTGAGAAAGTTCTTAGCTTTGTCACTTAGGCAAAAGTAACTTATTTAGCTAGACAGATTCTGTAACACATGCCATTAGCTTGCTTACTTCTCGTTTGAAGCCTAATAAAATCAAAACATAAAAATGTGTTTTTGCCCATCAGTTATTGGCCCATTCCAGAGATGTTTGGGCATCTGATGAAAGGGAAGATGGGCCATCATTTCAGATTGCCACTTGTATTCAATGCTTTCAATTTAGTAACCAGGCTCTCGCTTTCCCCACATGAATCCATTTTGATGCTGTGGATAAATTTCCAATTGTTATACACAAGATTTTCTGCTTTGATGTCAGCTTTTATGGTTTAATTACTTATATATATATGCTCATAAAATATACTTTACACTGCTAATATCCTCTTGAAAAAAAAAGTTTTCTTTCCCTTGCTAATCAGTTGCAATGCCTTGAAGAGGTTACCCACTCCTATAGTTTCAAATGCAAAGGCTTGTAAATGGCTTTATTTTAAGTTTTAATTAATTATTCCAGCCTCTAGCAGCTGTGCAGGGAAGTGGTTGTTAATGCCCTGTGGTAGAGATAATGTGGGCAGACATCACCCTGAAAGGAGGAGGGAGGAGAGAGTCCCCGATTATGTCAAGTGGCCCGAATTCCATGACGTGCCAACTCTTTGTGGGATCAGAATGCTTGAAAAAGTCATTCATGTTGCCTTGAAGCTGGAGAAGCCACTTAACGGTGATAGCCATCCCTTTGGAGGAGACCCAGGGGAATCAAACAGGTTTCAGGAAGGTCTCGCTAATACCCTAAGGCAGAAAAGTGGCAGCCAATGCTGAGAATTCCATCAGCTGTCCTCTGTCTAGAGGAAATTCCCAAGCTGCACTCGGAGTCTGGCCCAGAGTGCTGGTCTCATTGGGTCCACTTTGAGTCGGGGCAATGGTTATTTGATGCGGCAGGGATATCTGTCACTCCATATCAAGTGTAAATTCCTCAGATCTGATGACAAGGCATGCAGTCAAACATCCTATATAGAAGGCATAGATCTGAGTTCTGCTCCAGTCTTTACCAGCTGTGTAGGGTCGGTCTATGAAGAAGGCAATAATCCATACCTCACAGGGCTGCCGTGGGGATCAAATGTGATAATATCTTTAAAACCCTTAATACTGTGACTGGTTAGATTGAAATACACATTTCTTTTCAGAAAATCTTTGCATATTTTTACGTAATTGAGATTGCACTGCATATACAATTTTGCCTGATACAGAAATAAATTCTGAAGTTGTATTTTATCAGAACTTAAAGACATTGCTCTATTGTTCAGGTAAGTCAATATAGTCTTCTTTTTATATGAATGTTTCTGCTTTCTCTTTAATGTTTCAGCATGTTCATACTAATTTTTGTGATCATAATGTATTGTCATATATATGAATATGTGTTGAGGAGTTATTTTAATCTGTAATTTTATTCATTTTTGGAATGACCTTGTCCAGTTTAAATATCAGCATTTCTCTGGCTGCACATAACATGTTGAGAGGTGCATCCTCCTTCTCTCTTTTTTAAAAGAGCTTGTGTAAGTTTGGTGTGATTTCTTCCATAAATGTTTGGTAGAATTCACCAATTCACCTTGACTTCAAATATTTTTGTGGGAAAGTTTTTGACAAATTCAATTTCCTTAGTAATATTCTCTTATTCTTCTAATGCTTCTGGGTTCTGTGGAGCTTGTAACCTCTTTTCATTCCTGATTTTTAGATTTGCATCATTTCCTATTTTCCTTGACCAGTTTACTTAGGGCTTTATCAATTTTGTTTCCATTTTTAAAGAACTTTTGGGTTTATTAATTTTCTCTTTTTTTTTCTTTTATTCACTTCATTGATTTCTGCTCTTTATTATTTCCTTTCCTTTTACTGACTTTGCTCTTTTTTTTTCCTAAAGATGCAATATTAGGTCATTAATTCCATACTTTTCCTGCTCCAATCTCACCCTTTGGGGATCAGATCATTTGCTCATGTCTCACAGGAACTTGAGGCTCTGTTAATTTTTCTTAAATATTTTTCCCCTTTGTTGTTTAGAGGTGATAAATTCCAATTATCTGTCTTTAAACTCACTGACTTTTTCTTTTCCCTATGTGGGAATTTTTAAATTCCAGGTATTGTAATTTAATTGTTATACTTTTAATTTCTAGCCTTTTCATTTTGTTCCTTCTTGTAGGTTCCATTTAATTGTTGAGATTTTCTATCTATTCACTCATTAAGACCGTATTTTCCTTTAAGTCTTTCCTTTAATGATTTGCACATATTTGTATGAGCTGCTTGAAAATCTTTGTCTGCTTAGCCCCACATTTGGACCAGTTTAGGATTGGTTTATAGTGACAACTTTATTTTTCTTAACTGTGGATCACTTTTTCTCATTCTTTGTATGGCTAGTGTTTTTTTTTTTTTTTAATTGAATACTGGATATGATAGATAATATTAGGGAGACTTTGGATTCTGCTTTTCTGAAGAGTATTGATTCTTCAACTACTGGCTGATCACCATGAACTTGTGAAGGTTTGATTTGACATTTTGCTAATGCAAATCTATGAAAAAGTGTTTATCAAACCGCTCTAACTCAGCTGACTTCAACCTCTATAACCTGTCTCCCCTGCAGGTCTTACTGGGGCTGGTTTTTAGACAAGCCAAGAGTAGATTTTACTCTAGGGTGTTTCTTTATCCTAAGTTGATGACACTCTTATGTGTCAGCTGGATGTCAGGTGTGTTAAGGGTGTGTTAAGAAGATCCCTCCACTCTAGGGCCAGAACACACCAACATCTCTGTTACTCTTTTTCCTCCAGCTGACCTGTAGTGACCTATAGTGTCTAATTCCACTTTCCAGCTTCTGTGTGGTTAACTTTGGGAGGTCTCACTTTGAGAATGGACAACCTAGCTCTCATCTGTGGACTTGCAGGGAGCCCCCTGCATGGACTTGTAGGGTTCCCTCTCCACACAGCTTCCCTTTCTTTGATAGCTTCATCAAACACTAATTACATTATGTCATCGATTCATTCATTAAACAGATCTCCAGAGGCTTCATTTCAGAGGTCCAGAACTCTGACTGATGCCTCCTCAGCTTAGTAGAACTGTTGTTCTCTTCTCGGCTTCTAGTTCTTTGTATCAGGCTGGGAAAATTTTCCATAGACAGAGAGCTCACCTAGGAGTGTCCCTTCTTTCAGGTATTACAGTCTTGTGCCGTCTGTTTCCCACTGTCTGAAAATCTGTTAACTTACATATTTTGTCTAGTTTGGTAATTGTTTACAGTGAAAGACTGGCCCAGTACCAGTTATTCTATCATAGCCAACAGCAGAAGAATTTGGCATTTTGTTTTAATACCCAGAATTCAGATAACTTCATCAGGATATATTTAGATGTGATGTTTGTCTTCCTTATCACTGCATTTACAACAGTTCCTGACACACAGGTGGTCAATAAAAATTTGTTGAATAAACAATATCCTGGGGGATTACCTGTTCAGTCTTTTCTACAGTTCAGGAAAATTTTCCTTTATTAGTTATTTGATAATTTCCTCTTTTTATTCTTTCTGGAATATTTACTAAGTAGATTTGGAACTCCTGGGTAAATCTTAATATACCCCCCACTCTATATTTGACCTTTTTCACCAGTTGTGATGAAATCCTTCACCTTAGTATCCCAGTCCAGATTCTAGTCTTTATTGGTATCCACTCTTCTGTGCAGACCACCCACCTTCTAAGTTTTAGTTTTTGGCTTGGCAATTATGGTTTTAAAATTTTGTTTTTGAGAGTTCTTGTTGTTTCTTTTCCTTTGCATCCTGTTCTTTCTTATTGATGTGATAAATTGATAAGTTTCCTTCAGTTTTATTGTGTTAACTGTTCCCTCAGACATTAATTTGCTGCTTATTGTATTTTGAAAAATCTTTTCCCCACTGTTCGGTTTCTTTAGATGTATGGTAGTTATTGGTTGCTTTTCATAATTATCGATGTAATTTTAATTGAATGATGTTGGAAGCTGAGGAATAATTTTTTAGTTCAATGAAATTTCATGTTCTGTTGGCGATGAATGAAGATTTCGATCATGAGGATCTTAATGCTGGAGGAGGGGAGGGGAGGGAAGGTTGGGCTTCCCTCTAAGGTATGCAAGCAGAGGATTTTTCATTTTGAATAAGTGATCTTCCCATCTTTCCTGAAAACTTTAAGTTGTCTGAGGCACAGCCCCACTTCACTGCCCACAGATCACACTCTGGGAGTCTTTGTCAGAATTTCTGGGTAAAAGATTTGTACCATAACATTATCCTAGGGATAAAGGTCAATAAAGCCACTCTGATATCCAGGGGCTGGCTTAACCACTTTATCTTTTGATTCCTCACCCTGATGACAACCCATGGCCATTGTTCTTTATCCCTTCTACCCATTGTCTGTCCTTTTCCAGGGCTTTCCCCTCAGTCATGTGTTGGTGGGACTCTTCGCATCCTTCCAGTTCTGCTATGGATTTTTAGAACATGTGGATGCTCTACTTCTGCCATTTTAGTCATGCACATTAAACCAGAAGTCTCCACTTATATCCCATTTTTTAGTACCCAAGCATTTTCTTGGTCACTTCATTTGCACCCATGTAAAACCAAAGTCAAGACCCCAGATGAAACAGGCATAGAGATCTGAGTAAGCCACTTGCCTGGGTAAAACCTAACAGCCAGGGTTTGTTTATTTCACAGTGATTAGAAAACAAACCAATATTAGAGAAAAGAGTAACAAGAAGGAACATGTCATTTGCAAAGGCCAGCTGAGAGCTTTAATGCGTGTTTATTTATCACTAGGGGACAATTGTTGATAAAATAGATCTTCATCCAAAGTACCCCCGAACAGCAGACATTGATGGATAGAATAGATTTTTAAGAAGGTAATGGAATTAGCATAGAGGACACATAAACATCTTAACCTTGTATATAAAGCCATAAAGATGATACTTCTTAGAGGCTTTATAAACATATTCCCGTTAAAAAAAGGTGAAGCTCTGGAGTTTATTTTTGCTTTTAGTAAGAGCTGAGCCAAATGAATTAGAGTCACTATGCAACTGCAGTGTGGGTAGGGGTTTATATATATTTTGCATATTTTTTTCACTCATTACTTTATTGATTCACTCATTAAACAAATATCAGTTAAGTATCCACCCAGCCACCAAACACTACTCCTGCAATTAAGGAACTCACAGTCTAACAGAAGAGGGAAAAAGGAAGCACATCATTTACCATACTGTAAAGTGGTCCTACAAAAGATTAATAACATGCTCTCTGTGATCCCACGAGAACCTTATTGAATTTGGGGGGATGAGAAGGCTTTCCAAAGGAAGAACTACTAAGCTGAAATCAGGACTGGTAGGAGTTAATCAGGTAAAGAGCAATAGAAATGATATTTTATTTTATAGATTTATTTTTAAGAGAAAGAGAGCATGAGCGGGGGTGGGGAGGGGCAGAGGGAGAGGGAGCGAGAGAATCCCAAGCAGACTCCATCCTGAGCACAGAGCCCAACGTGGGGCTCGTGGGGCACTATCCCAATATGCTAAGATCATGACCTGAACCTAAACCAAGAGTCAGACACTTGACCAGCTGAGCCACCCAGGCACACGTAGAAATTATATTTTAGATAGAATAGATGTTTGAACATCCAGAGGCATTAGGGAGAATGATACGTCCCAAAAGAACCATAAGCAGATCCATATGTGAGGGGGAAAGAGCAAGAAATCATGCTGGGAAGGTAAGTGCGAGTCACAACATGCAGCATCTTTGACCCAGGCTGAGTTTCGGGCAGAGGAACAGCATGGTCAGGTTCAGCTACAGAGTGCTGAAGAGGGCGCCTGGGTGGCTCAGTCGTTAAGCGTCTGCCTTAGGCTCAGGTCATGATCCCAGGGTCCTGGGATCGAGTCCCACATCGGGCTCCCTCTTCGGCGGGAAGCCTGCTCTCCCTCTCCCACTCCTGCTGCTTGTGTTCCTGCTCTTGCTATCTCTGTCTCTGTCAAATAAATAAATAAAATCTTAAAAAAAAAAAAAAGAGTGCTGAAGAGGTTACAGACAGCACAACAGAGGTCATGGGGGCCACCTGGGGGAGCAGGTGGAAATCCAGCTGAGCAATGGTGGTCACTTTCACAAAGGTGCTGTTGGTGAGAGTGAAGATGAATAGGGCACTTCTAGAACTGCTTGGTGTTGTAATAAGTAGGATCTGGTGTTTGCACCTGAGGACGAGGGAGAAGGATGCGTCAATGTGGACACCCTCTCGTTAATGGATGAATTCAGGTCCTTCCACGGAGACGAAGAGTGTGGATGGGCACAACATCGGAGGAAGAACTTTGGGAGGAAATAACATGTTCAGTTTTGGATATCTGACTGCAAGGCACTAATAGAACCACATAGTAGGTAGTAAGACAGGTTAATATGCAGCTCAGGTGGGAGATCTGGGCTGAAGATTGTATCCAGGAGGCTTGAACGGTAATAATAATTGAAACACGGGACTTGGTAAAAATGAACCATGAAAAGGGCACAAAGGATAAAATATCAGAGAGATGAGAGGAAGATTAGACCAGGTTGGTGTATTGGTCAGCTCAGGCTGCCACACGAAATACCCCAGACTGGGTGGCGTGAACAACAGAAATGTATTTTCTCACAGTTCTGGAGGCTGGAAGTCCAGGGTCAGGGTGCCAGCATGATTGGGTTCTGACCAGAGCCCTCCTCCTGCTTGCTGCCTTACAGATGGGCCATCTTCCTGCTGTGTCCCCACATGGTGGAGAGAGAGGACTTGGTTGGTTGGTTGGTTGGTTGGTTGGTTGGTTGATTTCTGGCAGCACTGAGTTCCAGGATGAATCCTCAAGCCCCAAACTCCTCAGTGTTTTTGTGTGATCACTGTGACCTCTACCCAACTTTCTTTCTAGACACACGAATCCAAAATTCCCTCTTTGGCTTAGATCATTTGAATTGTGCCTATGCCTTTATAATTGCTGAAGAATCCTCGCTAATACTGAAATCGCTGGTGTGGATCTAGAAGCAAGAACACTGATTTGAAGAGTAAAGGGCAAGACACTAGAAAAAACAACCACCATGTAGTTGTTTGGCAAGAAAGATTCATTCATTTCTTCAACACAAATTTACTGTTCTGTGCACGGATTTAACACTGAACATGGGTGGAATGGTGTGTGCATAGCTGAATGTGAATAAATCTCTCTGATTAAAAAAACTCAGTTGAAAATCCAACTTCAGAGCCTATTTATGGTGTGACTTAATCTTCGCTCCTACAGCACTGCGTGCGTTGCAGTCATACTGCATTTTTATTTCGCACTGCAATGGCAAACATTTTCATTTCCAGAAGACAGCCAAAGCAGAACCTCTCCCTTAAATGCAGCATTGGCTTTGGGGATGAAGATGGAAACAGAAGCACACTTGCCTGGATCACATCTTCTCTTGATGATTCTTCTCCAGGGTGAGCATCCACTATGCTTGCCGCCAAGATGAGCACCCAGAGAATGACATGGCACAGCATCATGAGCACCCAGAAGGACAGGGGCTAATCTAGAAACAGGCCTTCTGCACCAGGGAATGTGGTATCTTGCATTGCTGCCAATTAATTAGTGATGAGTTTGTCGTGTTGCTTGTTGCCCAAGATGATTAATCTGAGCCCGAATCCAACGAAACCATTAAGGAAAGTTCACAGCAAGATAAGCTGTGAGTGACAATGTTACCCTTTAGAAGAAGGGGATCTGACAGAATGAGATGCAAACCCCTGCCTCCCCCTCGCTGGTTTCCAGCCTGTCACAGTAAAATCCCCGAGCTCCTGCTGTGACAAAAGAGCTGAGAAGGCATGCTTCAGAGTCATCAGGGACTCTAAGAACTTCACGGGGCCTGGCTCTTCATTTCTCCAACCTGCTCGTCCCACAGATGAGGGGGTCGAGGTCCAGAGAGGTCACTGTACTTGGGTATAGACACACAGCAAGCATCTGACTCAGCATGGGGACTACAGCTCTGTCTTCGGACTCCCAGTGTTGTCCCTTCCTCCCGTGTCACAGGGTTGTGCTCTCATAGAGGAGAGGGCAGTGTTGAACACGCTCTTTAAGGATGAGACTAGAGGCCTGGAGACCTGCCTTCTAGCGCAAGCTCTGGCACCAGCTTTCCCCTGGAACTGAAGATGTGAAGGGACACGCTGGCTGTTGATGGTGGCCTTAGTGGTTTCCCCCCCATGGCTTCCAGAGGCCAGATCAGCTTCCTTACGTGATGGTCTCAGAGAAGCCGCAAGATCTCTTGAAACCCAGACTCTAAAACTTACACAGTATCACCTCCACTGTGTTCAGCTGGTTGAACCAAGTGTCCGGGCCAGCCAAGCAGACTCCAGAGTGACAAAGTGACATCACCAAGGGTCGTATGGGATAGAACTTAGTTTTTCAGTAATCTTTGCAAATTGCATCTTTCACTTCTGATGGTCTAGAAAGGTAAAGTCCCCACAAGAATAGCAAAATAGGGCACCTGGGTGGCTTAGTTGTTAAGCGTCTGCCTTCGGCTCAGGTCATGATCCCAGGGTCCTGGGTTCGAGCCGCACATCGGGCTCCCTGCTTGGCAGAAAGCCTGCTTCTCCCTCTCCCACTCCCCCTGCTTGTGTTCCTGTTCTCGCTTTGTCTCTTTCTGTCAAATAAGTAAAATCTTAAAAAAAAAAAAAAAAAAAGCAAAATAACCCCAGTGACTCCATGACCAAAATATACCTGATGTATCTTCTCTGGATGACGTTGCTTATGAACTGCTCTCAATTACCTTGTGGTGGGGGGGGGGTGTACAGGCATGGGGCCGAGAGAACTGTTAAGTGTATGTATGTAGATCATGTGATTGCTTATAGGCATGCATGCCAGTTTATGTTCAAGTGCATGTGTTTTTTTCTAATGTTCAAGTGCATGTTTTAATTTGATAGTTGACTTATTTATTTTTCCGAAAAGACATCATATGACTCAAAAGAATCTATAATATCAAAAGAAGAAGCCCAAATTCAAAATAGATGCCAGGTAAATAAACACAGAAAGGCAGGAAAATGGAGCCAGAAATGACTTAAAAATGCATAGCATCATGTCCTCGACCACTTTGGAGAGGTAAACTACAAACTTGACCCTGCACTTCCTAGGAGCATCGCAGCTCCTGCAGAGAAAGATGGAGAAGCAGTGGCTTCTCATCTCCTGTCGAGACTGCATTCCCCCACTTACCCCCAATGGCCTTAGATTTTATGACTTGTTCATATAAATTTCTCTTCTTTTTCTTTTTGTAGTTTGATTAGGGTCTCTTATGATCAATTTCACTTTTGTTTTAAAATGTGGTCTTTTTTGGGGGGGCGCCTGGGTGGTTCAGTCCGTTGAGTATCTGCCTTCAGCTCAGGCCACAGTCCTGGGATCGAGCCCCGCATCGGGCTCCCTGCTCAGCGGGGAGTCGTCTTCTCCCTCTCCCTCTGCCCCTCCCCCTGCTTGTGTTCTCTTGCTCTCTCATCAAATAATTTTTTAATGTGATATTTTATTTATTTATTAATTTATTATTTATTTAAAATGTGAACTTAAGGAAAAGCAGAGGCCAAATGTGGAGCCCCCGTGGCTTCTGTGTTCTGTCCGTGTCCTGAATGAGGCAGAAGCCAGAGGTGGCGGTGACTGACAGGAACCCAGTCACAACCCAGAACGTGCATGTTTGTCCCGACGACAGCTTCCTATTCAGGCTGCTCCTAACACGCTCTTTCTCATCAAACAGTGCGAACCCTACAGACAGAGGAATTGGATATCCCTGCGGGGCTCATCAAGAAAGGCCTGGGTTTCCCTCTTTGTTCCTACTTGTGTGCCTCACCTCTTGGAATGACCCTATGTTTACACTTCCCTGATCTTTTTATTTAGACTCTGTCACCAGCTCTGTGTTCATCCAAAATCTGGTGGCAGATTTTCAGAGGTTCTTTTTTCACCCCCATCCTTTTGAGGTCTCTCTCAAATGTCTGGCTTACACTGACCTCTTGATCTCTCCTTGGTGGTCTCCGTCGTATACTAGGGTACAAGTTCCAGAGGTCCAGTCCCCATACTAGAACCTAGAATCTGCTCCCTATCAGATGGCACCGGTCACTCAGGTGAGGGGGAACCATACATAAAGAAATCTCAACTTCAGGACAAGAGCAGGGAGGGAGGGAAGGATGCTGAGGCTCTCTTGTACACTGGGCCCTGAGAGGCTGAAGAGAAACTGACAGCCTCCAAAGCATTAAAAAAAAAAAAAAAAAGTTGTCGAAGAGCAAAAGTTCTAGGGCATCCAGTTGAATGAGGACACTCAGCCTCCCTGGTCCCAGCAGTCATGTCTTGGAAAGAAAGAAAATACACTTGCTAGCTTTAGCAGAAAAGCCAGTATCGATCTCTGTTCTAGAGAGAAGGAACGCTGCTCCTCATCAAACAAGGATCTTTTTTTAAAAGAACAAGACAAAGCCAAGAAGACACAGGGTTTCTCTCCCTCCAAGTGGCTGTTAATCTTGTCATATCTTGGCTACAGTATTAACTGGGAAAGTCAGAGAGGCAAATGGGTTTCAAATAGCCTCCACTTCTGCAATATTGCAATGGGTGCCCAGCCAACACATTCAGAACAAGTTCTATCACGCAATGGTCCTCCGATTGTTTTGAAATAACTTGTTCATCTGATACACAAGCACACAGACACACACCATTGATGGATTCTTTTGTTCCTTCTTCCTGGCAAGTGATGTTGAGACCTTACTTAGACAAATTCTCCTTCCTTGATTCTCAGAAAACAAGTCAGAACCAAGTATTTGACAGTCCTAATATTTGGCGATAATAATTGTTCTCCCATGAGTCTTCTCTAATCAAAATCTTGCTCTGGGAATGGACTTTTTCTTGTTTGTCATTGTAAATGGACACACACACACACAGTTCCCTTAAATGAGAAGACCATGTTGTCTTCCAACTGTTTTGTACTCCCTGTCCCTCACCCCCGATGGCTAATAAACCACCAAGTCCTGATTATTCCACCACCTGCAAAGCTCCTAAAAAATGCAGTATTAGTAGCATGCAGGGGTAAAGGGCCCGGATTCAGGATCTTCCTGGCTTTGAACTCACCATTTGCAGGCTGGGTCACTTTGGCCTCAACATCATTGTCTGTAAAGTGGAAGGAGTAACAGTACCTAATCCATAAGATTGTTGATTAAAGATATGTAATGCTCTGAGAACAGTGGGCGACACCTGACAAGCTCCCCGATAAGTGTTGTTACTGACATTGTGTCTATTATTAAATCTGTTCACTTATTTCCATCCTCACTCCTAAAGTCTTCATTCAGGCTCACCCTGTTTTCCGCCTGGACATCACCAATAGCTCCTTCTTCTTGTGATTGACTTTTAGTTTCATACTGTTGTGGTCGGGAAAGACGCATGCAATGATTTCAGTATTCTTAAATATATTGAGACAGCTTTTGAACTTCCTGACTCTGCCTCCATTAGTCCATTCTTCCACCGTGTAGCTTAAACAAATGAACAAAAACTTGGTGATATTGTGTGTATTTATAGGGATGTGCAGATGACAAGAACTATGAGAGGATACTCCCTGGGAACAGAGAAAATCCATGAAGGGCATCGGCTTGTATCTTGTGGTTTTGCCCAAGGCTCTGTGAGGGGTTGGGGTGCCCAGCTGGCAGCTGGGTATCCGACACTCCCACCCCTGAATGTTTGACTCTTCATGCGAGGTCAAGAGCAGCCCCATTCTCTGGTCACACCTAACACAGATGGCATCATTCACTGTGTCCGGGAAAAATGTGCCATGTCCCATTTGGTCGCTGGGTGATGCTAAGGGGTTCCATGGGACAGCTTATCAGCTAGTGTTTGCTGTGTAACAATCCACCCCAATGCTGGCGGCTTAAAACAACAGCCGTTTATTATTGTATGTCATGTGAATGTGGGTTCCCCAAAGATTGGCTTGTCTGGGTTGGTTTCAGCACATCTCTGCAGGTCAGCCGGGACCCTGCTCTCCGTTGGATTTGGATAGGTCACCTTAACTGGGGAAGGCTTGCTTCATGTATCACTCCCCCGTCTACCTGGAACCAGCATCTAGCCTGAGCTTTTCCTTCTTCGATAGTAATGAAAATGCAAGAGGAAACATTTTAGACTGAGGCTCAGAGCCAACACATCAACACTTTTGCTTCCTATGGTTGCCCAAACTAAGCCACATGGCCAAATCGGGTGTAGAATATAATATTCCACCTCTTATGCCCATGGACTTCCTGGTTCCCAAAAGTCTGCAGCTGTGGGATCTCCCAACAGTTGCTCAAGGTCCCACATGGTGAATACTGTATCTTCATTTGAGACCGGGGCTCTCAAGCTCAAGCACTTTCAGAGGTCGGGCAGCTAATGTAATGAGTGATTTGAGTGGAGTGGGAGACGTAATAACATGAAGAGGTCATGCCCTCTCTTGAGTGAGGGAGATAGTGTTGGTAATGCGTGTCCAGTATTAATAGGGACATAGTGTAGTAACTATTCTAACACATATATGGTGGGCACTGGCCTAAAAGCATTGCTTGTATTAATTCATTTAATCCTTTACAACAAGCATTTGAGACAGTTATTAATGTTATTATTCCCATTTTACAGATGAGAAAAGCGAGGCATGGAGAGGTTTCGTAACTTACCCCTGGTCACAGAGCTGGGATTCTAAACCAAGAAATCTGGCTCCAGAGTTCTTGTTCTTAAACATTGCATTCTGCAACCAACTCTTTTTGTTTTCAGGGGGAAAAAAAAAAGCCAGAAATGGGACTTTCACATGGAATCATTCAAGTTTTACATCTTGACAAGTAATTTAAATGCACAAAAATCATGGTGTGGGCCAAGGGAAGTATCTTTATGGGCTGAATTTGACTGTGGGCCTCTAGCTTAAGACCATTATCCAACCTAAAGGATTGCTCTGACCTGGCGAACGTTATCAGTCTGAATTGAGGGCAGCGGTCCAGGCACGGCAGGTCTCCTACCCTTCTGGAAAAGTACTGAACTCAATCAAAGCTTCCAAAATCAATCCTTAAGATCCCAGGGGTGTCTTCAAGGGGCTCTGGCCCAGGTTCCTGCCCTGGCATTGTCCCAGCGTATCAGGTAGGCTCTGCCTGACATTAGCCAGTCCTTCCGAGGGCATCAGAAATTAGAACTGGAGCTCCAGGCGGAGACTGGCCTTGGTTTGCAGAGCAGGCTTGGGCCAGCTGTGAGCCTTTTCACCTTGGATGGTTCACCCTCCTGCAGGGGCCCCGGGCAGGTGAGCGAGGGCTCAGCTGCTGAGCAGGTGTGGCCTCACATTGTTGCCAAGACTTGGCTGGGTGGGGGTTAGAAGCGGGATACCCTTGGAAGGCAAGAGGATGTGAAAACCAGAGATGAAAAATGTCCTGCACCATGCAGAGAGAGAGAACAGCCCCTGCAGTGTGCCCAAGAGAAAGCCTGAAAGTGCAGAGGAGGGAACACTGATACAAAGAGGATGCTTTTCTCCTTTTCCTAGAGCTTTTCCTTGAATTGCCGCAAATCCCAAGGCAAGTTTCTGTGGGATCAGTCCACCCCTCTTGAGCCTGTATCAGAGTCTGTGTGGGTCTGTTGGAGGAGGGGAAAAAGTTTCCCTGCTTTCCCTACAAATCTAAAAAGTATCCCTTAATCCCCAATCCTTCCAGAGGGTGAGACCTGTCACTGTCCTGCTGCAAAACCCACCTGGTTTGTGCTTTCAGAGGAGAGAACAGCCAAATCTCTGATTTTACCTGATGCAGCATTTTCCCTCATTACCAACCCCACCTCTTCCTCTGTCAGTTTGAAAGAAAGGACTTACGATTTTTTTTTTTTCCTCTGCAAAATTCCCCACCCTCCATCTTTTTTGGCAGGAACAGACACTGGGATTTCTGAAGGTGGGAAAAGAAGTGGTATTACATCCTCAAGTTATATTTTTTAGCACTTTATGTAACGAATCCTGGCAATATTTACTCATTTGTATTATCTAGAGGGTTGCTATTTGCTGTGCCTGATGTTTTCCAAACAGCACACAGAAAAATTAAAAAGAAAAGAAAAAAGCAGCTCCCCACCTCACTGTGTCCATGAATGGTGGGGATGTGGTTGATCACATTCCGGAGGGGACACGTTCTGTTTGGGGCACCTACGATTGTTTCATGGCAATGAAGCCATGATGGGTTTGTGGGGAAAAAAAACCAAAAACCTTATTATTATTTCCTTATTGTTAATGCAATGCATGTTCATTGTAAACATATCTTAGAAATACAAAAGGAGTAAAGGCAATAATCACCTGTGTTTTTTTTCATCAGCGATAAGCTCAACAGTGTGAAATACAGCATCCCATGCACCCATTTACAACTGAACTGTAAGTAAATATTAATATCCAGATTTATTTTGCAATATAATGGCAGCCCCACAGTAAGAAAGACTCGAAATGCCTGCATGACGTTCCACCACATTGATAGTCAATAACGTCTTCACTTACTCCCTTACAGGTAGATATTTAGGGGACTTCTAAGTTTTCACATCTATACATGGATAAATGTTTTTGCTCACCATTCTTTGTATTTGCTAGTACCGTAGGCTATTTCTGTGAGTCCAATCGTTGAGTCAAGGGGGATGGATATTTCTAAGGCTCTTGATAATTTTGTAGGAAATTGGTACAAATGTGCACGGTGTGGTCTTTGGAGACCAGGTCCATGTCATCCTGTCATTGGGGCTTCTCTTTGTCCTAGGGAAAACCAGAAAACAGGCTGGTAACTGGAGAGTGATGGGGTGGAGTTGAGATTTGAAGTAGGACAGTCAGGGATGGTGTTGCCAAGGTGACAGTTTTGGGCGGCAGGTCTGTGTCTCCCAAGTTCATGTGCTGAAACCCTCCCTGGCAATGTGATGGTACTAGATGGGGCCTTGGGGGGGTGATTAGGGTTCCATAAACTCATGAGGGGGGCGCCCCCAGAAATAGGATGAGTGCCCTTACAAGAGTCACAAGAGAGCTTGCTTCCTCTCCCTGCTCTCTGCTCTGTGAGGGTACAAGAAGTCAGCAATCTGCAAAGTGGAAGAGGACCCGGCCACGCTGGAGTCCTGATCTCAGCCTACAGCCTCCAGAGCGGCGAGAAGTGAACTTCTGTTATTTACAAGCCACCTGGCCTGTGGTATTCTGTTACTGCAGCCCAAGTGGGCTAGCACAGTGGTTGACACCAAATCGAGGTGGGAAAGAGCCATCTGTGTATCTAAGAAGGGGACTCCCAGCAAGGATATGGCAGGTGCAATGTCCCCTAGGCAGGAAACGGTGTGGCCTAGCAAAGAATGGTAAGAAGGGCAGGCTGACTGTTGGCCTTGAGCTTGCTGGTGGTCAGAGCAAGAAGGGGAGCTTCACCGGAAATGTCCCTCCTCTGCCACACTGTGCTCAGTACTTTCTGAAACACTTTGAATGAACCTGCTGGATGCAGGGGAATATGCTCAGGTGGACCAATCCAAACCATTGACACGTGCTACTCTATGAAAAAAAGGAGGCAACCTTTATCTAATGCAGAGGTGCTCCCTTCCTTGTAGAAATTCAGTGGTCTTCCTGGCTCAGAAGTCCAGAGACTTTGATAGACTCTACATGTTGGGAGGAACTGGTGTTGAAGCTCCTTCTGGAAAAAAAAGTCCCCCTGGAAACTCTTATTTGCTATTAACTTTCTTAATGTTGCTAATGATTAACATCACTATATTATCAGCAATGAAAATAATTGCTCACAAATACAAAGAGATTTATCTCCCAGGTTTTGGGCTGAAAGCTTTATGTGGATGACCTCAATTTAATCATTACAACAACCTTAAGAAGTCAGTGATACTGGGCACCTGGGTGGCTCAGATGGTTAAGCGTCTGCCTTCGGCTCAGGTCATGATCCCAGGGTCCTGGGATCGAGTGCCGCATTGGGCTCCCTGCTCCTTGGGAGCCTGCTTCTCTCTCTCTCTCTGTCTCTCATGAATAAATAAATAAAATCTTTAAAAAAAAAAAAAAAGAAGTCAGTGATATTATTGTCCCCATTTTTCAGAGGAGGAGTTCAGGGTTTAGAGTAGTTAATTTCTCCGGGATGACAGAGCTGGTAAGTGGTGGAGCTGGAATTCAAACCCACTTCTGTCCGGGGAACCCTGCCTTCCGGTTTGTTTCAGAGAGGGCTCTGTGAGAGCCCTACTTTATCTGGTGAAATGCTGATCCACAGCCCTTTGGAAGAATTTATTCAGTTAACTAGGCCCTGTGGAAGGAGGGCTGGAAACTCCGCTCGAATGCCTCCTGCTGCCACGCTGAGATCTGGCCTAATTATGGCTCTCCCAGCAACGGAAAGGGTTTGGTTTGTCGGGAGGGCACGTGCAGCCGCCCCTCTGCACATCCCTGGGTTCTGGTCACAGACCCAGTGGGAAGCTCCCCGGGCAGGGGCCCTGGAGGCCTGTCCCCAGGTCCACTCGGCTGAAATAAACAGTCTCCTTGGATCTCCTTGAACAGTAAGAACAAGGCGAGGACTGCCCTGGAGGGGACCCGCAGCAGGATGCTCCAAGGGCAGCCCAAAGACTTCCTACTCCTGCTCATCCAGTAGAAGCCCCCTCTCCCCTTATCTAACCACCTCCCCCTTCACACAGACTAATGCTCACTCGCTGCACAGAACATTGCTCTGTGGTTAAGAATGTAAAGACCCTTTTGCCACATTTCCATTAACATTTACCCTGTATGACTGATCATTTAGATCATTTAGATTTAGGTTCATTCACTATTCCCAACTCTGTGAAGTGGGGAGACTTCGATCTCCCTTTTGCGGAAGGAGACCCGAGGCCCAGAGACGTCAGTAATTTTGCTCAAGGTCACACAGCTGGGAGGGAGAAGAGCTTGGGTTGAAGCGTAGATTGGCTGGCTCTAGAATCCATGCTCTGAACCGTTCCATAGAATGGGGGATGAGCAGACCTAGGTTCAAATCCTGACTATACCATATCCCCACTACTTGCCCATGAGCACATCCTTTACCTCCTCTGTGCCTCAGTGTCCTTGTCTGTGCAGTGCGGGTGCTAGTTCTGCCTACACCGCCGGAGGAGGGTGTTGAGGAGGATCACATGATAGAGTGCACGTGAAGCTCCAGGTAGGAGTGTGGTTTCCCAAGAGGACTCGCCCTCCTGAAGTTTACGTTTCAACTCCACTTCCATCTCCACACTCCTATTTCAAAACAGCCCAACTCTTACCCTCCTCCAGAACGCAAAACTTCCCCTTGATCCAGGCAAAAGAAAGAATTCAAGGGATAGAGTGAGGGGGAGCAGAGCCCGAAGTAGCAAGTTCTTGCCCACCTTTTCCCTCCGATAATCCCGCACTGCAAGATGTGCTGACTTCCTAGACCCAGTCCACCCCCGGATTCCGTTTCTGAGTGGGATCTCGTGATGTAACAGGCTGCAAAGAGCAGCCAGCTCCCCTGGAGCAAGGACCTGTTTTTGGAGCTTCCCTGCAAATGTAACCCCGCTCCTCCCCCTCTCCTCTGCCAACCTAGCTCATCCAGGTGGGCCCTCCAGGGGAGAAAGCGGACATACGTTGCCTTGCATTTCCCTCTCCTGTTCTGTCACCTGCTCCGCCCCGTTGGCAAAACTCAGAATCGGATTACTCAAAGTCTCATTTATTAATTGGGGATCGGAGCCCCTTTAGGACAGAACCAGGCGGTTGGTGAGGAGCTGAGCTGCAATGAAGAATTTAATTTAAAGAACAAGTCGATTCAATTGAATCCTGAAAATCATTCTGATGTGCTCCCAGGGGAGTCTATTTGGAATCAATAAATGTACCCCTGTCACTGTCTCCTGTCTCTACTTTCCCCTGCTGGCCCCCAGCCAGGGGGAAATTGTTCAAAGGGACCAGGTGTCATTTAGGGGATGTGTGGGATCTGCCAGATGCACAAGGTGGGGCACTTCTCAGCCCTGCCAGGAGATCTCTCTCCTGCTCTACCCCCCTGCTCCCCCAGGCCCCTACTTACTCCCCTCCTTCCCTCCCTCCCTGCCTCTCTCTCTCCCTCTCCCTCTCTCCTTCCTTCACTCTTGGCCTCTCCTCCCTTTTATGTTCCTACAAAAATGCTATGAAAATAGCCAAACATAAAGAAGCAGAGAGCAGAGTGGCGGGGGCCGGGGGCGGGGGGGGGGGGGTGAGTAGGGGGAAGGGGTGAGCAATGCTGGTCGGAGGTTACACAGTCGCAGTTCCGCAAATGCTGGAGACCTCACACACTCCATGCTGGATGAAGCTGGGAGACCGGCAGCAGAATTCAGGATTCGGCCACGCTTGGGCTCAAACCCTGATTCTGCCAAACCTATTCTCACTTTTCTCAGTGTAAAATGAGATAATCTCGTCCACCTGGCAGACTCACTGTGAAGGCTGAAAAGACTGTAGCAAGTGAACTGAGCTGAGGGCCATGATGGTGGTGATTTTGCTACTGTGGGGGGACCGGAGTCCCAGCGCCAGAGGTGCACACTGATTTTAGAGCCGACTGGGTGGCCACAGAAAGTTTTATTAGACACGGGGTGGCATGATCTGGGCCGGTCATTTCCTTCCTCCTCAGCCTGGTAGGACCCAGACTGTTGTCTCCCGGTCCCTCTGAGTCACGATGAGGGGAAGCTGGAGAGCCAGCAATCTATACGTGTCATCTCTCATTTCTGCCCCACGGAACCGAGGTGAGCAGGCAGGAAATTAACCTATTTTTTTTTTTTTTAAGAAAGCAGAAACGTCCATAGCTGGTACACATGTGTGAGTGAGCTGGACAGAGCCCCAAGCCTATCTCGGAATAAATAGTTCTTACGAGAAGCAAACTCCACAGCGATCAGCTGCTGTAACTCTAAGGTAAATCATGAAATTAAGTAATGACACTGGCAGCCCCGTACTTTAGGAGGAGGGATTGGGGCCCCTCTGGCCTGAGTTCTTTCCAAGCAGGGCCTTGGCTGCAGTCAGACTAAGCTGCCTCTCTGCCTCTGTTCACATCACCCTGCATCTAGACTCTGCCTGTTCTACTCCCCCATGGGTGACTTGCCTCCCTTTAGACAGTCTCACCTCCTCCAGGAAGCCTTCTGTCATGGGGCTGTCACCCAGTGAAAATGGCAATGACTTTTCTGTCCAAGAGGACTGATAACTCTAAATATAAAGCATTTTAAAGCATTCGTGTTTTGGGGGCACCTGTCTGGCTCAGTCGGTAGAACATGCGACTTTAAATTTTATTATGTTATGTTAATCACCATACATTGCATCATTAGTTTTTGATGTAGTGTTCCACGATTGTTTGCGTATAACACCCAGTGCTCCATTCAATACGTGCCCTCTTCGATACCCATCACCAGGCTAAACCCTCCCCCCACCCTCTCCCCTCTAGAACCCTCAGTTTGTTTCTCAGAGTCCATAGTCTCTCCTGGTTCGTCTCCCCTTCCGATGACCATGTGAGTCTTGATCTGGGGATCCTGAGTTCAAGCCCCATGTTGGGTGTAGAGATTACATAATAATATTTGTTTTTTAAACATTCATGTTTTCTCCATCTGTAAAAAGAGAATATGAAGCAATTCCTCAAAAAGTGAAAGAGAATGACCATTTGAGCAAAGAACTAAAAACAGAAACTCAAACAGAAGCCCGTACACATGCTCACGGCAGCATTGTATCCATAATACCCAGATGTGGAAACAGCCCAAATGTGCATCAAAGGATGAACGGATAAAGGAACTGCTATGTCCATACAACGGAATACTACTCAGCCATAAAAAGGAATCCAGTATGCATGTGTGCCACCATGTGGGTGAACTTCAAAACAACTGTATGAGGACATGAACTGAAAGAAGCCAGTGATGGGAAATATCCAAAACAGGTAAATCCATAGAGACAGACTGTAGAGGGGTGGATGCTGGGGGCTGAGTGGGGAGGAGGGAACCGGCACTGAGTCAGTGGGTACAGGGTTTCTGTTTAGGGTGATGAAAACGTTTTGGAGCTGTATAGACGTGGTAGCTACACAGCATTCAGTGTACTAAATGCCACTGAATTGTTGGCTTTAAACTGATTGATTTTATGTGAATTCCACCTATTTTTTTTTTTAAGTGGGGGATAGCAATAACTAGGCACCTGATCTGGTTGGGTCTGAAGGATGAGATGATGCAGGTAGAACTCCAGATGCATTCTGTGGCTCAGTACATGCGATTCCCCCTTGTTCTTCACAGAGTTAATCTTCACAGACTGTAAGGACCCGATCCCTGGGCTCCTGTGGTACAGCCAAGTTATCCTTCACTTTTTGGGACCATAGTAATTGTTTAGGGAAGCCAACTGAAAGTTTTTTAAAATAGGAAATGTACAAAAAGGTCCCACTCCCCAGCTTAATTTCTGTCTGTAGTACAACTTTGGGGGATCTTATTCTCAATCTACATCCAATCTCTGTGTTTGAGCCCTCACACTAATGCGCCAGTGGGTTACTACAACCTCTTCCTTGGATTTTTGAATTTCTGGTTCTGGGAAGATTTGTACAAATGCTGTCTTCTTGCCACCCATCACAGAGAAGCTGTCTTTTATTATTATATTATTATTATTATTATTACTAAAGATAGTTTTTTGATAATTGAAGGAAAACATAAATGCACACACTAAATCAAGTTGGCAGGAGTGTGTAATTTGATGCTAAGTATAAACTGAAGCTGGTTTTTAGATATCTTGATGTTCGTGGACAAAGTAATAGTAATAATAATAAAGGGTTGCTTTTGTTTATTGAACAGTTACACTGTTTTGAAGACTATGCTACAAATTTGTGCATTTTAATTCCCACAACAAACTTATGAGGTGAGTTCTCTTATGAACCCCATTTTATAGGTGGGGAACTGGAACATTAGTGAAGTTAAGCAGCATGCCCAGGGCTGAAATATGGAATAAATTTGCAATGAATCGAGTTTAGAGAAAGACTGCCATTCATTCATTGATTTCTGGGGAGCAGAGGAGTCAAGAGATGAAGGTGGTATTAGAGAAGGCAGGTGAAGGACACCTGAGGCTGGGCCTGTTCTGAGACACAAGGTCAAGATATTCAAGGTAGGCAGCTCCTAAGATGTCTCCTGGTGATCTCCACCTCCAGGTATTCAGGCCCTTATGTAATCACCTCTCAGGGCTGACCTGGTAACTTGCTTCTAATAAATATATGAAAAAGTGATGGGATGTCACTCCTGAGCTTACATTACAAAGACTGGTTCCCACCTTGCTCACCGTCTCTTTCTCCCTCTCTCTCTTGCTCTGATGGAGTCCAGCTGCTGTGATGGAAGCTTCTCCATAGAGAGGTCCACATGGCAGCGAGGACCTGTGGCCTGCTAACAGCCATATGTCTGAGCCTGGGAGTGGACTGACCTTCAGTTGAGCCTTGAGATGAAGAGTACAAACTCATGAGGGACCTCGAGTCAAATGACCCAACTATATCACACTAGATTCCTGACCTACAGAAACTAGGAGGTAATGCACATTTTATTGTTTTAAGCCACCAAGGTTTGGGATAATTTGTTACCCAGAAACAGATAATCAGTACAGTAATGTTTTCAAAGCACAATTTTGTGGATCCCTGCTAAAGACAGGAGAGATTGAGAGGGCAAGACATAGTCTCTACCCTCCAGGAACTCATGGGTTAGTAGAATGAACAGAGAATGATCTAAAATGGAGAGGTAGAAGTGTGTGCAAGGCACAGAGCTGGTAGAGGGGATCCAGTGTTAATGAAGAGCTCTGGGGCATTGACATATGGATAGGAGTTCACTAAGTAGATGCTAGAAACAGTAATTTTTTTGAACAAATGAAGAGGCCTGAGTTGTAAAAGGTGGGAAGCAAGACCATTTAGGATACAGGAAATGGGACTATCATGATTTGGTGACCAATCTGTAGGAATTGAGGAATAGACACAAGGTGGAGTCAAGGGTGACCTGGGGTTTTTTGTTTGGTTAAACGAGTGGTTGTGCCATCAGTTAAGACGGAGACCACAAGAAAAGAAGCATAAAGAGCAGTGAGCCTTTGGAATAGATCTCCGATTTGTTCTGGGTTATTGTTCTTTAGCTCTCTTTGATCACTCTCTGATAACATACACACACACACCAGTATTAGTTACCTACTGCTGTACAACAAAATACCCCACAGCTGAATGACTTGAAACAACCAACATGTGTGAAGTTTCTGGAGGTCAGAGTTCTGAGGGTGGCTTAGCTGCTCACGGTTTCTCACAAAATTGCAGTCAAGATGTAGTCATCTTGCAGTCAGTTGCAGTCAAGGCCATGGCTGTAGTCATCTGAAGGCTTGCATGGGGCCTGAGGATCCACTTCCAAGATGGCCCACTTCCAAGATGGCCCACCCACATGGCTGTTGTCCGGAGACCTCATTTTGTCTCCACTTGAGCTTCTCCACGGGGATGCTCCACATGCTAACTTCCTCCAGAGCAAAGCAAGCCAAGAGAGAATAATCGGGAGGCCAGAGGGCTTTTTATAGCTTGGTCTCCTAAGTCACACAATGTCACTTCTGCTTTATTCTATTCATTAGAAATGAGGAACATCAAGGAATATATGGACATATCTTAAGCCTACACACACCCACACACACACACACACACTCACGTGTATACATATACATGCGTGTCATTATGCCAGTGCCCAGCTCATAGGAGGTACTCATAAATATTTACAAATGAAACAATTACACTCCCTCCAGAAGAGTTATTCTATCTCATTTTAATATATTATAAACATGGTTCCATGGTGGTGTTAGCTTGAAAAGATAAAACTGCCAGTTATTTTATCATCTGGGAATAGCAGAAAATTGCAAGGCAGGGAAAGCAAGCTACAGCAAAACCATGGAGAACAAAGGGGAGGACCGCTCTTCTCTACAGGAAAGGGGTGGGGAGGCGTTGGGAGGGGCTCTTATAAACAAAAAGTTCATTGGAATAAACTGGGAGTTCCAAGTATACTGGCTTCTCATTAGCTGAGTTGTGACAGTCCCTCATTGGCTGGGCTATTGCTGAGGGAGAAGGAAAGCCTTTCTTCGCCCTGCCGGGGTGAGAAAGTGGTAGCTAAAATAGTACCCTGTGCAAGGTGCCTCTCTTCCTGCAAGGTTTAGGTCTGCCATTGATGAGTGCTAGGGCGCGAGAGCTCCCCCTACTGGCCTCCCAACTCCGTTCTGAATGACGGTTCCCTTTACTCATTTTCACCTCAGACACAGATAGATAAAGCATACACCTTGCAGTCAGGCTGGCTTGCGTTTGAGTCCCAGCACCATCTGTGCAAACTTGAACAAACAATTTAACAACTCTGAAGTTCAGTTTCATTGTTTAAGTGAGAACAATAGCACCTTTATACCAAAGTTGCTGTAAGGATTAAATAATCTATTATATGCACAGAACTTCGTCTACGGCTTGGCACATAGTCATCACTTTTAGAAATGCTGTTTATCATTAATATCATGCATTCCTGAGTGGCGTGGCCCTTTGTGTGCTTTCCCTGTACTTTCTGCCTTTGTTTTCCTGTGGCTAGAGGTTGAGGCTTTACGGATTCAGACATCTGGGGATGAGCTAGATCACAAGAGCCTCACAGTGCGGAAAGGGGATGTGCCTTCTGTTCTACTAAAAGCACAGGATAGCTGCCTGTTTTGTCTTTGCTACAGGAGTCTAAAAAGCATGGAGCCTGATGCCAGTCATTATGCTGACTGTAGACATGATTAATTGGTTGTCTATTCCAAGCATTAACACTTATTCCCATAGATACCAGTGACTAATTAGACAAAAGTCTTTCCAAAGCCCGTTTGAATTATAGCTCTAATGTAATAAACCCCTAAGTTTTTATTCAATCTGTACTTGATCTTCTTTCCTGCTCCTTCACTTTATAGGAATCGATAAGTTGTTTAGACACCTTTAATAGAGAGGAAATGAACAGAAAGCAGGTTTTGCCACTTTATAAAAGTGACTTTGAAATGTTTTACCTTTAAAAAAAGACCATCCTTTTCATCCACACAGTGAGTTGGGATTTTTGAGGATAATTTAAATGGGCTTGTTTCCATGATTAGGTGAGGACGATTAATGGTCTTGCCAGCAATTAAAGGTGGATTTCACTGTAATAAAAATAAACTTGCTTTCAGGAAGCTCACTGTTTATTCTGGACGCCATACATCATAGGCCAGGGGCAGTTTGTTTTCTGTTCTTGCTTCGTGCTGCATCTAATGCTCGTTTCCTCTGCTCTTCCATGACATTCGAAGTGCATCTGGGAGGCTAAGATCCTTTCAGAAAATAATTATTTTGAGGCACCACATGAATAATAGGATAGTGAAGAAAGGGAATAGGATGTTCTAGGACTTTTTAACCCCAAAGCAACAGATTGTATGAACTGTTCTATTATATTTGGCAAAGTAGTCTTCGTTCCAGAGGCCCATCCTCTTGGGGGGAAAAAAAATCTTGTTCTGGTGCTTACAAGTGAGGAAGTGGAGGAAAAGCACCATGTCAAGTTCAGGTGTCGATGTCTGTTGCAATAGAATGGCAGAACGGGAGACTGGTACCCATTATAGGACTTCTGGTCTTTCTCCATCCCCTGTAACCATTATGCTGAGGATCCCGAAATGACATTATTTAAGGTAGATCACTTAGGCAGGAGAACTGGTGGTGATGAGGTCTGCCACAAAAGGTCTGGTTTCCTGGGCGCCTGGGTGGCTCAGTCGGTTAAGCGACTGCCTTCGGCTCAGGTCATGATCCTGGAGTCCCAGGATCGAGTCCCGCATCGGGCTCCCTGCTCAGCAGGGAGTCTGCCTCTCTCTCTGACCCTCCCCCCTCTCATGCTCTCTATCTATCTCATTCTCTCTCTCAATTAAATAAATAAAATCTTTAAAAAAAAAAAGGTCTGGTTTCCTAAACACAGGTCTCGGGCAAACATCCTAGATCAAAGACATTCCAGGTATCCCAAAGACAGTAACTCCTTGACATTTCCTCCTGCCCCACCTGCCCCATGGCTAGCATAACTCACAGCGTGACCAGCTCCCATCCATCACAGTAGGAAATCAACAGATCATTGTCAAAGTAGAGGAATCTAGAGGTCCCAAACTATTTAGGCATATGGAGACAACAGTAGAAAAACTTCAAAGGTAAATGGTTAAAATTGGCTCCCAAGGGAATCTCCATGGGTACGTGTGTGCGGGTAGAAGGTAGGAATAGGGCAGGGGACTGTTGCATTTCATTACTGAAAAGAGGGAAAAAAATGTTTATGAAGAGTCTGTAATAACATAGAAAAATATTTATAACCTAAGTGAGAAAGCTGGTAACAAATTGTATACACAGTGTATCCACAAGTATATAAACACTAAAACCAAAACAAACAAAAAGGTACACAGAGGGAAGGCCTAGAAGGAAACATGCCAAGTTATCTACAGCTTCCTGAGTGGTGGGAAACAGGATCGTTGTATTTTTGTCACGACTTTCTCCATTTCCGCATTTCCCCAATTTTCCCTGGCAAACGTGCACAGCGTTTGTAATGCCAAAATAAACGAAATATGATCGGTGCCATGTGCTAGCCTCTCTTCATGTGGAGTGGCTAGCAAAGGATCATTTGGCTGGGAGTCAGGAGCCCCAGGGTTCTGCTCCAGCTCTGCTAACGAGCTGCATCCCTTGGGCAGGAATCCAGCTTCCCTTCTACTGTGAAGACGAGGCTGGAACTAAATGATCGCCACGCTCCCTTCTTGCTCTGGCATCCTAAGATCAGTGCTAGGGCAATTCGCTCTGAGCTGGGAACAACTCCTTATTCTTTGATCACAGTGGTCCCCCCAGGCTTGCTCGGTCCCCTTGAAGTCATGTTTTGCTTCCTTGTCAGATGCAACCTGCTGTTGGAGGCAGGGGTCTCCTGGAGAGAGAGGGGTCTTAGAGTCAGGGAGCCCTGCCTTCTCAATAGTTGTGTGCCCTGGGGCAAATCATATCTAGCACAGCACCTATAATGTGTGGGGTCCATAGTCATTTGTAATGAAGAAACCTCTCTGAACCTAGCTCCTCGTTTTTAAAAGGAAGATAATAATTGTTCCTATGTCCTATGAGGATGAGAGAAATTGCACGTTTGGGGACATAGCACAGTGTATGCTATGAGAAGTGTTTGATAAATGGGAGCTGTCCCAGCAGAAGCCAACTGTTATTGTAGGCCTAAAGCTATAGGCTTCACATTCACTGTCTCATGGAATCTGACCATACTCTTGCCATCAGGGAGGTGTTTCTATTCTGTTTGGGAGGCAACATAACTGTGGTTAGGAGCACGGGCTCTGGAGACAGTCTGCTATAGTGTCGCTGTGTAATTGGGCAAGTTAGAAGCATCATGTCTGGAAGCATCCCTTTGGTCACCTGTAATATGGGGATGTTAATAGGGCACCCACCTCATAGATGATTGCTGGGATTAAATAAATTATTTTATGCTCACTGCATGGAATAGTGCCTGGAACATAATACAGATGGAGTCACTGAAGCTGACAGGCGTTGGATGGCTTTCCTGTGGAGGAAGGTCACATATTCAGGAGTGGAGACATGAGCCCAGGCGGTTTAGTCACTGCGCTCTATCTACCCTCTCCCTGGTCAGCTCTTTAACATGGGTGAATACTGATTAAAAACACCCAAATGAACGCATGCGCACTTACAATCAAATCTTAGGTCAGAGTAAATAAAATCTGATATAGAGCGTTGGAATCCGAACGAGTACAACAAGGACAACGCCAGAGAGCTGCAAGTGCCCCATTGCGTGGCCAAGCTGAAGATGAGTGATGGCATTTGGAAGGAGCTTATTACTGGTCAGGCGGAGCCTGGGCATGAAGCAATCACTCGCTCACTGGTGAATCCCTGGTGGCCACCCGTAGTCTGAATGGTTCGTTGGTGGGCAGGAAGCAGAGGGGGAGGGGGTCAGTGGTTTTGCATTGTAAAATGTGGAACAGAGAAGACAAGTGATTGCAAAAGTCCTCTGAAATCACAGAGAACCTATCCAGAGTGATTTCTTACAAACAGAGTTTCACTGTTTCTTCCTATCTAGGGGAGTCTGTCTGTAGGTGTGTGTTGACCTCTCTCCCCAGGAAGGGAACCGGGAGGATGACCTCTCCTTGATTTTTACTGGGTTCAGGTGTTCAAGTACACCTTCAGGTCAGGCTCGAACTCATGAGGGACCTTCTTTAAGCCCACAGTTACTGGGTGCTTACAACGTGCTAGGAGCTGGTGGGGTCAATAGAAACAATAATTCCTAATATCTGAAGGCAGTACAATAGTCCAGCCATCCTGTATCACCAAATCTAAGATGACATCAATAGCTCACACTTGTATTTTATGCCAAGGGAAAAAAAACAACACTCCGTCCAATAGCTGATGATATACCATCAATTGTGAGCCACATTCCGATGTCAAAGATGACAAAATGTGGGAAGTGTGCACCATAGAAGTGATGAAATACACCGTTAACTCATTTGGTCTTCCATCAGTTCCACAAAGCAGATATTAAGATACACCCCCTTCAAGAAGGGGAAACTTGGCCAGAAATATTAAATAACGTGTTTGAAGTTACACAGCTAGTGAGACAGAGAGCCAAGGCTTAAACCTCAGCAGTCTGATGGGAGCCCATGGGCTTCCAACAGCCTGAAAGTCACCTGTTCTCAAAATGAAGGCAAGAAGTCTGCTGCCTCCTCTTCTACTTCCTCCCCATTGAGCCTCAGGCCTGTCTTTATACCTTCCCTGCTCCACAGACTGACTCCCTCCCGACCTCCAGAGGCCAGCAGAGCCCAGCAGGTCCAGAGTCCCCTTCCTGGATCTTTTCCGCCCAGTCCAGGAATTCTCTGGTTGCAAACAACAGAAACTACTAATGACCTAGAAACAACAGGGGGAGTTTACTGATGAGAAAGGGGCAGCTTGCAGAACAGACAGGAAAGCGGGGCTCGGGGCAACGCCACGAGTCTAGATGCCAGGGAAGCTTCGAACATCTGCCCGAAGGGATCTGTATCAACCGCTTCTGTTTATTTTTCCTAAATCTGTGTCACAAAATTAAAGAGTCAGTGTCCCAGGACAGAGTCCCGGTTGGCCTGGTGTGGGTTAGGGCAAGGGATGCTCATTAGTACACTAGCGTTTTCCCAATTCCATGCACAGGAGAGAGTTCCCCAAGAGGAGATCTGGGTCAAGAATATAGGTTCCGGGGTCAAGCTGTTTTCTCTCCCAAGCTGGCTCTGCCTACTAGCTGGGTGACCCTGAGCCACTTACCCTCTCTGTACTTCCGTTCCTTCATCTGTAGAATGGAGATCACAACAGCCTTCCCTCACTGGGTTGTTGGAGGGATGCATGAAATGACCCATTGTACCCTGCCTGTATTCAGTGCTTAATAATGGTAGTTGCTGCTTGTCCCCTACATGACTAACTTCAAAGGCTATGGCTGTCTGTCCCAGAATCTTCCTGATTCCTAGAGCTTCACAAATCATTGTTTTCCCAGAAGTACCTTGTGTCACTAAAATTGGAAATGCCTCACGTTTGATCTTCTGGAGCTCTCACTTGGGGAAAAAAAAGTGTTTTTTTTGCTCAGATTTTCTGTCTGAAATACCTACTATCTCACATTGGTATATAAATGGATAATTTCTAAAGCCATCCCACAAGTGCTTTTTTACATTTGATCTACTAGTTACATACTCTGTGCTCAGCACTATGGCAGTGTCCATATGCCAGGGGGAAACTTCTATTTGTAATATCATTCATGAATTTATTAGTAGGTCAGGGATTCCCAACCCCTGTACCATTGACAGTTTTGTTGATTCTTTGTTGTGGGGGCTGTCCTGTGCATTGTAGAATGCTAACAACATCCTTGGCCCCTATTCCTGGGTGCCAATAACCAATACCACTCCCTCCCTAATTATGAAATCTAAAAATACCTCCAGACATTTCCAAATATCCTAGGGGGGTGCAATATGGCCCCCAGTTGAGAACCACTGTTCTAGATATATATAAGTCCCTTCACAACCTGACCTTACCAGTGTCTGTTGGGTTCATCCTCAACTTCCAGGGCCTAGAAGAGTCGCTGGCACATAGTAGGTGCTTGCTATTTGCAAAAATGACCAGATAAACCCAGATCATGGCAATTTTCTGCTAAAAATAAAACAAAAACCTGCTTCCACCATCCCCTATCACTTTCTAAATCAAGTTCACATTCCTTAGCTGACATTCGAAGCCCTACATGATAGAGGTCCAGTCTACACCCCGAGCTCTCATTAGGACTCATGTGGTCCCCATAGTCTCATTTCACTGAGTTTATTTTTGCAAAACAAACTCTCCAGCCAGCTGCATTTCCCCTGCTCTTAAGAGACCTGTGGGAGAACTCTCAAATATTGTAGTCGTCAAAGTGACACTAAGAGGTAAACCCTACATGAGTAAGAGACGGTAACACTTTCTCACATAGGAGTAAAGCTGACTCTCCTCCCTGTCTGACACAGATTTGAAATGGCACAGCCGAAGCTGTGGTTGGAAAGAGCCCAACTTCAAGGGAGCCTTCTGCCTTTTGTTTCTCCATCCCTGACACCTGGGCTGGGGACGGGCCCCTGTGCCCATTGAGGGGGATGGTACTTTGGATCTGATTTTTAACCCTTTCACGTCCATGGCCGAAGTGCAGTCCTGAGTTTACAGCAGGAGACCGGTATCTCAGCCATGGCCTGCCAGCTATGCTCTTTCTGGGTCCTTCTGGGACCTAGGGACAGTGTTTCCAGGGACTGCACTGCAGAGACGTGTACAGAGCTGATAAAAAAAAAAAATGGGGCAAGGAACCCGAACACGTGTGGCTTTTCCAGCAGGGATGGTTCTTGTTTAAACTTTGGTTTTACATTTGTTTTGGTATCTGAATTTGAAGCAAGGCCAAGAAAGAGGGAAATTTGCAATTATAATTGCTTCTTATCCTGTTAAAGCAAAGCTTGAAAATGCAGTGGTAGGTTAGATATGGAAGCAAACCGCCATGAGCTCTGGGGTCCAAAGATCTGAGTTCCAATTCAGGTTTCTCTCTTTGTAGCTGGGGGACCTCGGGCGGGTTGCTCACCTTCCTGGGCTTTGGTTTCCTTATCTGTAATAAGGATCCCAACTCTTTGGGTTGCTGGAGAGGCTTAAAAGAGGTAATGCATGCCAAGTTCACCACACAGAAAGGGAAGCTTTGTAGCTGCTCTTGTTTTGTAGTTACTGGGTCACACAACCTCCTGGAGAGATAGCAAGGTCACCCTTGGAGAAGGGCTTCTTCTGAAGGCTGAACCTTACC
Organism: Neomonachus schauinslandi; assembly: GCF_002201575.2. NCBI lineage: Eukaryota > Metazoa > Chordata > Mammalia > Carnivora > Phocidae > Neomonachus > Neomonachus schauinslandi. Next base: position 147,831,938 of record NC_058407.1, read on the forward strand.
CCTGGGGTAAGGTACAGCAATGACAAATATGAAGTCAGTGATTCCTTACCCTTGGTTTGTGAGGGAAGACTGGGTGGGCAGGGCAGAAGGTGGGAGATATTATTTGGCAAAGGTGCTGGAAGATTCCATTTGTAACTAGACTGTGGGCTCATTCTCTGGCCACCCCTCCCTGGGCCTCAGTTTCACCATTTGTACAACGAGGAGGGTAGAATTTAAATATCTCTAAACAGTTGTCATTCTTTGGTATTCTAGCCTCGCACCTTTCAAAATCTCTGCAACGATGGCAATATTCTATATCCATCCCCTCCAAGATGGTAACCATTAGCCAGATGAAGGTATTGAACATCTAAAATGAGACTTGCATAAACCAGAACTGAGTTTTTAACTTTATTTAATTTTAATAAATTTAAATTCAAACATAAATAGCCCATGCGGCTAGTGGCTACCATATTGGCTACCATATTGGATAACACACCTCCAGGATTCTGGGAATCCACAATGGGGATTCTAAATGGAAGGACAATCCCCAGATTGTGACAGTCTCTGTCCATCTATAGGTGGCATTAGGAGGACATGGTTAAGATCAGTTGTCACTCTAATGGATTCTGATACCTGGGAGGTCAAGGACCATGCCTCTGTCATTGTGGTGTTCTCTCTAGAGCCTTTCACAGTGGGTGGCTCATGGCTGGTGATCAATAAGAATACACTGAATGAATGAATGATCTTTCCCCAAGAGTCTCTCTTTTGTCTTCCTACTATAGGCCTGAAATTTCCACTAAAGACAAATTCTGGCAGCTTTTGCACTATGGTGTCCACCATTCATCTGTGAAAATTCAGCTGCTCTGGGGAAAATATTGCAATAAAGCCATACTAGCATCTGCCCTGCATTAATCTCCCAGATTATAAGTGGAATGCCGGAAGCAGGAGAGGAGATGACACAGTAGACGGAGAAGGGGATTCTATATTACAAGGACCCTATTTATTGTGTAATGTCTGTGTTTCCTTGTGTATTCAGGTGTGTCTAACAACCTCTGGTTGTGTTTGTGGATGGATGTGTGCAATGTCTAAGTAGGATTTATGCATCGTTAGAGAATTGTGCTCCATATGGCAAAAATAATACTAGCCACCAATTAACAGCTAATGTGACCTTGAGCAAGTACTTAACCTTTTGAGGTTCTTTAGCTGTGAAATGGGGATAATAATAGGAATTACGATCTTTGGAACTTGTGATAATTCAATAGGATATTTTTTAAAGTACCTAACACCTGACGTGTAATGCTTGCTAAGTAACCTAACAGAATTGTGACTATATATTGTACTGTCCACACACTGTATTTTTTCAGCAATTATGCTAAGTGCATTACAGATATTCTCGTCTTTAATTCTCACGACCATGTTGCCAGCTAGGTATTGTATTATCTGAGTTTTACAGACGGGAATGGCCTCAAAGAAGCTGAGCCTCTTAATAAATGCTGGTTCTCATCATTCCATTTGTACCCAACACCCTTTTGGAAATGAAATTTGTTCAGTCTCATGTCCAAGAGCCAGGCTGGCAATGTCCTGTCACAAAGTCTGTACCCAAAGTGGTACTAACACATACACTTTGTCTCCCATGTCCCTCAGGAGGCAGAACCCCCAGCGATTTAGTATCAGATCCACAATTTAGCGCTTGACTCTGAATCAGAACTGATACTCTTTGGTCTATGAAGCTTTGACTTCCTGGTATCTTCTTGGACCCAGACTGAGCCAGATTAGCTGCCTCTGAGAGTTTCTGTAGCTCAAGGGCCACCTCCAGGGCCCCAGCCCAGTTTCTAGCCATCTTTGGACCAGCAACCCCAAAGAAAAAATGGGAAGAGTACAAGTTCTTGATTTAGCAGACTGGGTTCAAATCCCAGCTCTACCACTCACTAGCTATGTGACATAATTCCTATGACTTGCAGTTGTTACTTGCTTTTTTGGTTTTGTTTTTATTCATTTTTACCTTTAAAGAGGTATAGTATTTGCCCTAGGGTTACATTATCAGCTATGGTTCTTTGGTCACAAGCAACAGCATCTGGTTCCAGATTGCTTAAGCAAAAAGGAACTGATTAGAAAAATACGGAGTAGCTTCCAGGATAGAAGAAATAGTACACAGTGTCTGGGCAACTCTAAAAGGCCTTCGTGGCACAAACCTCTTGATGGTTATATTAGTCAGGGTACTCCAGAGAACCGATTGGATCTATCTATCTATCTACTTATCTATCTGTAATCTATCTAGTCTGTCTCTATCAATAAAAGAGATTTATGGTTGACCCTTGAACAACATGGGTTTCAACCGTGCAGGTCCATTTTACATGGATTTTTTTTTCCCCAATAAATACAGCACACTGCTATAAATGTATTTTCTCTTCCTTACGATTTTCTTAATAACATCTTCTTTTCTCTAGCTTATATGATTGTATTCATAATATAGAATATAATATATATATATAACATGCAAAATAGGTGTTAATTGACTGTTAATATTGTTGATAAGGTCAACAGTAGACCATTAGTAGTTAATTTTGGGGGGAGTCAGAAGTTATACATGGATTTTTGACTGTGTGTGGGGTCGGTGCCCCCTGACCTCTGTGTTCTTCAAGGGTCAACTGAATTATAAGGAATTGCCTCACACAATTATAGAGGCTGGGAAGTCCCACATTCTGCCATCTGCAAGCTGGAGACCCAGGAAAGCTGGTTGTGTAATTCCAATCTGAGTGTGAAGGCCTGAGAACCAATGCAGAAGACCAATGTCCTGCTTGAAAAGAACCAGGAACAGAGAGCAAATTCTCCCTTACCCTGTATTTTTTTTTTTTTTTTATGCAGGCCTCCAATGGATTTGATGAGGCCTACCCACATTAGGAAGGACAATCTGCTTTCCAGAGTCTGTGCACTCAAATATTAATCTCCTCCAGAAACAACCCCCCAGATACAACCAGAGTGAAGTTGGTCAAGTATCTCAGCAACCAGTGGTCCAATCAAGTCAATACATAAAATTACCCAACATAGTGGTCTCATTCAGGTGCCACAAAGGAACCTCAGTAGTTCCAAGAGCTTACATCACTACACTTAAGAGTCAAAGTCCCAGAAAAGAGTGATTGATTGATATCCAGTCATGGGACTATCCCTACTACACTGGGGTAGTGAGAAAAATAATCTGGTAGCAATAGCCAGTGCATAATACGTGTTCCATATCTGGGTAGCCATTGTTATAGTTTTCATCTCTCTCCTCTCTGTACCTTATTATCAGTAACTCAGTGAGTTATCCCAGAATGTCTTTGCAACCTGGGTATCCTGAAAACAACCTCCTCAACACCCACCAGCCAAATTTGCTTCTTCCCCAGCAATAATATATACAATTTTGGTGTTAAACAGTGTGATAACAGTTATTTCATTTCTTGCCATAGTGTTTACCAAGCTTTCAAAGTCTTGCTTCCAGGAGACACCAGGTATTATCACTCCATGAAAGTAACACTCCAGGTTACTCTTCCTGATACACCAAGACAGAGTCCTGCCAGCCCCTCTCCCTGCCTACTCCACTTGAGATGCTTTCAGGTCCTAACCAGGGAGGAAGGAAGCCTGGGGGTGGGACCTGCTGGAGGCAGAGCCTGAGCCTGTACCTTTCGGTTGGCAGATCAGTGATCTTATAAAAACGCACTTGGCTCTTGCCTTTCTTTGGCCTCAAGGTTGCACTTTGACACGTGTATCATCTAAAAACATCTCATTCCACTTACAGCAACGTTTTGTTCATATATTAGCTTTGAACAAATGACTGAATAGATGCCACTTTTAAAAGCAACGATCTCTTTGGCTCCCCTAAATACACTTCCTTTCCCTTCCCCCTTCTCTCAATTCTTAATAGGGCCTGGGGCAGGTGCCCCAGCCTCCACCCCCTCTAGCCCTTGCACACCTCTATAGAATTCTTGGTAGACTGGAATGGCTTTGAAAGAAAAGAAAAGATCACCTCCTAGATGCCAGGTTTCCAGTAAGGGTCTGTTTTTCCCCTTGGCAACACCAGTATCATTACACGTGCATAGTCAACAGCACCCGCCCCCCCCCCCCCCCCCCAAGGTGTTCAGACTTCTCCACATTAGCAACTTTTTCTTTTTCCAAAGACACAGCCTACTGCACTGGGCTTGTGAGCCACAAATGGGTATACAAATCCATGGGGTAGATCGTACTGTCAACCCTAATTCTTCACCCCCACTGCCCCCTCCTATCTATACCTTTTGCCTGGGAACTTTCATTTTCTTTCCTGGAGTAAAAATAATTTCCCACTCATCTCATTCAGGTTCAGCCTGTGACTTTCTTTAGTCAATAGAATGAGGCAGAGGTGACATTGTGCCCGTTCTGAGATTATTACTCTTGAGGTGTGTGTGTGCTTCCCTTTGCTTTCTTGCATTTCTGCCATGCCAGGAGAAGAACATGCCCAGGATAGCCCACTAGATGGAGGCCACATGGAGCAGGGCAGAGCCACTTCAACTAATCCCTGGCCTGCCCCCAGCCAACCCACAGAACTTGAGCTAAATAGATGCTTCGTGCTGCGTGCCGTTGAGATACTGGAATTTGTTATGCAGCAAAATTGAAAATTCATATTTGGTTTATACATCCCATCCTGCCACTTTATCCTCATATGGCCCTACTCAGAGCTGTTTCCTCAACTTTTTCATCAAGGGATTGACCTGGATGATTCTTAAGGGTTGTTTTGGCCCTGAAATCATTCAATTTCTTCTCCAGACCCCCAATAATCCCATTAGTGGATCATCCCCCGGTATCTCTGGGTTGAACATTTGGTACATTGTACTGCAGTGATGTATGGAGCTAGCTCCCTCTCCCATTTGCTGTGAGATCCAGATGGGTCAGCTGTGTCTTATTCATCGCAGCAGTACTAGCATCCATCTCGATGTAGGCACATATTAACTTTTCAGTTAATGTTTGTTGCAGAAATGATGAAGTGGCAGAGGGCATCAGCCAGAGGCACATCCAGATGTCACAGGCATCCACCTTCCTGCCTCAAAGGCAAACAAGTATTTCCAGATTCGCTAGACTACATGCAGGCTATGTTTTGTGCAGGAGTGACTCGATCAATCAGCAATTGTTTCACTTAATTTCCAGCATACTTATTAGATGCATATGATGTGTCAGACTACCTTTATATTTTCATTTATTTGTTTGTATAATCTAGCTATCTGCTTGACCAACTACCAAAAGGCAATACATGAAAATGATAAAAAAAAAAAAATAAGTGCTATAAAAGGCTATCTAGTCAAAATTAAGCCTCTCTAGCTCTTTATCTTTAATCCCCTAGGTCACCTCTCAGAGTTTCTTGGGCATTGCAAAGCTCATAAAGATATTTTATGGACATACAAGCAAATATGCACCTATCATCCAGTTCTGTCTTTTTAATGTAAGTGCAGCATATTTTCTCATTATGCTGAATTTTACCATTCTTTAAATTTTCTTAAAAAGATTTTATTTATTTATCTGAGAGAGTGAGCAAGAGAGAGAGAGCACACGAGCAGGGGCAGAGGGAGAGGGAGAAGCAGGCTCCCTGCTGAGCAGGGGCTCGATCCCAGGACCCTGGGATCATGACCTGAGCTGAAGGCAGACACTTAACCAAATGAGCCACCCAGGTGCCCCTGAATTTTACCATTTTCACTTAAATTTCCTTAAAGATAGTACTGTATTTGGTAGAAATAGCTCTATCTTGAGACCTTCATAGCTGTATGGAATTCCATTTCATGGTTTACATCATAATTAAAGCAGTCCCTATTGTGAGCATTAAGGTTATTTCTAGACTTTGGACCAAACTCTTTTGAAAACTCTGGCTCACCTAAGGCCAGCAGGTGGGCACTTGGCCAAAAGGCCAACTGGGAGTGACATTTAAGCCCGCATTCCACTCATTGAACCTGGAACCTGAGGGGTGGGGCTGTATTCATCAGTTGAACAGGTGTGGTAAGAGGGCAGCTCCCTGACTTCACTCCTCTAAAAGTCTTAAAGAAGTCCTCTGAACCTAGTACCCAGCCCATCCCAGGGATCAGCTAAGTGAGATGACCAGTAGCCACCAGAAACTACCACAGACACCAACTACTCATAAGGAGTAGTTAGTTACAAAGAGGCAGACCAAGTTAAAGCTATTGAGTAGGGAGCTGGATGAAAGTCTGGGACTGGAGAAAGGACCAGGAAAAATGAAGGATGCCAAAGCCATGAAGGACCCACCACTAGAAAGGAGAGGATGCAGAGGTGGAGGGGATGGTGATGCTGAGCATTGGCCCCTGGGCAGGTGGGGGAACCCCAGAGGGTCAGTTTGAGGGTTCCCAAAGTTTAACAGAGAAAGGGAAAAGTGAATGGCTGCAAATATGATTGTGAACATCTGGGGGGGAAAGCAGAAAACTTTTTAAATATTTTTTTCCAAAATGTTTTAACTTTTCTCAAATAAAAGAGAAAAGCTATTTTCCCCCAACTCTTCTCCTTCTTCCTATGTTCCCGTGTCTTTAAATACTCCCAAACATGATAATTTTATGAGCAAACTACATTATACATAATACATTTTTATGTTTCAAAGCTTACAAAGTGACTTAAGTTCCATAAAGAGTGTTAAAATAAAAAAAAAAAAAGAGGAATGCATATATTTCAGTTTTCCCACATTGCTGCTTCATCTGCTCTCCTCCATCACACTAGATTTTTTTCCCCTTGGCTTCGACATTTTGGGAAATTTTATAACTGTAACCTCAAACTTCCTTTCCAGGATGACCTCTACTTTTCCCCAGAAAAGACCTGGAATCTGATTTCATCATTATTTGTTTGCAGAATGACTTCCAGGGAGTCACTTTATCTCTCTAATCCTTGGTTTGCTATCTGGAAACTAGAACCAATGATACTACTTACGCTGTGTTGTGATGATAACATGGTTTGTGCATGAGGTTGGATTTATGTTCTGTTTTTTCTTCCTGATATCCTTCAGAAGATGCTTCCTATTATCTCGAGTCAGTTGTCCTTCTTGTTAACCTGGGTGGGGTAGAAATTAGATAGTAGTATTTAGGGAAGATAATAAGGAACCAAATGTCAAGAGAAGTAACTGGAAGTGGATCTCAAGCAAAAGAGGTGACACCAGGAAAAAAAATAATTGTAATCCTTCTATCATTATATGGGAGAAGACAGGTCTTTGGAAGGTAGGAACATAGCTCTAGGATGACCAAGTTTGCCTGGTTTTCCTGGGACTAAGAAGAGTCCCTGGATGTGGTCTTTCAGTACTAGACTCAGGAAAGACCCAGACTGGTACAACTTGGTCATCCTAGGTCTTAAGCTTGTGGAAGTTATGGAGGACCCTTCCCATGCCCATGAAGGACTGGATGGACTTACTGTAAACATGATGGCTGAGTAAACTCCATTTCTTTCTGGAGAAATATTGAAAGGGCAGGTGAGAGAACACTGGTCTAAGAAAACACTAGAGATGAGGGAGATAATAACCAGGGAATGACTCAACTACTGTACTTGGCTGGACAAGTCCCCATCTTTCCTCCAAAATCCACCTGTTTTCCTAAAGAAGATTCAAATTTGATTAAAAAGGACATCCTTCCCCCAAACAAGGACAAAAAACCCTCCATCAGAGCAGCAAAGAAGCTATACTGCCCAAATGTCCTCAGAAGACCCAGCGTAGGTAAGGTGGAGCTCCCCACGGAGAAAGAAGTAGAGAATGAAAATATCCAATAGGGTGTGACTCCAGGAGGGTTCCCAGAAACTCCATGTGGGAAGATCGTTATTGATACAGTAAAATAATTGGGCATTTGCCTTTGACCACTCATGTGTTCTGTTCTGGTGTTATTCAAGTCTCTCTTATCCACTCTGGGGGCAGAGGTGCTGAATAGCCTGGTGTCTGGGACATCAGCAGCTCCTAGGGATGCCCAACATGGGCAGAGCTGCCTCAGGAGTGATTCTGCCCTCCCCAAATTGACTCTTCTATTGAGTTCTGTTTCTGTCTTTTCAAAATATCCAGCCCTTCATCCTGTTTCTTCTCTCCACAAGAGGTCCTCTGCAGTGGCTGTCTTCCTAAGTCAGAGGCCTAGAAGAACCACCCTTCACTGAGGAAGAGGGAAGGGAATGATATTCTCTGGTCTAGCTCTTGGACCCTGATGTTGGGGTCATCAGCACATGAGTGATTGGAACATCCATCCAAACACCAAACAGCCTGTCTTCTCTCTTTCAAGGGAGTGGAAATAAATCCACAGCAAGGGGCAGGCAGGACCATCTTGGTTCTGCAGCCCTTCCAGCTACAGTCAAAAGCTTATCTGCTTCTCCAAGTAATCTGGGAAGGAAGAAGCTGGTTTGGGTAACGTGTGAAATGTTATCACCCTGATAGAGTCATTGATATGTCTCAAGCATGTCCCCAGAAGTACATTTGACCGAGATGCACGCAGATCACAAATACCGCCCTCCTGAAATCGAGGAGGGAGGGAGGTTTTCCAGTCTGCCTATTTGATGTCATGCATATTTCATGACATTCAGAGTGAATGGGACTTCTGGACATCTTCCAACAATCTCAGACTCTCTGGAGCCAAGAGCATGCATTTGAAGGGATGAGTTGTTTAACTTTGAAGAGAAAATAACTCAGGTTTCTATTTACCCATTAAAAGATTTGGGAGAGATGGATGGGGGAGATCAGCAGGGATGTCCTAAAACAGGAACAGAAGGAAGATCATTATGTGAATATCTGGTACATAAACTACGTAGCCTTAAGGTAACCGTCCACTACTTTGCAGCAAAAAGATGTGGGGGTAGAGACATTCTCTATTGCCCCTGCTTGCTGACATAATTCTTTATGCTTCCTTGTGAAAACTCCATAACGTTGTTAAAAAGGATGACAAGGGGCCTTTTCTCTCAGGAAACATCTACCTCATCTAGCTCCAAACTGTCTCTGCTCTAACGACAACGACAGAAACTAAGAAAATCAACATTTTCATCATGTTTTCCTACAAACTTTATTCCGTTTGATTTCCCCAGCCATGTTCATGTCCCCAGTTTTCAGATGAGGAAACTGAGGTCTGGCAATCTTTAGCCTTTGAGGCAAAGTTTCAAAGTTTAATGTTGAAGTTTAACATGAAAAATTAAAACCCAATTCCTTTTCTCTCCTCATTGGGGATAGACCATCATCACCAGTCAATGAGCTCTGTGTTTAGTTTCCTCTTTCTTGGGCTTTTCATGTTTCTGCCACCAGATTCTTCCCTTTAGGAAGAACTCTTCCCTAAAGGGAAGATTATCTGTTTCTTGGTGGTCATTGGCCCAATTGTCTGAAGTCTGAGCCAGTGCTGGTCACCAGCCAATCATCATGGACATACAGAGCCAACTGAGGGAGGAAGAATCTTACTGCTCCTGATTTGGAATTCTAGTCCCCCTGGCTGAGGCATCTTCCTTCTCTGGAGGTCACTCTTTCCCTCTGTAAAATGAAGACAATAGGATCCCCTGACCCCTGGGTTTGTTGTGAAGAATCAATGAACTAATATTAATACTCATTTGCCCATTACTAATTGAGCTAAATAGGGCAATGATTATAAAGTTCTTACAGGGAGCCTGGCACATAGTAGGTGCTCAGAAAATGTTGCCTGCCCTCTCCCCCTAGAGTAGAATATTCCACTTTAGTTTTATGTGCTAGCGTAAAGGTGAATCCCACCTTTGGTTCTGGTAACTTCTCATAGTTCCTTTTACTCATCTTTTGATTCTTTGCATGGGAAAAGCTAATTCCTAAATTCTGATTCCCACACAGAGAACCCAGGAGTTTTGGACTGAGTTGTGTTCCACCTCACACAAAAAATAAGCGTTAAAGCCCTAACCCCCAGGACCTCAGAATGTGACCTTATTTAGAGACAGGGCCTTTACAGAGGTAACTAAGTTAAGATGAGGTCATTAAGATGGGCCCTAATCCGATATGACTGGTGACTGATGTCCTTATAAAAAGGGGAAATTTGGACACAGAAACAGTCTTACACAGAGGGAAGATGCTATGAAGACACAGCAGGAGAAGATAGCCATGTGACTGGAGGGATGTATTTATAAGACAAAGGAGTGCCTAAGGCTGCCAGAAGCTAAGAGAGGGTCATGAAACAGTGCCCTCCCTGTGTCTTCTGGGGGAGCATGGCCCTGCTGACACCTTGATTTCAGACTCCTGGCCTCCAGAACAGTGAGATATAAATTTGTGTTGTTTTAAGCCACCCATTTTGGGCTACTTTGTTATGGTGGCCCTAGAAAATTAATACACTAGGGGTGGAAGTGGGCTCATCTAGGGCAGTAAGACCTAATTCAGACTTCTCCTCTGTTCTATGACCCCACTGATGCATGCTTCATAGACTGGCCTTTTGAGCCCACATCTTCTAATCCAACCTATTGCAGAAATCCAGGCTGCTTACAGAAACACACACACACATACACACTCACAGAAGAAGTCTCCATCTCAAATGCCAACTAAATAGCAAATAAGGAAAGGGCATATTTACGTCAGGAGGGCTGACCTGTAGCTAAGGACTTGTAGACCCTTGCCCAGAAACAACCTGATATTTTGAAAGAACTGATTTTGGTCCCAGGCAGCGTCCAGGGTAAAATCCAGCTCTACTACTCACCTGCACTGTGAATGTGGACCAGTTTTCCAACTGTAAAATGAAAACTAATAGTACGGGCCTCATAGGACTGTCATAAAGTTAAATGAGAAGCCATAAGCATTACCTCTACCACAGTGCTAGGTATACAGTAGCAGGTACTCCTTAAAGAGTAATTCCTGATAATGCAATTGCTGTTGTGTCCTAAAGACTCACACAGTCATACCTTGTTCCCCCAGAGTTTTTTTTTCTCCCTAATTGCATGGCTCATTAAAAACATTTGAAAAAGATGGAGAGAGAACCTAATGGGCTAATTCCCCCAACTACCCAGGAAGGATGGTTCTGTGGGTCTGTTTTCCTTATGCAATAATGAGGGAATGATAAAACAAGCAGTTTTGCATTTGAAAATGGAGCTTCTGATGAACCAGGAGGGAAAAGTGGAAGCTTATGGACTTTGTGCTTCTTCGTGATCTCACCTGCATCCTGGCCAACAGCGTAATGTGGCAACAATTCTAGGAAGCCTTGGGGAACACATCAGTGTCGTCAGCATAGAATAGAGATGGAATATGGGTTGTCACTCTCCACTCTGTGCCCAGGCAGATACTGCTAATCAATCATGGAACAACCTCCCACTGAGTCTATTCATAGACTTAGAACCTTAAGAATTCAGCCACTATCCCCCAATCACAGCCAGCCTTCAGTTTGAAACATACTTGCTATCTCTAGCTCAGGAAAAGAAAGAAGACCTCAACTAATTTAGGTCTTTTTGATGGGGCAAAGAAGAGGCAAGTCACCCATCCACAAAATCTGATGGCCATAGTGGGGAGAAGAGGTAGGGCTTTGGGCGTTCAGGGCCAATTGAAGTCAGAAATGAGAGAATACATAAGACTCAGAAGTAGTTAAGTCAGATACCCTGGAGAAAGAAAGGATTCAGGGCAAGGACTTCAGGACAAAGGAGGAGGATGCGTTAAGTTTTGGAAGTCTAAGCTAGATAGCTCAGCGGTGATGCCTGAGGAATTACTTGGGCCAGGATAGTAAATACTTCCTGAGCAAGGATTAGGTGCCAGGGACTCTCTATGCACTTCCATGGACATTTTTCTCATTCAACACTCAAAATAACTATGTCAGGTAGGAAGTATTCTCATTTTACAGATGAAGACACAGATCTAGAAAGATTAAGTAACTTATCCAAAGTCACAAATGTATGCTACCTGTGTTTGAGTCCTTTTCTATCATAGTTGAAGTTCATACTTTTTGATCTTGAAAGCTTTCAAGACTGCTAATAAAATGCAAAATAATAACAACAAGAACAATGATAAGAAATAATAAAGATACTAAAACTTTGCCGGGTCATGTTGGCTGAAAATTTTACTTGACATCGAGGGCCTTCAAGGTAGGATCAAATAGATTCCCCGAGTGGAAAAAGACTGGAAAAGGAGATAAAAGATACCAAAGACAACTCTTGAAAGGAGGGGCTGAAGGTGTTTATAACAACTCTGTGCCAAGGTCAGAGGCAACACAGAGTAACAGGTTAGTGGTGCCTCTCTTCCTGGAGGGCACACTCCTTGGCGAATGGGAGAGTGCATCACAATCGTGTGTGGCTTCTCGTGTCAGGCTGAGTTGAGAGATGAGATGCAGAGCCGTCATTAGGGAGAAAGCTTGTGGACTAAAAGAGGGATGGATGGAGTAGGTTGTACCACCTTGAATCCTGATAGCTTTTCTGGTTCTACTTCCACCATATATATGCTGACAATACCCACCTTCTGCCTCCTTTTAAAGGTTACTGTAGTCCCTTAAAATAGGGTAACCATATTAATTTTTCATGTTTTGAGAATAAAAATAAACATATCATTTTTTATGGTTTGCCTCATGCAGGTGCAAAATAGGGTGTTACCCCCACATAAAACCAAAGAGAAATCATGTGACTTTCACTCCAGTCCCATCCTTAACTTGCTCTGGACCAGCCACATACCCTCTGAGCCCTGGTCTCCTGATTTGTCATACTGCATAGACAAACTCTAAGGCTCCGACATCCTACAGGGCTCCCACACTCCTCTGAGGGTGACTGAGGCCATTAGAGCATGGGTCTGTGGAATCAAGTAGAAACCACAGAGTGGAGGCATCCTATTTCCTTGGGCTCTGGGTAGGACTGTCTTTGGGCTCATACCCTATACGCCCTGATGCCTAGAGAAGAAATAGAGATATGTTATTAACCAAAGAAATGAAGATAAATATAGCCCTTGTTGGATTAATATCCCTAGGATTACTCATGTCTCCTTCAAAGTGAAGCAAAGATCATGTGCCGCCTGACAACCACCCATCTGGCCTGAGAAAAGTCGCCATATGGATAGTTCTCACTAATTATAGTTAAATACTGAAGGGAGGGGTTCCAGTGTGGAGTCTCATCAGATCACAATTCTCTTGGTTTCCCCCTTTCCAGGAGTTGTGAAAAGGCTGTATGGTTGCCCTGCTCACGCTTGCTCAGGTGCATTCAAGCAAGCTACCCAACCTGTCTGGAATCAACTTTCTCCAACTCAGAAGTAGAGGAAAAATACTCGTCCTCCATTATGTTAAAAGAGGTTAACAACATAGCCTCTCTGTCAAATAATAAGTCAATGAAGATCCTAGATCATGAAGGAGTCCTGGATCATGAAGGAGTCCAAGGAAACAAGCAATAATTTAATAAATGCACATTTGGTGGTTCCTATTATGAATCTGTGTCCTTGTTTAGGTATACCATGATTTATCATATATACATATACATATATATATATTCCCAGGCAAAAAGTACCCACTGAATCATTCTGATCCCAGAAAGGAAGCTCCCTTGTTGAGAGCATGTGGCAACCTACGGCACTGCTTTCTTAAAATAGTTGGAGATTACTTTCTTTCCATCCCAAGAGGATGACCAACTTGAGAGATGAGGAATGTATTTCCCACATATGTGCCCTGGGACAATCACCAAGAGCTGTCAGTTCAGCTGTGGCCCAAATGTTGGGGCGGGGATTCAGTTTGGGGTGAGAGGGAGGTAGAATATTCAAATTGTAAATGAATATTTGTCAGTGCCTTCATTCTGTCTGCACTGTTTTGTCTACCCCTGGACCCTGGTTGTCTAAGCAGGGCCCGTTCTCCCAACCACCATCAAAGTAAGACTACTGTCCCATGGAAGCACAAGCCACCATGCCCTTGGACACCAGGTAGACCATATACGTAACTATACTAAAACAGGTGTAAGAAAATTCACGTGGCTCTCTCGGTGTTCATTAATTGACCCACTTTTTAAAAAAGATTTATTTTTTACTTATGAGAGAGAGGGCACACATGCATGACGTGCAGAGGGAGAAGGAGAGAGAATCCCAAGCAGACTCTACGCTGAGTTTAGAGCCCTATGCAGGGCTTGATCTCACCATCCCGAGATCATGACCTGAGCCGAAACCAAGAGTCAGAGGCTTAATTGACTGCACCATCCAGGTGCCCCTACTTGACCCACTTTTTTTTTTTTTTTTTAAAGATGTGGCCATAAAGAAAATTCTCTCCTAAAACAAAAACAATGAAAGCATGGTGATAAGTGATAACTAATGTCGGATTCTAGAGTTTGGAAGACAATAAGGTGTGGGAGGAATGGTAATAAACTGAAGAGTACATGCCCGGTTTCAAGAGAACGCCTCTAAGCATCCAGCCTGTGGTTACCATTTACCAGGGGAGGCTTGATATTGCCAGATCATCTGACTTTTCCAGAGATACTCTTAAGTAGGATATTCATGTGCAATACTCTGATTTTTTTCTTGACTCAAATGTTCACTAAATACTTGAAGCTTTTCTACTACTATTTTTTTTAAAAATAAGCATGATCTTTGTTCTGGCTCGGATGTGAGCCAAGCACTTTCTGCCAACTAAGGGAGAGAGCTTATCTAAAATGACACTAACACAGAGGAAAGCAGAGCTGAGAGATGGTGAGAATCTGAGTCCTGGTGATATCCTTTGAACCCCTGGATCCAGCCACACCTGCAATTTCCTATATCCCTGAACTTGTCAACTGCATAGCTTAACAATTTCTTCCTTTTGCTTCAGTCTGAGTTACGGTTCTTTTACTTGCAACTGCAAAAACAAACAAACAAAAAACTAATCAATAAAAGGACCTCAGGGTCATTCGCAACTCATAGCAGGATTGTTCAATGTGAACATGCCAAGGATCTCTTGTCATTTGAAATGGCTAGCAAGAAGGTGTGTTGGGGCCAGAGTAAGATGCACAGATAGAAAGAAGCTGTGTCACAAAGAGCCCAGGACACTTTCCTACAAATTCATTCCTTCACCCACAGGCAATAGTAAGCCAGTGAAAGTTTTGGGAAGTGGCCACAGCTTTCCCCACCTCAGGATTTTTATTTGGGATTTTGTCTACTACAATTTTTTCCCTACTAGTTGCTTCCACGGCAGTGGAGGGGTTTCCTCCAACGTGATGGGGGTGGAGCCTGTGTTTTCTGTATTTCTAAACTTCTTGAGTCATGTTGCAGACTCATTTGATAGTTTGTAATCCCCAGGTGAATCTACAGTAAGCAGAAGCTCTCGGCACTTTGAATACATGATGCAATAAAGCCAAAGGCATGGTATTAGAACAAATGGAACAGTATTTTCTTAAGTGTGTTTAGGTTAGAGTTAGGTTAGATTTGGGAACCTGGCAATTTAATAGGTGGGAGAACTTTCATCAAACTTCAGAAAGTACATGTATAATTCATGGCTGCTTGGTACATGGAATTGCAGGGAGAGATTATAACCAGAGAGAGATGCAGTATGACAAAGTACAAAATAGCATCACCTGTCACCCTGCTGAGCCTCCTCTTGCAATTTATGGGGACTGTCAGCTACTAACAATCTAAATAACTCATTTCCATGCCAGAGATTATAACGGAAGCAGAAAATACATGGTAGATCAATTCCATGTTGTGACTTTTTTGAAATGAGGACACAGCCTGGTATGGTGTATGGGTATCTCAGGAGCTAACATGACTAAAGACCTAATAGGCACTTTTTACCATATTGATCTTTTGTTTTTCTCTCAAAGGTCCCAAAATTCACTAAAGAAGTACTGAGATGGAACCGGTTGAGAAAGAATGATGGGAAACTGTTTTCATGTCCTAATATCCGTAGGGCTTTGGGGTCAACCAGACCTGGACTTGAATCCTGACTCCTCCAGTTACCTCCATTAAGTAATACAGGTCTCTGAGCCTCAGTTTCCTTATCAGTAAAATGGAGTCAGTAGTAGTAATAGCAAGTTGTAATACCAAGTATATGTTCCTTTGTGCTTCATTTTTAAAATGGATTCAGATAAAAATTTGTGAGTAGTAATCATAGTGGGTTTTGTTTTCCCCTTTGGGGGGGGTGTTGATAAATACACACAGTGAGAATCAGAGAGAGAGAGAGAGCAAGTGAGAGAGAGATAAGAAATGTGAAGAGCTTGAACTCTGAGACCAGCCTGCTGTGGTTCAAGTTAGAGCTCTGCTACTTACGTAACCTGTTCAAATTACTTCATTTCTCAGTGTCTCATTTACCTATCTGCTAAGTAGAGATGATTATACTATTTTACCTTTAAGGTTCTTCCAGGGGTTAAATCAATAAATATATGGAAAGTGTTTAGAACAGTGCCTGGCAAATAGTGTACTATATGTCTTAGCTATCAGCAGTAATTGTATTATTAATTGGACACTATTATTTCTGTTAAGAAGGATGATAATAATTACTCATTCAATGTAGAGGATTATGAGATTTGAGGAGGAAAATGATGAAGGGTAGGTAGACTTTGAAGCTATTCCTGGTTTAAATTTTGTTCAACGTTTGTTTCTACTTTTATAAAAATGGGGATGACATTTTCTGACCCTTGAGGTGAAAATGGCATTAAAACAAGATCCTAGTGTACCAGCCTGGACTACAGACACTGTTGTGATGACCTCTCGTTTTACAGATGAGGGAGCAGGGTAGATTAAGCCATCTGCCCACAGACACACAAATGATTTGGCCAAGTGTCTTTCCCAAAATCCTTTGCCCTCTTCACTCCCCAGATGCTGTCTCCCCCAAAGGACCTTGGGAACATGTAAGGGACAGCGGCAGTCTTTGGAAAATACCATGTGAATCGATGTAATAGGTATTTGGAGGATTCTGTCCAGTTCATCTTTTCTGAAAACTTCCCTCAGCGGCCAGGTTCCTGACACGTGATCCCACCTCCTGTTATACGATTGGGCCAGGTTTGGGTACGTGATCCAAGGGGGGGGACAATCAGATCCACTCTCTGAGGAGTTGGGAATTGGAAGATGAGTTCCTTCAAATCCTTCATCACAATTCGGCCACACTGATCTTTTGGAAAGGCAATCACCCTCTCCAGTTTCCAACACGTGTGTGGTACCTTATTGTTCTTGGAATAAGAACACGTTTAGTCTGGACTTAGACACTGTGGACCTATAGGGCCTCATCTCACACTGTATCACATTTTTGGGGGGCGCTGCAGCCTTGCTGGCCTTCACTGACCCTTGAACTCACCATGCTGCTTTTTGCTATGAGGCCTTTGCACATGCTGTTCCCTCCAACTGGAACACCGGTCCCTCTACTCTCATCTTTCCAGGGCCACTTCGACAGTTACTTTCTCAAGGAAATCTCCTCTCATCTCCTTGGTTGGGTCAAACTTGTCCACTGTGGGCTTTCATTGCACTGTCTTTCCATCCTAACACTGCCCACAGCTGTGATTATACATCCGTATGTGTGATTAGTTGATTAATGACCACATGTCCTAGCAGTCTCCAGGCTCTATCCATTACTTTTGTTCAATTTTGTATCCCCAGCACCTGGAACAATGCCTGGCTCGTAACAGGTACTCAGGAAATACCCACCAAGCAAATGAATAGGTAGCAAGAATAGGCAGAGCTGCAGAGTGAAGGGACACACAGCCCTGCTGCTGGGATTTGAGAGCTGTCCTGGTCCCCAGCTCGCCCTTCTAGAAGGCTGCTTTTTCTATTTTTCTTCAGATTCAGTCAAAGACATTCACCATGATTCCACTGAATTCTTATATTTTGTTTTCTGTCCTATGAGTGGGGTTTTCTTATCTACAACCCAATGAGACCCTTCATGCTGTTTTAAGGAGATGGAAAGTGAGAAAATCCTTGGAAGTTCTTCTTCCAAGATGATCCAGCATGAGGATATACAGCACAGGCAATAAAGATGGCCACAGCTCAGAGAAACATAAAGGTTGTTTGTTGTTTTTGCCTGCTGTTAACTCAGCAGACTACCCAGCCTGACCTGGGAGCACCACTGCACTTACTCCTAGTTCTGCTGGGTCTCACCTTCAGTCCTTGTAATGCCTATCCTGACTTCTGTATTCACCTCCCCATTTTTAATACTCTCTCCTCCCACAGAGCCTACTGGAGTTCCTTAGTGACTTAGTCACATGCAAACCTTTGCTTCCAGGAGATCCAACATTGAAAGCAACATCTGAAGATCCGTCTATATTTAAGAGATATCTTGGTTTACCTTAAACCTTTTAGAGTATCCCCAGCTCTTCCTGTCTACTCTGGATTCATTGTTTTTCTCCTTCCCAGTTTGTGTGTGTGTGTGTGTGTGTGTGTGTGTGTGTGTGTGTGTGTGTGATTGAACCCAATCAACTTTCACCCAGTTGCCAAAACCAGGACTTAGAATCTGGGCACCACTCTGCTTCATCCCTTTCCCTGGCTCCCCATTCAGTCAAACCCACTGAGCTCATCCACCCTTCTACCTGCTAAATATCTCCCCCATCCACCTGCTTCCTCATCTGCGCCCTTGCTGCCACCATCCTAGCCAAGCCACCATGATCGCTCTCTCTCTCCAGGATGACTAGAATGTTTCCAATCCTCCCCCTGCCTCCAGGCTTGCCCCTTGCTTACTGCTCATCTTCCCAAACACGAATCTGACCGTGTCTGTCATTTCGCCTCCTCTTTACCACTTAAGGGACATAGCCTTAGAACTCAATATCACTGAATACTGTCCCATCTACAAACACTGCAAATGCCAGCTTCTGATTCCAGGGACCGTAAATTCCTGTTCTTCCAGCTCAAAGGCAACTACGTCTGATACCATAATTCTTCAACTTCACTATGACACTAGGCCATTCACACCACCACCTTCTCCAGATTCATTTGCCCTCCTCCACTACTTTTCTCTCCCATTTCTATCCTGATCTCATGGCCCATCACTTGCAACTGCCTGCTTCCAAATGCCCACTTACACAATATCCCTGACTCATTTTCTCTCCATACCATATTTGCTTGGCAAAACCCAACCCTAGATGCAGTAAGCCATCTGCCTTCTCTGTGCTACACCTGGGCCGCTAAAAACACTAGAGAGAAAATAAATCCAGGATACTAGTTTTACATCTTACAGTGTTTTTTCTACTGAGCTTACTTGCCTGCTTTCCAAGATCCAATCTAGCTTCATAAGGTTGTTGTGAAGATTAAGAGTTAATACATTAAAAATTGATTAAAGTAATACCTGGCACATGGGAAGAACTTGATGAATGTTGGCTATTGATAATATGATTATTATTGTTACTACTGTCATTGTCATTAACCCATTCTTCTCCCATTTGATGACCTTACCTTATACTTGAGAAAGTAGAAAACTTCAGATGAGAACTCCCTAATCTTGCTGTCATCAACTCTTCAGACCTCCCAATAGCCCTACTGATCTCATTCTTCTCTCCAAGTCAATTCCTTACATCTTATATACTTTTGCTTTCTTAAGACCTGTCCATTTTCCCAAGTACCCCTTTTATCTTTTATACCATAAAATAAAATGCTAGATATCATCTGAACTAAATTATTAAGCCACACACCTGTGCTCTGGACAGTCCATTAAGTCAAAGATTTAAAGCATGTTCCACAAAATGGCACTGGGTGTCTGGCCTCTAGATGAAAAAAGTTTAGGATGAAAATAAGCATCAATTGCTTGAGAAAAAAAAAAAAAGAAAATCCTGTAATTAATGTCCTAGTTGATTCACATATTTGTACCCTGAAAGCCATTTCCTTCAGAATTGCAATTCATTATCCCAGAGCAATCTAGCTCTGGTGCTTACATGTCTAAAAGTGTAAGAACCATCCAGACAGAAAGGCCAACTGAACTAATTATTTAGGCATCATGATCTTTAATTAGATCAATAGGAGAAGAGCATCGGTACACATCTTGGGGGGTTTTTCCTACATTGCTTATTCTCTCCAAGGAACCCTGAGCATCAATACTAATCCATAGGAAAGTATTCAGAAAAACACGGCAGATTAACAGTGAGAGAAAGTATAATTTGGATGAAATTAATCACTGTTGTCATTGTACAAAAGCAATAGTTTCTTATGAGTCCAGGACATTGAAGACCATGACCTTTTCTGCCACAGTCTTAGGGTCCCTATTAGTCTCAGAGCCCATGGCTTTCAAAACATTACCATTGGTGGAGACAAATGACATTCCATCACTAGTATGTACTTTTCCATTCACAAGAAAACCCTATAATTATTATACTTTTAATGATATCACCCAAGAAACTCACTGAGTATGAATCACAGCAGAATCAGAGCTTTCCTAACTCACTAAGTTCAGGGAAGACCACAGAAGGGAATAATGGAATTGGAGACTTGGCCAATAGGTCTGTATTTGGTCATTATTTAGATATTGGTTTTATAATAATTCATATTTATCCTACTAAGGATTCACATATATATGAATATAGAATATAAATATATAGAGAGGAAATGGCATATTCTCCCATTCATGGCATGTTATAATTATCATCCAGTGGTAGGAGCCTCTTCTCTTTTAATTTTTATTTCCTATTTTTCTCTACCAGCTACCCACACTAGTGCACATAATATATATCCTTCAATGGGCGCCTGGGTGGCTCAGTTGGTTAAGTGACTGCCTTCGGCTCAGGTCATGATCCTGGAGTCCCTGGATCGAGTCCCGCATTGGGCTCCCTGCTCGGCAGGGAGTCTGCTTCTCCCTCTGACCCTCCCCCTCTTATGTGCTTGCTCTCTCTCTCAAATAAATAAATAAAATCTTAAAAAAAAAATGAAAAAAAAATATATCCTTCAAGTCACCTTCCATATTTTATACACGTTTAAAATATACCTGTACCCTTGAAAAAATATGGTCTTTGTGTGTACATGTTTTGCATTTACATAAATGGTATTATGCTATAAATCTCATCTTATTTCTTACCTTCTTCCATTTCATTAGGCTTTTGAAATTTATTCACATTGCTCTATATAGATATGGCACTCAGATCTCTGGTTTTCTCTTACTCTCTGCCTTCACTCATTGACTCAAGAAGAACCAAAGGATCACCAAAAAGCAACCAATTCAGCCAGCTTTATTTGTGAACAAGGAAATAAAGGCTTACTTCTCTTCAAAAAAAAAAAAAAAAAAAGGAAAATCATGTATTGTACTTCTTTAACTTCTTTTTAGTTCTTTTCTTGGTGGTATGAGAAAAGGTACTACCTGAGATGTGTTTTTGTTTTTTTTTATTCCAGATTCAACCAAATAAAATGAGTGAAAGCTGCCTCTTTTGAGCATTTGCTGTGCATTAGGCACTAGGTCAGGAACAAAATTCTCATTTAATTCCCCTAACAATCCTTTGAGTTGGGAAACATTATGTCCATTTTATACAAAGAGGATATTGAGGCTAAGAGAGGCTCAGTAGCTTGCTTGGGCTCCCAAAGCTTATAGGAGGCGCAGTTAGGATTCAAATGCACATTTCCTCAAGTCTGTCCACAACTCAATTCCAAGTGCAATCACAGAGTGCAAGGCCAGTACTCCAGAAATCCTGCACCTGAATTTCTTTGTCTTTCATATAATAGTTCAGAGACAATGGCAATTTAGAGGAGGTGGAAGAGGATGCCTGAGAACACCTTTCAAGAGAGCATTGCACTTCTGGACAAAGAATAGATACGAATGTGGACTTGGCTCAGCTAAAATCTTGTAGTAGGTTATCAATGATAATTTTATGTATCTAGATGCCACTGACTGACATAAAAGGCCTGGGTCATCTCTAGATGAGTATTTTGTACCTAAAAAATGAAACAAACTCATCACCCAAGGACCAAATCCCAAGATATCCCAACTGTGGTGTGTGTCTCAAAAGCACGTTATACATGGAGAGTGAAGAGTAGACGAACGCTGCTGAGTAATGTCTTAAATCAGTGGTCGCTGTGATAGGATTCATTGCTGAGTAGTTGTGGGGCAGAACACTATTACTGGGAACATTTCCATCTTATCAACATCCCAATTGTTAAATATTTTTTATAAGATTTTATTTATTTGAGAGAGAGCACACACGCACACGAGTTGGGGGGAGGGACAGAAGGAGAGGGAAAGAGAGAATGTCAAGCAGACTCCCCACTGAGCACAGAGCCCCAGGTGGGGCTCGACCTCACCACCTTGGGATCATGACCAAAATCAAGAGTCGGACACTTAACTGATTGAGTCACCCAGGCACCCCTTATTAAGTATTAGCAACCCACTTAAGCTTGCTTGAGCCAGAAAAAAAAAAAACCACATACACCAAAACAAAACAAAACAAAACAACCAAAAAACTTTTTTAAATGGAGGGAGAGAACTTGCTGTAATGATCATGAGGTATTTCAGGAAGCCATGTGAAGGAATGAAGATGAGCCTCCAGGAGGGCTGGGCTGGGGAACTGGGAAGCCCCCAAAACTCTACATGTCTGGACTGTGTTCACTCTCCAGCAGAGTTGCTTCCTTTTTTTCATCATCTCTACTTTGTACTATTGCTGCCCCAGAGCTCCCAATTGTTTATAATTGTGGTAGGCAGAATAATGCCTGCCCAGAGATGTCCATATCTTTATCCCCAGATTCCGCGAATGTGCTACATTTTTGTGGCAAAGGAGTATTAAGATTACTAATCGAATTTCAGTTGCCAATCAGCGATCTTAAAGTAGGGAGATTGGCCTGGATTATCCAGGTGGGCTCAATGTAATCACACAATTACAGGGTGAGACCTGTGTTGGATTTCTAACCTACAGAACGGTAAAGTAAGAAATTTGTGTTGTGTTCAGCCACTAAGTTTGCGATAACTTGTTATGGCATTCATAGGAATCTAAAACAATAATGTTACTATTTATTGAGCACTTTTTACATGCGAAGAACAATGTGCTAAGCATCTTAGATGGTGTGGGCCCTGCCACTGCCCTTATTAGTTTTCAAGGGAGGGAACTCAGGGGACGCAGCGGTTAAATAACCAGCCTAAGGACAGCTAGTTAAGTGGTGGAGCACGCCTCAGGTGTCTTACTTCATAACTGGTGCTCTTGGCCAACCACAGATAGAGACTGAAAGGCTGCTGCTTGATTGGATTCTGAATTCTATTAGAGAGAACCTGATTGGCCTTATTTAAACCACGTGATCAGCTCCAGTCCAATCAGATGATGCTCAGGGCGGTGGGCTTATGTACAACCATCATGGAGGCCCGATGTCTGTCTGTACGTCCCATAGGTCAGAGAAGAGAAAGACGTATGGAACAACTTTCATCTTTCCGACTGTTACATGGTTCCCCCTCGCTTGTTTGCTTTGTGGCCTCCTCAGCTCTTCTCCCCTCCCACTCTCTATCTGAAGTGGACCAACACTCCCCTTTTGCCAATGGACAGCCTCAGT
This sequence comes from Neomonachus schauinslandi, assembly GCF_002201575.2. NCBI lineage: Eukaryota > Metazoa > Chordata > Mammalia > Carnivora > Phocidae > Neomonachus > Neomonachus schauinslandi. The sequence goes on from NC_058407.1 coordinate 147,855,210, forward strand.
GGGGGGGTTAGTGGCCCCCAAGGTCATTCTCAAACACTCCCCACTCACATGCAGGCACAGTCTTGGCATTTATTCTTTGGAATTACCAAATTGGAAAGAGGGTCTTTCTAACCAAGGAAATAAATATGGTTTTGAACCAAAGAGATAAATAAGAGGCATATAATTATCATGGAGAATTTCATATGGTAAATATCAACCTCCTTTGTCCTTCTGGTTCCCTCCAGCAAAATGCCAATGAGGTTTGCAAAGCAGTCATCAATTTAGACTTTCCTGTTGCCTGATACTGTGTCTTAATCACCCACCACATTAACACATGGTGAGTTAAAGGGGCAGGAGTCTCCTATGATAGCAGTCTGATTTTCTGCAGAAAATAAAAAACTTGCCTAGCTGCAGAGAGAGGTTGGAGTCACAGGGGACAGATACTGTGGATGTGTGTGACATCACCAGTTAAGCACCAGCTTTTTCTGGAAGCCAGGCGCAGGGTTCATGAGGACCGTGGAACAGAGATAAGACAAAGGATGGGGGGCTGGGAACTCTCCTACTACACAGCCACTGCTGGGCTTCCTAATCCACTGACAGCTCTAGCATTTCTGTTGCAACAAGTGCGCATTAAGTTAGCATGACTAATTTTTTCTTCTATTCCAAGTTGTACATCTTTCCACATTTTAACGTTTCTCAAAGCACAACTGACAATTGATGTGCACATTTAGTGTTTTTCTTCCACAAAGGTGCTATAAAATCAGTGATGTGTCTTACAAATGGGGTGTCTTAGAATCATGAAAATGTGGTAATAAATCTCATGTAGGGAGAGTTACTTTGGTTTAGATGAGCAGATAAAGGGGTCTGGTCTTTATCTGGTCTGGAAAGGAGGGGCCAGGTCACATATAAAAACAGACTGAGTTCCTTAAAAGATTTCAGAATTTAGGGGTTCCATTATTTTTACTAGAGGTCTCTGGAAGACCCATAAACTGATGTCCACTGAGCTGAGCCTGGAACCCATCCAGCCTCAGGGCTCAGTCCTCTCAGAGCCATCCTTGGGAGCTTCAGCTCTGTGCCTTTGCATCCTAAAGGCAGAGACACATTTGCAGAAGTGGGTCCTTTCCAGATGGGACTTCAGGCCCCAGAGGCACCAGTCATTCTAAGGCATGCCTAACTGCCATACTCATTTTTGCAGAGAGAGATGGAGGCGATGAGGTAAAGGGCAAGCACTGGGATATTAACCTGGGATGACTCCTTGAATGGCTGGTTTTCAGATGTTGCTCCTTATTACACAGAATCCCTTTCATTCTCCAAAAGAGACTTTGGCGAAGTCAGATCGAGGAAGACTTCATTTTGCACAGAACCCAGCTGTTCCAGAGAACATTATGTCCTTATACCTTCTACCAACAGTATCTCTTGGACCAATAAAAGGCTTGCAGATCTTCCCAAACAGTAATAATGACTATCGCTTATTGAGCACTGATGTACAGGTACTGTGCTAAATTCTTTATAGGAGTGAATTCTATGAATTTATATGAATTAGTTTTCATAACAATCCCTATTATACTGATGAAGAAATTGGGAATCAGAGAGATTAAGTAACATTCTCAAGGTCACACAGCAAAAGCAGCAGAGCCAGGAACCAAACCCAGATCTACATCACTCCAAAGCCTTGCCTCTAAGCCACTTACCCACGCTGCCGGCCTCTAGCCACTTATTTTCTCCATCCCAAAGTAGGCTGCCCAGCAGGTGGACAGAAAAGGCTTCTAGCCAGACAATGTTAAAGCTACCAAGGAAAGCAAATGCTAGCTGCTTCCATGTAAGCACACTCTTCTGTGTACATTGGTTTCCTGTCCTCCAGGAGCTCAGAGACTGGGGGGAGGCAGAGAAGAGAAAGGAAACAAAACAAGTACAACACACTGTGATGAGCAAAAGTACAGACCAAGGACTGCTGATGTGCCAAGCCCGTTGAAAGTGCAAAGGAAGGAAGCCAGGACAGTGTTAATGTCAGCCCCAGAGCTGACTGTCCCCTGGCCACCCTCCTCTTTCCAGGCTGCGATGGCTCTGGGGAGGAGAAGTCAACAGATACTTGCCCAAGTTGCTATTCATTTCCTGAAGTTCATAGTCAGGAGAGAAAACTGCATCTCCCCCTCTTGCACTCAGAAAAATGGATGTGTTGGGATAATTATGATTCATCCTTTGATCTGTGTCTATATCTGCAAAGCATAAATAGTGTCAGCTGGTAAAGTCTGATTGCTCCAATACACCAGGTTTATATTTTGAATAACACAAGACTTGGTTGTTACACCAGTAAATAATTTACTCTAGTCTGAAATACAAGCTCCAGGCAAGAAACATGAGATCAAACATGGGGAACTGCGGTGCCCTAGCAAACACACTGCTACCCTGTGAAGAGTTCTTCTAAATTCACTGCTGGAGGAAGGAGGGAAAATGACAACAGGTGGTGAATCAGCCATGCTTCTTCTGGCCACTGCCCAAATAAAATGGTTTTGCTGACATCAAAGGAGAGATTAATATCAATCATGAGCATGGAGGGGGGATGTGACAGCAAAGGAGAACTCCTCCAGGTTCTAACACCAAAGCATTTCTTCACCCACCGCAAACCCTCAGCCTTGCCCAAGCTGAAGAGCAATGCCCATTTCTTAAGTCTCCTTTGAAAAAGTATTCTATGCCACAGGGTGCAGAAAAGTGGAAGGGAATGCATGGTCTGATTTCTTTGACTTCATATTTCTGGGGCAGAAATAAAAATTAGCAAATGGAGAGTTTATTATGGTATGGGAGATTAGGATTTGAAATGCAGCTGCCGTGTGACCACAGTTAAGTTCAAGTGAACAGCAACATTTCTGGAAGGAGAAAATGCATTAACATGTTATCAGTGGTTACCGTTGGGGGATGGGAGAATAGCTGTATGCAGCACTTCTTGTTACTATCAAAGGGAGATCCTGATGGGAATGTAGGGGCGGCTGTATTGTCTTGAGATGACCTTTCAGATTGGTCTGGACAGTAATGATAATGCCTCTGTGATGGGCATGGCCTCCCTTGAAGAAAGAGAATCTTTCTTCTGCCAGCAAATCTTTGGTAAATGGGAAGGATTTCAGTTGGCTCTTACTGCTCTCTACTTGATTGGTAATGACAACGTGGGTGGGACAGAGAGATGAAAAGGATTCTAAAATCAGTGGAATAAAAAGCCTGATTGATTAGTGATGTCTACCTGAGGGCAGAGAGAAATTAGCACGAGTGCTAATATTTGCTGTCTGGGCTCAGAGTCAGCCATCTGCATTCGATCAGCACGGGAGTTTTGACATGCTCCGTTTCCAACCTGGGCCGGTTCACCCCTCCTTAGGCAACCTGGTGGTCCCCCGCTCCCGGGAGGCCACCATATTGATGCCAAACTTAGTGCGGACACCTGATCGGCATAGCGCACTACAGCCCAGAACTCCTGGGCTCAAGCGATCCTCCTGCCTCAGCCTCCCGAGTAGCTGGGACTACAGGCACGCGCCACCGCACCCGGCCAGCCATCTGCATTCGAATCTTGGCTTCCAGCATGAGTTTTTGAACCTTGAAAATTCACCCTCACTTTCTTGGATCTGTTACAAACTTGTGGGAATTAGAGGATATAATCTATGAGAATGTAGCTGGCATTGGTATATGCTTAACAAATCCCCTCCACACACACACACACACACACACACCCATCCTCTCCCCTTTCTTTTCCGTTTCATCCTGCAGGACACAGAGATCATAAGAGAACATTATTCTATTTTTCAGAATGCGCACAGATTCAGTATAATTCTAAGTGCTTCAACCAGCCAATGGAAGGTCTCAGGGTAAAGAAAGATTGGAACCCTCTCCTGCACCTTATGCCTGGCCTAAGTCACACTGTTGAGGGTTATGAGTTCCAGTTGTCAACAGCAGCTGTAACACCCACTTTCTATAGGAAAACACCATGCAGTTGACAGGTCTAGAAGACAAGGTGTTTCAAGGCCAAATAGTGGTAGAAATAGTGTCAGAATGAGGGAAACAGAAAAATACCTCATTTAACTGGGCATATGCTGAGCTAAGCAGATTACAGATGGAATTTTTGGAATTCCTCCTCTGAGGCTGGAAGCCTGGAACTTTAATAGCTACATATTCCTGGAGGTAAAGAATTTCTTGATTGGGCTGAGAAATGCAATTCCCATTCATTGGACTTCAACTGGAGAAGGGTATCCAATTTTGGATTCTCTGTGGCTCTCATTTTCCTCTTTAGAGTCTGTGTATCTTAAGAAATGGGTATTTTTAGGTCCTGGTCTGGAGAACAATAAGTCAGCAAAATTCCAATAATTAGTACTGGGGAAAATTGGCCCATTAGTGCTGTTGCCATTTCCATTTTAATAGAATTTATTTTTGCTGAAGGCTGGCAGCACGGTAGGTTGGAAAAGTGTGTATGTTTTGGATTCCATCCCATAAGGGTTTAAACCCCCATTTACCAACTTACTTTCACTTTCTGAGCTGCAGATCTTCATATATTAAATGATACTAAAGGCACTTACACATTTCAGGATTTTTGTAAGATCTGAAGTTTATCACTTACTACTTTCTCTAGCAGATGCTATTGGTGCCCAGTGTCACTTTCCCTCAGCCCAATTCTGACTTTAGCTATAGAGAATGGTCACTGCCTGTGTCCTGTCTCAAGTCCCCACTGTGTCTCTCCATTTTTCTGTTTCAGATCTTTTTTCAAAATGGTGGCAGCTCACTCAAGGCACACATAGGCAGATCCTAGAAATACAGGGGAGTTAACACCAATATGGCAACCCTCAGCCAATGGGAGATGGGAGTCAGTGGATAATGCCCCCAAGGGGGGACATTCTGAGGTGCATCCTCCACAGTTTCTCAGAGGATCCCCAGCAAGATACTTTCTGGTTGTCCATAGTGGTAATCAGCTCAATATAACACCCCCTTTATCAACTTTCCTTCCTTTCTCATCTCATTTGCCCTACTCTTCCTTCCTACTTTTGGAGCTAAACTGTCACATAAACTATCTGCACCCAAGTCCCTGTCTCAGGTTTTGTTTGGGAGAGATTCACACTAACATCATAGCTGTGTTAACTATTCTTACTTTTGTCCAACACTCTCTGTTCCTCCTTCATTTCCCACACTCATGGATGACTCCATTTCTCCCTTAAAGATTGAGGAAATCCACCATCTTCATTTCTTTTATATCTCTTTGCCCATCTTTCTGTCTTCCATTCTTAGGGAAACAGGATCACTTTCTAGAACCAACACTTTTATGTTGTCTTGAAAAAGTCTGATTCTCTGACAGGATCATCCATTTCAGTTACGGCACCACCATCGTCTTAGTTGCTTAACCCAGAAACTTTCAGGTCATACTCTTCTCATCCTCTAATCAACCACCAAATCCTAAATGTTTCTCAATTTTATCTACTTCTCTCAAAATTAATAATAGCTAACCTTTTTAAGGTATTTGCTATGTGCTAAGCATCTTTTAAAAAAAAAAGACTAATTTAGGGGAGGAGCAAGATGGTGGAGGAGTAGGAGACCTAAATTTCGTCTGGTCCCAGGAATTCAGCTAGATAGGGATCAAACCATTCTGAACACCTATGAACTCAGCAGGAGATCGAAGAAAAGAATAGCAGCAACTCTCTGAACAGAAAAGTGACCACTTTCTGGAAGGTAGGATGTGCGGAGAAGGAATCTGAGGTGATATTCAGGAGGATAGATGGCGGGGAGGGGACCTCCATCGGCCGCTACCGGCAAGTGATAGAGCAGCGGGGCACAAAATTGGAACTTGTAGAAGTCTGCTCCGCTGAGGGACATCGCTCCAGTGGCTAAGCGGGTGGTGGAACACTCGCTGGGACAGTGTGGTCTCAGGACCCTCGGGTCACAGAAAGACTGGGGGTGCCTGAGTGCAGCAGAGCTCTCAGGTATCGGAGCAGGGAAGCCAGCTGCAGAGATGGAGCCGAGGAGTGGGCTCTCAGCTCTGGGATGCCATAAACTGGGATCCCCAGCACAGTCGGGCCACTGCTCCTCCAGCAGGGACCCAACAAGCGGCAGATCCGGGGAGACTCCCCTTCCTGCCCCGGGAGGAGTGGCATGGAAGTGCACCGCAGGGATCTGCAGGGTTTGGAGACTCCACACGGGGTCGGGTGCCAGAGATAGAAATGCTCAGTCACAGGCCAGGTGAGCAGGGAGTGCGGCTGGAGACTGGGGAGACAGGAGTGAGTGACTGCTTTTCTCTGGGGGCTCACTGAGGAGAGGGACCCCAAGTTCTCGGCTCCTCTGGGGCGGAGACTAGGAGGCTGCCATTTTCACTCTTGTCCTCCAAAGCTATACTGAAAGCTTGCAGGGAACAAAAGCTCCCGAAACCAAACCAAGCAGATTACTTAGCCTGGACCGGGCAAAGGCGGGGCAATTCCGACTCTGGCAAAGACATTTGGGAACCATGGTGACAGGCCCCTCCCCCAGAAGATCAGCAAGAACAGCCAGCCAAGACCAAGTTTACCGATCAATGAGCACAGCCAAACTCCAGCGCTAGGGGAATACTGCACATAGAATCCATGGCTTTTCCCCCATGATTCTTTAGTCTTTCAAAGTTAATTTTTTTAATTTTCTTTTTCTCCTTTTTTTGAATTTTTCTTTTTCCCTTTTTCAACCAACATCTTATCAATACTTTTTTAAAAAATCTTTTTTATTTTTCATTTTTAGAGTCATATTCTATCCCTTCATTGTAGTTAACCCTATTTTTAGTATATATATAAGTTGTTCTCTCTTTAAAATTTTGGGATATAGTTTCTTCTAACAGACCAAAATATACTCTAAAATCCCTAGTGTATGGCTTTGTTCTAGTCTCCTGCCTGATCACATTCTCTCCCCTTTTTTTAATTTCTCTTTCTTTTTTCAACCAACTTATCAATTCCTTTTATAAAATCTTTTATAATTTTCATCTTTACAATCATATTCTATCCCTTCATCGTATTTACCCTTATTTTTGTACATATATAAGTTTTTCTTTCTTTAAAGTTTTGGCAGGCAGTTTCCTCTAACAGACCAAAATACAGCCAAAATCTAGTCTGTGGCACTGATTTATTCACCAGCCTGATCATATTAGATCATATTCTTTTTTTTTTCTCTTTCTTTTATTTTTTTCCCTTTCTGCCCTCCCACCCCCGGTTTCAGGTCTCTTCTGATTTGTTTAGTGTATTTCTCTGGGGTCGTTGTTACCCTGTTGGCATTTTGTTCTCTCATTCATCTGTTCTCCTCTGGACAAAATGACAAGATGATAAAAATCACCTCAAAAAAAAGAACAAGAGGCAGTACCGACTGCCAGGGACCTAATCAATACAGACATTAGTAAGATGTCAGAGCTAGAATTCAGAATGATGATTTTAAAGCTACTAGCTGGGCTTGAAAAAAGCATGGAAGATACTAGAGACACCCTTTCTGGAGAAATAAAAGAACTAAAATCTAACCGAGTCGAAATCAAAAAGGCTATTAATGAGGTGCAATCAAAAATGGAGGCTCTAACTGCTAGGATAAATGGGGCAGAAGAGAGAATTAGTGATATAGAAGACCAAATGATGGAAAATAAAGAAGCTGAGAAAAAGAGAGTTAAACAACTACTGGATCACGAGGGCAGAATTCAAGAGATAAGTGATACCATTAGACAAAACAATATTAGAATAATTGGGATCCCAGAAGAAGAAGAAGAAGAAGAGAGAGAAGGGCAGAAGGTATATTGGAACAAATTATAGCAGAGAACTTCCCTAATTTGGGGAAGGAAACAGGCATCAAAATCCAGGAGGCACAGAGAACTCCTCTCAAAATCAATAAAAATAGGTCAACACCCCGACATCTAATAGTAAAACTTACGAATCTCAGAGATAAAGAGAAAATCCTGAAAGCAGCTCGGGACAAGAGGTCTGTAACCTACAATGGTAGAAACATTAGATTGTCAACAGACCTATCCACAGAGACCTGGCAGGCCAGAAAGGACTGGCAGGATATATTCAGAGCACTAAATGAGAAAAATATGCAGCCAAGAATACTATATCCAGCTAGGCTGTCACTGAAAATAGAAGGACAGGTAAAAAGCTTCCAGGACAAACAAAAACTAAAGGAATTTGCAAACATGAAACCAGCCCTACAAGAAATCTTGAAAGGGGTCCTCTAAGCAAAGAGAGAGCCCAAAAGTAACATAGAACAGAAAGGAACACAGATAATATACAGTAATAGTCACCTTACAGGCAATACAATGGCACTAAATTCCTATCTTTCAATAGTTACCCTGAATGTAAATGGGCTAAATGCCCCAATCAAAAGACACAGGGTAGCAGATTGGATAAAAAAACAAGACCCATCAAAATGCTGTCTGCAAGAGACTCATTTTAGACCCAAAGACACCCCCAGATTGAAAGTGAGAGGGTGGGAAACCATTTACCATGCTAATGGACACCAAAAGAAAGCTGGGGTGGCAATCCTTACATCAGACAAATTAGATTTTAAACCAAAGACTATAATAAAAGATGAAAGGACACTATATCATACTTAAAGTGTCTATCCAACAAGAAGATCTAACAATTGTAACTATCTATGCCCCTA
>NC_058407.1:147863817-147898129 GCF_002201575.2 Neomonachus schauinslandi
AAAAAAAAAAAAGGAGAAGAAGAAGAAGATAGTAGGAAGGGAAAAATGAATGGGGGGTAGTCATAGGGGGAGACGAACCATGAGAGACTATGGACTCGGAGAAACAAACTGAGGGTTCTAGAGGGGAGGGAGTGGGGGAATGGGTTAGCCTGGTGATGGGTATTAAAGAGGGCATGTATTGAATGGAGCACTGGGTGTTATATGCAAACGATGAATCATGGAACACTACAGCAAAAACTAATGATGTACTGTATGGTGATTAACATAACATAATAATTTTTTTTTAAAAAAAGAAGATAATTTGAGAGAGAGTGAGCGCACGTGGGGGTAGGGGCAGAGGGAGAGAACCCTGACCAGACTCCCTGCTGAGCGCAGAGCCAGATGCAGGGCTCAATCTCGTGACCCATGAGATCATGACATGAGCAGAAACCAAGAGTCAGATGCCCAGCTGACTGAGCCACGCAGGCGCCCCTATGCTAAGCATCCTATGAGCTCTTTGTGCTTTATCTCATTTACATCCCAATAGACAGTGCTGCTTTTACTCCCATTTACAGATGGCAGAATCTAGGCACAGGAAGGTCAAGGAACTGGCCCATGTTTATTTGAGTGAGTAAGTGGGGACCTGGAGTGTTGATGTGGTTCTTCATTACAGAGCTCATGTTCTTAACCACTGTGCTTTTCCACCTGTACATCTCCACAGACATCATGCCCCCACGCAGTTCCTCCCCACTCCATCACCTCTATGCGCTCCCTCTCACAGGGCTTCTCTTCCCTCTGCCTTCACTCATGCTGATGTCTCCTCTGTTTCATATGGTTGCCTCACACAGATGACTTACTGAATGAATGAGCCTTTTATTCAGCTGGTTATCCCCCCTATATGTATTGCTTGCATTTACACTTAATCATTTGCTCTTTGTCATTACTGAATAGAGGTAAAGATAAAAAATCAACATACAAAAATCAGTTACATTGCTATACCCTAATAGTCAACTCTCTGAAAAATAAACTATGAAATCAATCCCATTTATAATGGCATGAAAATGAATATCATACTTATGAACACATTTAACCAATGAAGTGAAAGACTTGATCCTGCAACTGTAAACATTAATGAACAAAATTGAAGATGACACAATAAATGAAAAGATATCCTATGTTCATGGATTGGGATATTTTAAAAATGTTCATACTACCCCAAAATATCTATAAATTCAATGCAAATCTTATCAAAATTCCAGTGGTACTTTTCCTAGAAATACTAAAAGCAATTCTAAAACTCAAATGGAACCACAAAAGACCCCAACTATCCAAAGCAATCTTGAGGAAGAACATAGTGGAGGTATCACACTACCTGATTTCAAATTACTTGACAAAATTATAGTAATCAAAGCAGTATGGTACTGGCTTTAAAATAGACATATAGACCAATGGCACAGAGAGTCCAGAAATAAATCCATGCATTTATAGTTAATTGATCTTTGACAAAGGTGCCAAGAACACACAACGGGAAAACGACGGTGTTCTGTATAATTGGTGTTAGGAAAACTGCATATCCACATGCAGAAGAATGTAACTGGACCCTTATTTCAAATGATGTGTAAAGATCAACTCAAAATAGATTAAAAATTTAAATGAAAAATCTGAAACTATGAAACTACTAGAAGAAAATCATAGGACATTCTGGAAAAGGCAAAATTATGAAAATAATAAAAAGATCAGTGGTTACCAGGTGTGTGTGGGGAAAGGGGAAGATGAATAGGCAGAGTACAGAGGATTTACAGGAAAGTAGAAATAGTCTGTATAATAATATGAAACTAGATACATGTGTCCAAATCCACAGAATCTACAACACCAAGATGAACTGTAATGTAATCAATGGGCTTTGGATGATAGTAATTTGTCAATGTTGGTTCATCATTTATAACAAATATACCACTCTGGGGGTGATATTGATAATGGGGAAGGCTATGCATGTGTTGGGGCAGAGGGTATATGAGAAAATCTGCACCTTCTTCTCAATTCTGCTGTGAACTTAAATTGCTCAAAAAAGTCTTTAAAAAGGTACATACACATGAATGAGTACAAGTAAAAGTAGGTAAATATGAACAAGATCAGTAGATTATATCAATGTCAGTATCCTGATTATGATATTTCACTATAATTTTGCAAGATATTATCATCATTGGTGGAAACTCAGTAAGTGGTGCACAGGATCTCTCTGCATTATTTCCTATAATAGTCAAAAATTTAGAGGCTAACATCTCATTCACTACTGTTTGGAATCATGGATTCCCCTATACTTCACTCTTGGAGGTAGCCCCTCATTACTATTATGTGTATTCTTCCGAATACATAAAGCAGCAGAAGAAATAGCCCTTTGAATTCAGACTTGCCTGGGTTTCAAATTCCAATTTCACCACCAAGCAGTTTTGGAGGAGGAACTTACCCTCTTTCTGCCTTAGCTTCCTCTTCATTAAGTGAGATATAATAATATTAGCTACCTTGTTCTGAGAATTTAATAAGTTAATTAGTGTCAGTCTGTTAGAACAGTCCCTCGCAAATAGTAAATGCTCAATATTATTTGTATTACACGTGTATCTTTGGAAGTCATGTAGCATAATTTTCTTTGATGTTGATTTTTGTGTTTTATATAAATGGTATCATGCTCTCCGTATTAGTCCATTATTTGCCTTTTTCTCCCCACAACAATATGACTTAGATTCCTTTTATGTCACTAAATATCAAACTATCTCATTTATCATTGTTGCATAGTATTTCATGGTTGGCTCTACTTCAATTTATCTACCATTTCCCTATTGATGGAAATTTGGGTTATTTCTAATTTTTTGCTATCTAAATTCACGTACGTGTGTGTCTCTAAGCTATTTTTAAGAAATTGAATGATTGGTTCACTAAACATGGCTTTAAAACCTTCAGATGACATGTTCAGATTCAGTGCTATTTATATCAGTTTCAGGACCCCCTAGTAAATGGCTTGAAAAATCTCCTTGCCACTTTTGAAAAATCACTTGATCGAGGTACGATTTACCTATTATAAAATTTATCTATCTCTGTGAATTTACACAGATTTGTAAGCAGCACTAGGATTCACTTTGTTGCGGATTAAATTGTATTCACTAAAGGAGGTAAGTTGAAGTTCTATCCTCCAGGACCTCAGAATGTGATCTTATTTGGAAACAGGGTCCTTGTAGATGTAATTAGTTAAGTTTAAGATGAGGTCCTGGTGGAATAGGGTGGTCCCTAGTCCAGAACAAATGGTGTCTTTATGAGAAGATGGAATTTGGAATGGAGACAGGATGCCATGTGACAAAGGAGTGATGCTGTCACAAGCCAAGGAATACCTGGGGCTGCCAGCAACTGGAAGAGGCAAGGAGTAACCTTCCTTAGAGCCTTCAGAGTAAGCATGGTCCTGCCAATACCTTGAGTTTAGATGTCTAGCCTCCAGAACTCTTAGAGAATTCTGTTGTTTTAAGCCACCTGCTTTTGGTACTTTGTGACAGCAGGAAACTAATACACTGACCCCAGGAAAGCCCTGAGTTCTATGTTGGAGTGCAGAAGACCCAAATCTTTCAGCTGATGCCTGAATAGGTATTATCCCTCATGACTCATTTTCCCTCCTGAAAATGACTCAACAGGAGACTCTTAGATGGTCAAGTTTGATAACAAAGTTATGTCTACCCTTGGTCTCAACAGTTCTTAATCATTAGTTCAAACTCAATTTTGAAAATCTGGTGAAAATCTTCTTCAAGAAAAATTATATATATATATACGCTGGGCACAATGATCACAAGTGACACAAGTGGAGATTACCGAAGGCTTCTTCTGGCCATCGTGGGCCAGTAGGAGGGATTTCTTAAATAAATGAAGCATATCCTTCAGTAATTGACCTGCATGCAGCAATATCAACCATCACCTAACCAAAAGAGCTTTTTACTAAGAACTGTGTCAGGGTATTGTGCTTGGTTTGCACATGTGGTTATTGCCTTAATTCCAATGTTTTGTTTTGTTTTTTCTATATACACAATCAATGTGAAGCCGTATCACAATGATGTATATATATTTCCACACTCAGAATGTGTGGTAATTTTAGACTCCCCAGAGCCCACCTGTGAACCCCAGTTTAAGAATCCTTGGTCTTTCTGTCTGCCCATTGTCTGTTTGAATATCTGTGGTGATGGGGCCGTCAGTACTGCTGAGGCAGCCCATTCCACCCTGGGAAACTCTGTGCTCTGCAAAGCAATTCCTTTTAGTTGAAATCTGGGTCCTGGTGGCTTCCACTTCCTGGCCCTGGAATAGTCTTTGTGAATGGCAATATGGAGCAGGGGAATGGGGAGTGTTCAGTCCTAGGAGTCAAATAGGAGCCTACAGAAACATGAATGGGAATGACTGCCAAACCCCTAGAAAACTCTCAGGATGGGGAGGCAGTAGGAAAGCCTAGAATTTGGAAAATCTTGTATTTGAAAATCCTGGCTCTATCAGGTGCAAACCCCCTGGCCTTCAGGAATAGCCTTTCTGAGCCTAAGTTTTATTTGTCTATAAACAGGAAAAGTTGGCCCAAAGTAGGTGTTCCTTCATGAATGAATTTAGATCGAAGAGAAAAACCCTTATGAACAAAAGATAGGACCTAATGCAGAGGAGATGGAAAAGAAGAGGAGGAAAGGAAATTTTTGTATCTAATTGCATCCTATCTCCAAATGAGATTATCAAGTCGTTAACACATAGACCTTTTTAAAAAAACTAATACACTGTTTTTTAGAGCAGTTTTAGACTCACAGCAAAATTTAAAGAATGTCATATATTTGGAATCACTACGTAGCTTTTTCAGATCAGCTTCTTTCATTTAGTCCTATGCAGTTAAGGTTCCTCCATGTCTTTCCATGGCTTAGTAGCTCATTTCTTTATAACATTGACTAATACTCCACTGTCTGGATGTACCACAGTTCACTTATCTGTTCACCTACTGAAGGACATAGACCATTTACTGAATTAAATTGTCTCCATCTTAAGACTGAGTGACTACAGCATAGAATGAGCAGATGGCAGCCTTCCAACATCACTTGGAAGGGAAACAGGTCCTCCCAGTGATGCAGAGTCCCACCAATGTACCACAAAGGACAGGTCTTAGGTCTCTAACATCACAACACCTACCGCATTAAGAAATTAAAGAAGCAAAACAAATTTGCTGGGGAGGCTGGGATTGGCGTGCAAATCACAATGCAGTATCTCCACCAGCTGTAACTGCAGATGAGTCCCATCCACTCCAAAGGGCTGACCCACCTTCCTAGGCTGGGTGCTCTTGGAAGATCAAATATCCCGTCACACCTCATTATCCCCACTTACTTCTCAGGATAATGCTGAGTTAGACAATTGATATAATGGGGTCTTTCAAGACCCCAACTGGCAAGCGCAAATGATAAAACTTGAAAAAAAAATCAGAGTGCTTTGCCTTGTTTTGCTGAAGGTTGAATTAAACATAACTTAAATACTATTTTTTACTTTTATTTGTTTTTTCTGGACTGAGCCTAGAATAAGGGGAATTTTTTCCCCTCTCTCCCTTTTCAAAAGATACCAGGTGAACCAGAAGCAAGCATGCATTTTCTAAAACCATGAATCATAACAAGAATATTCTCCAAACTACACCTGAACCAGACCTACATTTCACAGAGTTGGGAGTCTCTCATCTAAATTATGCCCCAGACAGAGATTTCTCGTACTCAATTCAGAGAGGCAATATGAGGTGTGTTTACTGGGTTTCTCTCCCTCAGCTCCGTTGTGGTGGTGGTGGTATTTATGATTCCATTCTGTTGCCGGTTCTCTGCATCTTGGTGGCTACCTCCCTCCATCTCTGTGTCTCCATCTTTTGTCTCCACTTGTTTATTTCTATCTCTCTATCTTTCTCTGGCTGTGATCTTTCTCCCTCTCCCACTGCCTCCTTCTGAAATGCTTGCGATATAAAGTCAAGTTTTAAGAGCACAGACTCTGGAGCAGACAGCCTGGGCTTGAAATCACCTCCTGTCTCTGGGCATGCATCTCCTTATCTGTCAAACATGCTTAGAAGGGTACCTGGCATGTAATAAAACATGTTATAGTCGCTTGCTGTTATTTTACACATTTGTGTAGCCAGCTTCCCCAGGTGGTTTCTGGGACCAGCAAACACAGTGACACAGCAGATTGTAGGAGAAGACGTCATGGATGAGGAAAACAGGGACAAAGGCCTCACTTAGTTCTCTTGGCTGTATGGTTTCTCCTCACGTCTTTCTCATATTGCAAGAGGCAATGTGAGACCTCTCAGAAGACTGTGGGGTGTGTTCCCCGACCATAACAGCCTGTGAGAGCAAGAATTTTGAGGAGATAAAGGGAAAGAGAGAGACAGCATGAGATAGAACATAAGAGAGGACAAAGATGATGAGAAGAAGATAGAGAGATAGTGAGACAGAGGAAGAAAAGGGGAGAACGGGAAAGAGAGCAAGGAAGAGAGATTGTCTGAGGTTCGCGACGCCACCTACAGTGTTCCCTGATGAATAGAGTAAGCTCGATCAACCTGCATCCTTGGAAAAAAAGATGCTATGGCGCACACTGTTGCTCCTCATAATACATTGAGCTAAATGCAACCCTATTATCTGTTCAGTTCAGTTTAGTACAATTCACTGTGCTGTGACAGGCCTCAGTTTCCAACAGAGGCACCGCCTTTGTAAGCAAAAGTAAAGTTCCATCCAGCATAGATGTCGCTCCTTAGCAACTGAAAGGAGTTAGGCTCAAGAAAAGAAAATAGAGCACATGGCATGGCAGAGTTAAAGTAGAGAGATACTGAAGCATTTAATTTGGAAGCAACAAACAAAAACCGGCCCCCAACAAACCCATGCCATGCCATCTGCAATCAATATGCATCATTACGGCTACGCAGATGGCTGGGTTCTGAAGGAGTTCCAAGCCAGTGGTTCTCAACCTTAGCTGCACACTGTAATCACCTGAGACCTTTAAAAAGCAAAATCTCATTGCCCACATGGCACCCCAGACCAATTAAATGGTGGGACACAGGCTTCAGTACTTTCAGAGCTCGCCAGGTGACTCCGACGTGTAGCCAGGGTGACGACCTCTGATCTTGGATAACCCAGTGAGCCAAGCCGCAATGTTTTAGAGCTCTGTAATCTGACCGCAGATAAGGTGGCTCAAGGAATGACTGCACCTGTTAGGTAATTAAGGTAACAACTTAGGGAATGTCAGAGGACTATGAAAAGTCCATCTGTTTTGGATAAATGACTGCAGCTTCATCAAATGATATTCTTCAAAAGCAACCCTTATTCCCTGACATTTGGTTAGCCCCAAGTGTTTGATGGTCCTGGTTTCCTGGTGTCTGTTTATGGCCATCTGCTGCCTGTGATTGGGAGTGGGGGGAGAGGAGCAGTGTGCATCTAGGTGATGGGTGCAGCTTTGCTACCTGCTAGGCTCCTAGGAAGGAAGGGGGTCTATGTCAGGGCACGACCCTGCACCTATGGCTCAAGCACCCACAGTATATCTGTTATGGGTTGAGTTGTGTCCCTTTAAAATTCACGTGTTGAAGTCCTAACCCCCAAGCTTTAGAATGTAACCTTATTTGGGAATAGGGTCATTGCAGATATAATTAGTTAAGATGAGGTCATGCTGGAGTGAGATGGGCTCCTAATCCAATATGAGTTGTGTCTTATAAAAAGTGGAAATTTGGACATGGAGATAGGCACACAGGGAGAAGGTCATGTGAAGCTGAAGGCAGAGATCAGGTCATGTCCTACAAGCCAAGGAGCAGAGATTGCCAACAAATTGCCAGAAGCCAGGAGAGAGCCATGGAACAGATTCTCCCTCCCAGCTTCAGAAGGAACCAGCCCTGCCGACACCTGGATCTCAGTTTTCTAGCCTCCAGAACTATGAGACGGTCAATTTCCATTGTGTGCATCACCCTGTTGGTGGTTTTATCATTGCAGCAGCCCTTAGCAAAAGAACACAGAACCTCAGCCTGGGAGAACCAATTCTGCCCACTGACTGGACCTGGTGGAGTGTTTCAGGGCTGGAAGAGGATGGGCCCTGAACCAATCAGCTGCTCCAGTTCTAAACTTGATTCCAAACCAATTCCCATAATGGTTGCTTCTGACCCCCTCCTGCTCACTTCATCCACTGTCAGGGGGATTGAAATGCCCCAAGTGGGGCTGACTTCTTGGGTTTGTGACCCATGGACCCCGTCCTTAGGAAAGTCCCATTCTTGTCTCTGGTATTGCCATCTTGAAATTCTTTGAATAGGGGCCAAGCCTTTTCATTTTGCACTGGTCCCTGAAAATTATGTAGTTGGTCCTGTCCCCAAATGTCCC
Organism: Neomonachus schauinslandi; assembly: GCF_002201575.2. NCBI lineage: Eukaryota > Metazoa > Chordata > Mammalia > Carnivora > Phocidae > Neomonachus > Neomonachus schauinslandi. The sequence continues at coordinate 147,872,178 of NC_058407.1, forward strand.
ACCCACTTTCCCTCCTTCAGTCAGAGCTCATCTACTTCATCACAGGAATTTTGCCTAGTTTCTGGTCTCCTGTCACCGCTTTTTGTTTCTCAATGATGCTATGGACTTTTCCATTTAACAGTACTGTTCAGATCATTTGTAGGGATTTGGGGCAGGAGAGGATGGTGGAAGGGGACTGTGTTGGCCAGCCAAATAAAATATTCAAATTTGAGTAAGACTTTCTTGTCTCTTAAGCTGTTAGTCCCCTTTCTGACCATGGCTGATGGGAGCAGTAGTTTATGAAAGACTGTGTGACTCTCTGGGAACAGACAGTCTGCCTTTGGGGCTCAGGTGACCAAGTGTGACCGAGAAGCATTGACCCTCAGGACACTTGTGGGTGGCTGCCTATGTCTAGTTTGTGTTAGCATAGTGTTTTGCTGATCTGATCACTTTATTTGTAGCTCTCCCTAAAACTCCAGCATACATTTCTGTTACCCTTGGATGCTGTGACAAGTTGGGTTATTGTTCCCATTACATTTCTTGCTCCCTGAATTAGAAATTGTACATTCGTACTCTTTGCCATGGGCATCTGCAGTGCATCCCACTGTGGGCTCAGTGACCTTCCCTGCCTTGTTGATGTTGGGTTGGCCTTGTGACTTGCCTTGGCCAATGGAATTTGAATGGAACGGTCAACGTGTCAGTTTCCAGCTGAGATCTTAAGAAACATGACGTGTTTCTTCTCACCTTTTTGCAAACCTGAATCTGCCATGAGAAAAACCTGCCCCATGTAGCCATTGGTCCAAAGAGAATGAGGAGACAGGTGGAACAGACCCAACACCCAGCCTAGATCCAAACCTAGCTGATCCCCACCAAGCCCACAAGTATCACAGCCTCTACAGAGACTTGTAAGCAAAACTTAAATGCTTGTTTCTATAGCCCAAAGAGTTTGGGAGGTCTTTGTTATGCAGAATTACTACAGGAAAGCTGATGGATACAAAAACACTGTAATTTCTTTAACTGGGTTTGCATGGCCTTGCCTGGCTTGGCCTTAACTCCCCGCCCCCTCTCCTTCTCCCTCCACTTCATGCTCAATTCTTTCACTCTGCAAATGTGACATGTTTTTGCTGGGCTTTGAGCCAATGACATGTTCCCTCCCTGCATCCCCCAGACCACTGCCCTTTCACCTGGCTGGCTCCTTCTCACTCTTTTGCTCTTAGGCTACATGACCACCTAAATCTTCCTCAAGGCTCATAAGGACCTGCTGATGCTTCCTGCTGTGTACTTCTGTTGCACCCTGTTGCACCTTGTTGCACCTTGTGCTCTCCCATCACAGTCCCTGAAACCGTTTATTGTCATCGCTAGCCTGATGGGAAAATATATTGAAATGTTTATTTGTGTTTCCTTTCCAGTGCTGTGGAAGGATCGGACAGAATAAATGAGAGATAGCAATGCTTCGCTTTCCATGCTTCCCTCCTCCCCCCCACCCCCCACCACACACTAATCACTAATCCTGAGTCTATAGGGCCCTTTGCTTCCATGTCATTCTAAAGCAAAATCAGAATCTGCTTTTTTTTTTTTCTGCCTCTTGTGAAATCCTAAGCCATTTCTGGTGTCATCCCAGAAGGGAAATGGTCAGAGAGAAGCATAGCTTTGGGGGCTGGCTGTGAGGGAAAGAGATGCTCCCAGAGCAAGGCTGGACAATGGAGACCTATGCTCAGCACAAGGATTTGGAGTTCTGGTGCCCTGAAGAGGGGTTGGACCCCCTGTCTGGGCTCCTGCTCAGCAAGAATGCCTATTTCTTAGGTGTCACGGAAACAACAGCAAGAACTGTGAAGGCTTGCATGATAGGACACTCAATGGAAACCAGGGTAGAGCAGAGGAATGTTGGAGACACCTGTGTATTCATTTTCTATCGCTGAGCAACAGATCACCACCAAGTGAGTGACTTAGAGCAACACAAATTTCTCATCTCACAGTTTTACAGGACAACACAAATTTCTCCTCACAGGTCAGAAGTCTGGGTAGGGCATGATTCAGTTCTCTGTTCAGAGTCTCACAAGGCTGAAATCAAGGTCCTTAGCAAAGTCCCACATTAAGGGAGCAAGTCCTAATAATGCTGAAGACAGAATCACCTGCCGACCAGACATGATAGGGGCAGGGAATGAGACTTAACTTGAATTAAAAAAATAGATATATCTTTGCTATTTCTTGCATCCTTATACTTTGGGTTTTTTTTTTTTTTTTTAAGATTTACTTATTTATTTGAGAGAGGGAGAGAGCGAGAATCTCAAGCAGACTCCCCACTGAGCATGGAGCCCAACGTGGGGCTAAATCTCACAACCCTGAGATCATGACCTGAGCTGAAATCAAGAGTTTGATTTGAGAAGCCCAACTGACTGAGCCACTCAGACACCCCCTTATACTTTGGTTTAAATCACATCCACTACACTTTAATTCTCTTTCTTGGTAAACCATAAGCTCTTGGAAGTCTGGAAGTTTTTGTCTTGCTTATTGTTACATCTCCTGAGCCTAACACAGTGCCTGGAACATACAGAGAGGGAAACAATAAATAGTTGTCAAATGAGTGACTGACTGTTAAGTGTTCAATAAATGTTTATTGAATTAAACTGACTCAGTTCTCATAAACATCACTATGACTATTTTAGAGAAGAAGAAACCAGGTGTGGGAAGTTTAGGCAACATGTTCAGGGTCACATAAATAGTAACAGCAGAGCTAGAACTTTTTCATTATATTCAGAAAAAAAATATTCCTTTCTTTTGGAAATTGGCCCTGAAATGTAACACTATGACACATCCTAAATTGCATGACTCATACATTTCATCTTCTATGATCAAGAGTGGGGGAAAGTGTAATGAATTAGAAACCTTTATAAGACAGGATTTTATGTTGAGGCCCCAGATACTAACGTCTCAAAATCCTAAACTCTGCAGTACCTGGATTTTCCAAACAGGTGACTCCCCTCTTATTGGGCACACAAACTAACTCAATCCTGAGGACTCACAGGATAACCTGGTTTGTCCCAGACAGACTTGACTCAACTGCTCTTTCAGGTTTTATGTTATCTAAATAGTGTGGTTGGTTAGTAAGCAGAGATTGTAAAGTATAGATTATATTTCTTATAAATCATGTAACTACTCCATTAATTCTTGCCTCAGGGCCTTTGTACATGCTGTGATGTGTGCTTAAAATGCTTTTCCACTTTCCCATGGCTCCATACTTCTCATTCTTCAGTTCTTGGCTCACACGTCAGTCCTCAAAGGGATTTTCCCGATACCCTGTCTGAGGGCATACTAATCCCTACTAATCCCTATCACTACATACCACATAGAGCACTTTTCATAATTTGCAATTATATATTAATTTTATATGCTTGTCCATCCCCCACTAGATGACATGCTCACAAGGGCAGCTACCAATATGCTTTATTCACCAATGTTAACGCAGCTCTCACACAGTGCCTGGACTGTAATAGATAACCACTAAGTATTTGTTAAATGGATGAATGGAGTTCACTAAGCCATTCAGCAAGCATCAGCTGAGCATGAATTCTGTGCACCAGATGCTGGGAATATGAAGTTATACAAGACCTGGGTCCTTTTTTCTAGGTGCACACATCTAGCAGAAACATGCACAGATATATCCTAAATGGCCCAGACTCCACCTGGCTTAACCTAAAATGATGCCCAGTTAACACAAACACTTAAAATAAATGGCTTTTTGTCCCCAGCAAAGAACTGCATGGCTTTACCATCCCTCAAGATCTCCCTTTGTTATTTCTGAGTCCCCAGGGATGGTTTACAAGTGCTAAGGCTAGTCTACCCATGTTCTCATCACCAACCTCCTGGTCAAGTTGCCAAATCACTCCTGACACTGTTACTTCTGGTTCCTTCCATGGGTGTGTGGCTTTCTTGCCTTACATTGGAGTTTTCTATTTCTTCAGTGTTGTACAACAGGCCAGCTAGGGGTGGCCATGGTTTCCTAGCACAGAAATGAGGACGATGCCTGTGTACATCTGAATCACCTGGAGATCTGATTAAAATTCAGGTTCTGATTCAGTAGGTCTGGGATGGGTCATGAAATCCTGAATTTCAAGTAAGTCTCTAGGTGATGTGGACTCTGCCGGTCCATGGGTCATACCTGAGGAGTGAGGATGCAGAGGAGATGTGCAGCAGGCACAGTAATTGCTCGTTCCTTGTTAGTTGTTGTGATTCCATACCTATAAGGCCCCCAGCAAAGGGTCTGTCATTTGGCCAATGTATCAGGCACTGTTGGTAACCTGCCTAACTGTGTCAGACTCACCTCTATATGCCACAGACTTGTAACTCTGAATACCTGATACTTTTTTAGCCCATGAGAGCAAGATTGGCTCTCCTGTGAGGCAAGCCAGACATGCTGGAAAGTAATGCTCCCTAGATCAATCTCAACCAATGACAGACAAGAAACTGGGAGATAAATGCTCCATCCCCATGACCTGTCTAGTAGAATCATTCTCAGGTACCTGTTTATATGGGATCCCAGAGTTCTCTGGAGAATGGCGACACCATCACCCACATTAGGTATTTTCTTGATAATGCCTCATTAATTGGTTTTCTTCCCTTTCCCTTCTCACTTCCCTCTGCTCCCCTTCCCAACCTGGTGTTTCCAACCACTACCTCCTGAGTAAACTCTTTCCACTCAAATAAATCCTTGCCTCTGGGTCTGCTTCTGGGGGAATCCAAACTGAGACCAAAGGCTTATTTGCTTTGGGGGCTGCTAAAATTAAATACAAAAATGGAGACTAAACTTGAGAATCCTCTAAGCACATAAAACCATTGAAGCCAAACTAAATCTGCCTTATTTCATGAACATAAATGAAACTGAACTTAGGTGATTTCTTGAGAATGCCTCTGATAATCAAAAGAAACCTAAGTCATCTTCCTAAAAATGGTATAAGATAATCAGTTTTTTGTTTATTTTTTTTACTAAAATCTATTTGACATTTAACATTGTGTAAGTTTAAGGTGTATGGCATGTTGATTTGATACATTTATATATTGCAATATGATTGCCATTATAGTGGTAACTCACACCCCTCACATATTATCATTTCTTTTTTTGTAGTGGGAACAATTAAGTTCTAGTCTCTTAGCAAGGTTGATGTTTATATTACAATACTATTGACAATATTACAATATTGTTACAAAAATGGCTATGCTATGCATTAGATCTCCAGGACTTATTTATCCACTAGTTGCAACATTGGACCCTTAAACAATGATCTCTCCTATGGTGGAGGGAATAGATAATCCCTTTTAACCAATCCCCTGCCATCTGGAAACTCTCCTTGTAATAACCAGTCATTGTCAAGGTTAAACAACTTCCTTATTTTCACTTTATAAGCCATCCTGTAATGTCACGTCCCTGGGCTTCATATTAGTTTTAAATTCGAAAGCTCCCAGTTCACAAACTGTTTTTAAGTGTACAATAAACTCTTACTAAATACTTTTTACTGATTTAGTCATTTCAATTTTGCTATGTCTGGATTTTTTTTTTTTTTTTGATCAGGTCTTTATTCAAAATTAGCTGTCCAAGCTATGTCTGGATTTTTGACAGGGCCAAATCGTCATAATATAAAATCACTGGGTTTTTTGTTTTGAAAGACCAAGTATGATCAAAGGGACCACATCCAAGCACCACCCACTGAGTCTAGCAGGAGGGCTTCAGCCATAGCTTTCTTTGCCCTCCCAACGGCATCATCTCAAATAAGGGAGACAGTTGCTGCCAAGGTCCCCACAATGTTGTCTCAATCTGACGACAAGTGAGAAATTTATGCCCACAATCCTCACTCCATCCTTAACACCTCAGTCTGTCTGCTTCGTTCTCATGCAGGCAACAGCTGTAAGATCACACTGACTCCAAATGAGGCAGGTGTTGAAGGACACAGCCTAGGGGGCACTGACATCAGCTGGACAGAGTAGCAAGCAGGCACTCTCTTATTGATGCCTTCTTTCAACCCCATGGAAGAAAGACACTTTTTGTATTGAGAACAAAATGAAGAGAGTACAGGAGAACCAGACAAATTCAACCAACCTGGCTTAGCAGGTAAGCTGATGATTCTCCAATGTAAGCCTGCATCTAAGCTAATTTGGGAGCATGCTAAAATTTCATATTTCCAGGCCCAGAACTAGAGAGTTTGCACTTCGGGAAACACTGCTGTAAACTGTCAGAGTCATGAACATCTCACTGAATCACCCAAGGTTTGAAGAGAATTTATTAAGTGCCTGTATGCCAGTTACTCTTCTGAGCTCTTTACCTTTATTCACTTCTTAACTAACTAACTAACCAACCTTGTTAGATCAAATCTAATCTTTTTTTTTAAGATTTTATTTATTTATTTGACAGAGAGGGACACAGCGAGAGAGGAAACACAAGCAGGGGGAGTGGGTGAGGGAGAAGCAGGCTTCCCGCGGAGCAGGGAGCCCGATGCAGGGCTCGATCCCAGGACCCTGGGATCATGACCCGAGCCGAAGGCAGATGCTCAACGACTGAGCCACCCAGGCGCCCCTCAAATCTAGTCTTCTTAATAACTTTGTTAGTTAGATATGGTTATCAGCTTCATTTTACAGATAAGGAAACTAAGGCACAGGTAGGTTAAGGAAATTGCCCAAGTTCACACAGCTAGACCCGGATGACCCAGGATGCAAACTTCCTATCTGGCTCCAGAGCAATGCCCATCTCATCACACTGGAGCTGAAAGATTGAGCAAGGCCCACACATATTACCTCCATTCCCTATAAAGACCCTCCTAGGGACTGAATGTTTATGACCACCCCCCAACTCATATGTTGATGCCCTAACCCCCAATGTGACTATATTTGGAGATAGGGCCTCTAAGAAGGTCAGGAAAAATAAATGAGGTCACAAAGGTAGGGTCTTAAACTGCTAGGTCTGGCACCCTCATAAGAACAGGAAGAGATACCAATGATATCTCTCTCTCTAACATGTGAGGACATAGCAAGAACACTGCCAACTGCAAGCCAAGAAGAGAGCTCTTACCAGAGACCAAATCAGCCAGCACCTTGAATTTTCGACTTTCCAGTTTCTGGAACTGTGAGTAAATACATTTCTGTTTAAACCACCGAGTCTGCGATGTTGTATTGTTAGCCCGAGCAGACTAATAAAGACTCTAATCCATAGTGTTTCATGAGGTTTTCTTGATTCCTATCAAAACTCATGTGTTCTATGGACATTCTCTCACATCCCTGCTATGTGACCAGAAATAAACTAGAAATAAATTTGAGCTGCCTGTCCGGACCTAATTTTTTAAAATAACTTTTTTCTTTCAGCAATCATAAATTGAGTTCAGAGCACAAATTTGGCATGTGGTTGCTTCTTTGGGGAATCAATGAATCACTCTGCAGGACCAGAAATGAGAGGCTATCCCCTGGGGAATGCACCCTTAGTGGGAATCACACTAATCCAATGTGGAATGTTATCCCTGATCACTACTGGATTTGACACTTTCCAACACTGTGTTGGAAATCGAAACAGTAATTTAAAAGCAGCACTTAATCACAGCATTGGATGGTGCAGCTAAGAATCATCATACACGTGCTTCTACAAGAAGAGGAGCATGGATTAATGTTAAATCATCTTCTGAGTAGGTTGTATAAGGAACTGAGGACAGAATGATACCTTTCTAGTTCAGGGTCAAAAATGGCACTCTTGAAAAGATGACTGACAAATAAATAATCCAGTTCTATAGATGAGGGTTTTGGTACCAAGTGAGTGGGCATTCTTGGGCAAGTCTGTTTACCTCTATGGGCCTCAGTTTCCTCCCCTGTAAAGGAAGGGGCATAAAGCTGGTATTTCCTCTGATTTTTCTTTGACTTGTTCAAGCCAGAGCTACTTTTCAAAGTCCCTTCTTTGAAAACATGAGATATTATAAGAGCAAATAACTCAGTAGAGAAGCATATCTTGTAAATGGTGTATGATTCAAACCCAGTCTTTCCTTACACTCGCCCCATGTGCTTTCCATCATTATTTTATATCATCCCCTACCACCTGAAATTCCCTTCTTTACTCAGCAAGAACAAGAAATGTACATTGGGTACCTGTAATTGTCCCTATTGATATTCGCTCTCCAGACTCAGACACAGAGCACCCTTTTCCTCCTTGATCCTGTGAAACTTTCTGGCCAGCACTCTGCTGCCCTATACTCCTCTCTCAGTGCTTGGCCATGCTCCCCAAAGTTCTAGAACTTTCTAGGATGCACCAGGGATATGGCCCTGTGGACTGGGAGAGCTATAGGACTTGCTATAAAGCATCAGTGGGTTTCAGAGTCAAACACACATGGGTTTTCTAACTTTACCACTTTCTAGGTGTGTTACTTTGCACATATTACTTTATATCACCAAGCCTTAATTTGTTTATGTACAAAAAAGGGACAATGGCACCATTGTGACCCCTCTCGTTTGCCTAACCAGCAGTCATTCCATCTTTGTGACAATAGATTGCTGGTTTTGTGCAGATATTCAGGGACATGTGTCCTGTCCTAGGGATGAATTTGGATCTCCTGACTAAGCATAATAACCCTATCTGCATTTGTCAATGATTGCCTTAGGTTAGGTCATATGACCATTTCTGGACTGGGGGATATAAAGGGAAACCCCTAGAGAATACTGGGGAAAGACTTCCCTCCCTAACAATGAGAGAGAAATGAGAGGAAAGGAAGCCCATCTTCCTTTCTTCATAATTTTAGACATGATTGTGTGATTTTGTGATGGTGGTTGCTACATCAGCCAACTGCAGTTAAGAAGGGAAAGCCAGGAAGATCACAGAAATGCCATAGAGCTCTGACAGCTGAATCTACTCTCCCTGAAACCATCTATCTCCAGATGTTTTATTTATGAGAAATAAAGATCTCTTGCTCAAGCCATTTTTACACTTTTGTGGGATTTGAAGGTTATACTATGTTGCATACACTCTGTAAGTAAAAGAATAAAAAATACAAAAATTAGACGTGAAAATATTTAGATTTTAAAAAATAATTCTAATTGTAATTTTAAATAAGTCTAAAAATTCTAAAAAATTCTAATTTAAAAATAATTCTTTTATTAAATTAATAATTCTCTTTAGGAAGTAACAGTAGATTGCAAATGTTAAAGGCTGATAAATGCCCAAGCATCATGAGATTTTCAAAAATAATTAATAACTGACTAATAAACTTATTCTTATTAATAACTGACTAATAAACCTATACAATATTTGTATTCTATATATTCAGGCTGCATATTCTGTCTTCATATGACAATAATTTAAAACAATATTTTCTTATTTATTTATTTATTTATTTATATTATTATGTTATGTTAATCACCATACATTACATTAGTTTTTGATGTAGTGTTCCATGATTCATTGTTTGCATATAACACCCAGTGCTCCATGCACAACGTGCCCTCCTCAATACCCATCACCAGGCTAACCCATCCTCCCACCCCCCTCCCCTCTAGAACCCTCAGTTTGTTTTTCAGAGTCCATTGTCTCTCATGGTTCATCTCCCCCTCTGATTTCCACCCCTTCACTCTTCCCCTCCTGCTATCTTCTTCTTCTTCTTCTTCTTTTTTTTTTTTTAACATATAATGTATTATTTGCTTCAGAGGTACAGGTCTGTGATTCAACAGTCTTGCACAATTCACAGCGCTCACCATAGCACATACCCTCCCCAATGTCTATCACCCAGCCGCCCCATCCCTCCCACCCCCCCCCACCACTCCAGCAACCCTCAGTTTGTTTCCTGAGATTAAGAATTCCTCATATCAGTGAGGTCATATGATACATAAAACAATATTTTCTATAGAGAATAAAGAATTCCTTTTTTTAAGAATGGTTGATAGAAAATTAATATTATTATCGATGGCTTAGAAAATACACTTTCAGCTTCACTATTGGTAATGTCATGTAAATTTTTAGGACTGTCATTAAATTTGGGAAAAGTTCCAATGAGTTTGTTTCATATATGAGTTGTATGTTTTAGAAGAATTTCCTACAGACTAGCTTCTGGCTCCATAAAATTCGAGCCTAATTTCTCCTCTGTTACCTACATTTCTTTATGTTCCCATCGCAGTACCACCTCCAGCCCTGCTGTTTTGTACCTAGACACCAGGTGAGTCAGCACAGTGGTGGCAGGAGTGTTCCTGGAAGCCATCCCTATCCTGGGTGGCTTGGGGTAACTTCACTATTCATGGAAGTGACTGAGAACCACATAATACATCCCATCAAACCCCATCCTAATGTATTCCTATAGCTGAAACTCAATTCCAAATCCCAAATGCTCTCAACCTTTCTAGCACTTAACATGAGGGGATGCATAACAAAGGAGAAGTGCCAATGGAAAGAATTAGCAGCCTTAAACCATTGTAGTTAAAATGTTTTACTTTTGCAAATTAAAAAAAAAAAAGTGATCCCATGAACACACTGCCAGGGCCTCAGAAAATGTCCATACAAGTGAGGGGGCCCTAAAACTTAAGCTTTGTTTGCTTCCCATCAAATCTATCCTCCTCTGATCATGGGCATGTTGTGAAAATTGAATGAATGCATAATATAAACAAAGTGCTGGGCAGTGTCTGTCACATAACAAGCTTTGAAATAGGGCAGCAACTATTTTATTTTTAGTGATGTTAGTATTATTTAAGATGGTACCTCCCACAGTACTTTCTTTCTTTCTTTTTTTTTCCTGAATGTGTTTTCACTGTTATACTCAAAGGATTGAAACAAGCCTTTGACCCATACTTTTCTACCTCAGGGGGGACACACCTTTAAAGTTGTTTCTTTTCAAGGGGTGCCTCGGTGGCCCAGTGGGTTAAGTGTCAGACTCTTGATTTCGGCTCAGGTCACGATCATAGGGTGGTGAGACTGAGCCCTGCCTGAGGGTCTGCACTCAGTGGGCAGTCTGCTTGAGGATTCTCTCTCTCCCTCTCCCTCTGCCCCTCCCCCTGCTTGCACAGGCACACGTGCTCCCTTTCTCTCTCAAATAAAATAATAAATAAACTAATAACAAAGTAGGTTTTTCAATATGAAGTCTGTTCATGATAGAGCTTTAGTTTTCAGGGGTTAAATATTTCCATTCCTGAAAAGGTGAATGTTTCTATTATCACAGTGACCAGGAAATCAAAGTGACATCCTTCCAATCAATAGTTTTATTATTACTTTTTAAAATGCCATCTTTGCCCTAAAATTGGCATGCTATATTTAGTCACCATCACCAAGAGACATCTGCCCAATGAAGCAACAGTGCTTTTCATAAGTGATACGTCATCTATTTATTTTGGCAGCTAAGCACCTTCTGGCACAACAAACAGCCACCTTTGGAAGCAAAGATGGAATTTTGGGTGCCTTCAATAGATATGGGTTGTCTAAAATTACAGACGGTGCTAATTAACTAGAACACAGAATTAGAACCTACAGTTCAGAAAATATGCAAGAGAAATAGAGTGTTTGTCAGAAACTTTAGCATTGGGGAGCTAAGCTGGCTCTTTCAAGGATGCTAAACTGATGATAAGAACTATATACTGTGGTTAAATCTCAGTAAACAAAGCCCCAGGTTGTGCCTAAATTAGACCATGTGTTTGCCCAAAGATCTGGTGTTTAAAGTAAATTCCCTTTCACTGATAAAAATTATGAATAAGCCGAGTGAAAAGGATACAATCTGTGAGAGGAGAGACTGAAATGGACCATAACTTCATTTATGTTTAACTAACAAATTAACTTTTTTTTCTGTCAAATGTACCTGAATTCAAAGAAAGCAACTGTCATTAATATTCTTGAATTCAAAACCTGATTGAGTTGCTTCAAGTTTAACTATCAAGAGGGGCTGGTAGAGTTACCTGGTACATGTGCTAGTGTTCTAGAAGAGCCCTATTGGTGGAGGCAAGTGAAAAGGGCAAAGTTTCAAGGTCTGGAGACTGGGAATTTCATCCCAGATCCATTGCTCATTCACTGGATGATTTTAGGCAAGTTACCTAACTGATCTGACTACTAAGCCCAATAATAATTCCTGCCTCCTTAACTGAGTAATAATTACAGAAGACTTTAAAACCTAGAAGGCACTCCATAAAAGGAAAAGTGGAAATGGCAGGAGAGCATGGTGATTAGGAGCCCATATTGTGTGTGAATGACATTTGCTAGAAGTTTAGCCATTAACCAGGTGAGCAGTCAAGGGCAGAGTATTTTACTTCTCTTCTTCAGAAACAGCTGTAGCAATGGTCAGATGAGATAATGTGTGTGAATTAGATAGTTCACCTGTGTGTAGCAGCAGTCCAGAATAACAATGACTTAACCATAAAGATTATGAGACCCAAGGCAAGCAATCCAGACTAGTATGGCCTCTCTGCTCCATGACATCATTCAGCGATCCAGGATCCTCTTTCCTTGTTGCTCTGCCATCCCTAGGCTGTTCTCATTTGCATCAGTAAAGATGGCTTGAGGGCACATTTGAATTCCAAGTGGCAGGATGAATGAAAACAAGGTAAGGGGAATAAGGTCACACCTCCTTTCTCTGAGGATACAATCTATAAATTGCATATGACACTGCTGCTCACATGTCACTGGCTGGAACTTAGAAAGGTGGCTGCCCTTGTTTTCAAGAGAAACTGGATCATGTAGACTTTATTCTGGGAGGCTACAGCCCAGCTAAAATGCAGGAGGAAGAAGAAAACTCACATGGGGAAGACATTAAGCTGACTCTGTCAGTGTCCAAACTTCTTAGCATATATGAGTGGTCAATAAATAATAGCACTGGAAGTCCCATGTTTCAGGTTCCCCCTCAGTCCCAGGAAAACTGAGATGGTTGTTCACAAAGATGCTCTATGGTGGGCTTCAGGGAGACCTTTGGAAATGAGACTTCAGGTAGGACCTTTAGGAGAACCAGTTGAGGCTCCTGGGGTGTCAAAAGATAGAAGGGGCCTTGAAAATATAGGTCAAATGCTCATTTTATGGTTAAAGTTGCCATATATAAAAAAGGGAAAGGGACTTACTTATGATTTTGCCATTCCTAAGCATAGAGGTATGTAGGGTATTTGCAAAGGGCCAAGAAGGAGACCACTGTTCAAATGTACCTCTACCATGAGTCTGTTCTGGCATGGCCTTTTCCTCCTGCCTAAAAGAAAAGTCCATTCAGTAGCTCTGTTGATGTGTTAGATGAGAAATACCCAATCAACGGAGAGGACTTACCAGTAGAACTTGAAGGTGCCCAAATCCTCTCCTTTTTCTTTCTTTTCTCTCTTTTAACTCATATTAATTGGAACTCTGTTGGTTACAGATGAAATAAACCTAACTCAAATTGGTTTCAGCAGAAAAATGGAAATGTATTGGCTCATGGAACTAGATTCATAAATAGGTCAGCTTCAGGCACAGCTGGCTACAGGGGTTCAAATCACAGCATCAGGAATTGGATGTTTCCAGTTCTGCTTCTATCTGAATAAGTTTCATTCACTGGCAGATTCTTCCCCTCATGGTGACAAAATTGCTGCTGGCAGACCCACTCCCTTGAAACCAGTGGAAAGAGTTTCTCTTTTCAGTACTTCTAATAAAATTCCCAGAAGTGTGTTATGCCTGTCTGACTTGCTCATCACTATGGTCAAAGAGTGGAACACGCTGATCGGACAACCTGACTTGTGTGCTCATGCCTGGAGTGGGAGATGGTGAGGTCAGCCCCACATGAGATACATGGGCTGGGTGGGAGTAGAGAGTCGTGGTTTCCCAGACAAAAAAGTGGATGCTAAAGACAGAGGAAAGGAATATGGATGCTCAGCAGGCAAACACCAGATGTCCATAACATCTCCTAAATTCTCTTTCTTTTCTTTACTCTCTCTTCCTTCTCCTTCCCTACATGCTCTTTCTCCCTTCTCTCTTTTCTTTCTCTCTCTATGTGTCTCTCACTCCATCTGTATTTCTCTCAGTGAGATTGCCATTAAGCAAGATGCCATGATGAACCTCTGTGGCCCCTGACTTCAGGAAGCTCTCAGGTTCAAGGAAAAAAAGGGACAATTAGGTAACAAATTGTAATGAAATGTGATATGCTTGGGGAATGCATTCATGCACACATATATGAATGAATGAATGAATGAATGAATAATGCATGCATGCATGAAATGGTATAACAGAGAATTATGCAACATTACTCTAGGCACACAGATAAAGGAGGGATTAATTTAATCTGGATCAAGTAAAAGCTCAGAGAAATTTTCACAAAGGAGACATTTAATCTGACTCTGAAGGATGAGGAGCACTGTAACATTTTTCAGTAGAAAGAGACCCCCATGCAATCATAATCATGGTCCTAACTGTCAGTTGCATGCCACCTCCAAAGTTCCTATGGCATCTGAAGAATATCCAATAATCAAAAATCAGGAAATTTGGACAGACACAGCCTGTCACTAAACTTAACCTTGTGTAAGTCATTTATCCTCTCTTGTTATCGGTTTTTAATCATTTATAAAACAAGCAGATGGAACTATTTTGGGGGCTCCTTGCATCTCTTAAAACAAGGAATTTCTCTCTTGAAAATATAGAAGACCCTTGACTTACAGAATGAATGGATTGATGCTGAGAGTCTAGTTAAATGTGCTTTGTTGCTTTGCAGAGTATATGTGTGGGAAGAAATTGGTTTACCAGATGTCTGAATCAGTCAGTTGATGCTATAGGTACCAAAGAGAAGAGGCAATAAGATTTCCCCAAGTTGAATCTGGGTTATTTTATCACATTGTCTGAGGTCATCCTGGAAGTGTAGCAATAGCTGGAGCCAAAGGCAACCACAGAGCCAACTGAGGATTTCTGTGACCAGATGAATCTGTTCTGTGAGTCTGACCATTTAAGGATCATCCTGGTAAGTCTTTCTGTGGCTTTTCCCCCAGTGAGTTAAGCTTTACTTTCTCATGGCTGAGATATCACACTTGGTCAACAAACAAGATAGAGTTAGGTGTCCTAAAATATGTGTACAGTTTTAAATTATCACCAGGTTCTGTTTTCACTTCTTAATTTAGTAAATAGGAGGAAAACAAACCTCTCAATGTTGTAATCTTGTATTCAAAAGTCCTGTTGAGAGAGCAGCATGACCCATTAAGTCCTGACTTTCCAACCACAGAAATTACTACCTCGACCTAATGATTAGAATTTGTTATTGGTGTACAGCTCCAGCAGATGAGTAAGTTCTAGCATACAGGGAGAAAATGGACTTGAAAGCAGGATGGAGTAGGAGTTCACAAATGCCCACACAGCATTCCTTGAAACAAGGGCTATAAATTCCCTGGGGACATTATTAGCCTCATTTTAAACACAAGGAAACAAGCTCAGAGAAGTAAAATGACTCCTTCCTCACACATCTAGGAAGTGAATATGTAAATTAGAGGGGGGGCTCAAATCAGACTTTTTTTTTTAACCTGTAGTGTTCGTTTTATTGCTCTTTGCCAAACTGATCTTCAAAAGTGAAACCAACACACCTACCAAAATAGCTCAAATAGAAAAGACAGAAAATATGAGTGGCAGAAATGAGGAACAACTAGACCTCTCATATACAACTTTGGAGTGTTAAGTGGCAAAGTGGCTTTGAAAAATTGTTTGGTGTTGTGTACTAAAACCACATATATACATCCTCTATGAACCACCCGTCCCACTACCGGCAGTAATGTGTGCCTATGTCCACCCAAAGACATGTTCAAGAGTGTCTGTAGCACTATTCATGACATCCCCAAACTGGAAGCTACATGAACTCCCATCACCAGTAGAACAGATAAATAAGCCATGGTATGTTCACACAGTGAGGTATTATACATAATGGGCTATTATACATGCAACAACATGAGTGGATCACACAAATATAATATGGAGCAAAATAAGCCAGATGCAGAAGAACATACATGAGAAGATTATGTGAAATTGAACAATAGGCAAAACTAATCTATGGTGTTAGAAATGAGAATAGCAGTTCTCCTTGGGCACTGTTAGTAACTAGAAGAAGGTATGAAGGGGGTGCTTCTTGGGTCCAGGTGATGTTCTGTTTCTTGATCTGGGGCTGGTTTCATGACTGTGGTCAATTTGTGACAATTCACTGCACTGTACTCTTATGGCCTGTGCACCCTTTTGTATATATATTATACATGAATAAAATCTCCAAAGATAAAAAAAAAATATTAAAGCAAATTCACACAAGGTTAAGAAACAAGCTAAATGAAGGCTATCAGAAATATTTACAAATGATAGCAATAAGGGCTGGCACTTCATCATAGGCTCACTTAGGGTCTTGAATTTTTATGCATTAGTTATTCAATTCTTTCAACATCACAAAGTGAATACCATTGTCACCCCATTCTTAGAAGGAAAAACAAGACTGGAAAGCTTGGTTGCCCTATCCCAGACCATACAGCAGAGAAGCAGTAGAGCAGATACTCAAACCAAGGCAGCCCACCTCCAGGGTCCCCATCTTAACCATAGTGTGACATCATATCCTGTGATGGGAGGACCTGGGACACTGAGGGGCACTTTGATTCACTGAGTTTATCCCCTGGAAAACCACCTGGAAACCTCAGAAATTAGGATAAATTCCCTTAGGTTACCTCCGGAAGAAAAGAAATTGTAAATCAAAATCGAACACTAAGTGAGATAGAGAAAGGCCATTTATCAAAAATTTAGGGCCGCCATGAAGAAAGTCACTAGGGCTATAAATTTCTGCTTGCCGAAGGCTCCTTTTGAATAAATCACTGTTTATATCATTCCGTAGCAACTGGAGAAGACGAGGATGGATGCAGTCATTTTTAGGACGTTAGAGGACTGTTAACATCAGTGTAGGATTCGTGATGATATGCTGATGGATGGTTGGCACCCAAAGGAGGGAATGGTACATGTTTCATGTTTTGTGATATGTTTTGTCACTTGGGGAATTCAGAGGTGGAGGCACTTAACAAAGTGAAATGGAAGCCAGCTTTCTCTTCTTGTCACTTGTGTTCCTTGGGAGGTTTTAAGTTGGAAAAAAGAAAACCAACAACTGATTCTGTCCACCAAAGGACAAGAGAGTCACTCCTGAGGACTAGATTGCAACGAGGAAGTAGTCAGAATCAGCGACAAGGCTGAATGAACAGCTACTTGCTCCTTTTCCTTGCTCCCTCTCTCCTTAGCAGTTGGACTCCTGTCATAGTGTCATCGCTTCTTTCTGCAAGTCTTCACTGTCAGTCTCTTTCGACCTGTTTGCATCAGTGTATCTCTTGTTCCTAAACCAGAAGCAGCTTCACTGAATGGTACAGTCATGGGCATCACATACACTGGGCAGACCTCACCCTTACTGGTGACTTCAGTAGACACAATCTGCAAAGTCAACCTGTGTGTGAGTGGTGGGAAGATGGGTGGCCACCCCCGCTCAGGGAATAGCCCACAGCAGCTTCCCTCAGTGGAGACAATTAATTCCAATGAGCAGAGCAAGGAGGGTGTGGCAGGTGGCCCTATGGGCATGGTCATTACAACTTACCTACCAAACACTAGAGTCAAACAAAGGGTACTTGAATCTTCAATGTGGTGAAGCTGGTAGAACTCTGAAAATCACTTGGGAAGATTTACACATACATAAGCCCCATCTTGTGTTGCTAAAACCATGAGCCTCTTATTTTCTTCCTTCCTCCCTTCCTTTTTTAAACCCTTCCTTCTTTTTTTCCTTTACTCTTCCATTCAACAGATACATGGTATGTTTTGGAGTGGAGACCCTAGCCTAAAACTAAGTTACATTCATCTCTGAGAATATGGCTTATCTAGGTATGTCTTATTTGCTCTTAGAGTGATTGACCTACCCATATTTATTAGCATGATCCTTCAAGAAAACAGGAGAAATATGTGATCCAGTTTTTTATTGCTGCATACCAAAACAGACCCAAACTTAGTGGCATAATAGAGCAATCATTTTAATATGCTTATGATTCTGTGGGTCAGAAATTTGAAAGCACATGGAAGGATAATTTGTCCTTCCATGTATGTCCAGGTTCCACAATGTCTGGTGTAATCTGAATGACTAAAGATGGCAGGAATGGCTCAACCTGGGGATATATCTGGGGCCTAAATTCTTCACAATGTGGCACCTGCTGAAATTGGAATGTCTAAGATGAATACTTCACTCACATGCCTGGTGCCTGGGATGAGATGGCTGGAACATTTGGGGGCTGACTGGCAGTACTTTCCTTCTTATGACCAGCTTGGGCTTCCTCACTATATGGTGGTCTCAGGATATTCAACCTAGTTAAATGATAGCTGATTTCTCCCAGAGCAAGTGTTCAAAGATACCAAGGTAGAAGCTGCAAGGCCTCCTAGAACCTAGCCCTGGATGTCACACAACATTATTTCTGGTACACTCTATCAGTTAAACAAGGCCAGCCCGGATTCACCGTGGGAGACTATTTAAGGGCATGAATAACTGGAAAGTGGGGTTCTTGGGGATAGAGCATCTTTGGAGACTCATTATCATGGAGGAAATGAAGAATATAACAAAGAGTCTGTTTCAATCTCCAACCAGATCCAGAGACTCCTGTCTGAGCCGCTGGGGAGAGGAGAAGCTTCAGGAGGGGCTGGATGATTCTATTCACCTTCTGCATGGCCCCACGGCCATACAATACGGCTCTAGCATCTTAAGGCCTGGACGTTGCAATCTAACCTTAAGAACACAGGAGAAAATATGCTTGCCATGGTCATACTGAGATACCCTTGCAACCCAAGGGGCAGAATAAACAGCAAAGGGCAGAGCCCAAAGAGAAACAACACATTGCATACTACACAGAATTCAGCTAACAGCCTAGTTGATGAGCACAAATGAGGTAAGCCTTGGGAGACTCCCAGACACTAGGGGGCTTGGTGGTTCTTTGTGAGTAGCTGAAGCAAAACTAGTGAAATGTGGATATTCAATCTTATATAAGCCCGTTTGTATAAACTGGATTGTGAAGGCACAAATTACATTTGATAACAGTTTTAGTTCAAGCTTTGTACTTAATGACCTCGCCCTCTGGGGTTTAGCATCTAATTGGGAAAATAAAATTAATATACATTAAATAATGGCACAAGACAACATAAGAGCTGTCACCAGGGAGCCCCAAATAAATGGCTCACACATTAAGTTTTATAGGAATAACCTCAGAGGAAGAGGCATTCTGAGAGCTGGAATGAACTGAAGGGCCTCTAGGAAGAGGGAAATTTGATCTGTGCCTTGGAAGTTGGTAAAACTTAATTAGGCAGGGAAGAAGCAGAGAGTGGAAGAAATCTCAAAATTAGAAATGTTTTTGAATGACTTTTGGCCCAAGACACAATTATTTTCTCTGAAACATTTAAAAATTTTAAACTTTAGCCATTTTTAACGTGTAATGCATGGACCTCTGGAGTTTAAAGATTAATGGGAAGACTGAATGTGGTTATAAGAAAGGACTGAAAAACCAAAAGGAGAAGAGGTATTTTGGAGTGATTATTTACTTTACTTCTCTTTTTGGACTCAAAAAAAATCTAGAACAGGAGTTGGCCAGAGTAAATAGTCTTTACTATAACTACCCAAGTCTGCTTTTGTAGAACAAGATAAGCCATAGACAATCCAGTAAATAAATGGGCATCACTCTGTTCCAATAAAACCAGTTCCCATAAAACCAAGCGGCAGGTTAGATCTGGCCCACGAGGCAGAGCTCGTTAACCCCTGCTGCAGACATTCAGTTTCATCCTGTGACTGTTTGCTGAAATCTACATGATGCTTACCACCGTTGAAAAGAATGTGATGCAAAACTTGTTCACTCAACAGGTAGTGACTCTAGGTCCATTGTGTGCTTTGCACCGAGCGGGTCAAGTGGGGTATAAAGCTGAGCAGGTAGAGATGACCCTACCTTCACAGAGCCTGGAGGTGGGGAGGGAAGATGTAACAGGATCTAACCTAATCTTAGGGGATGGGGGAGCCAGAAATGACCTCCCTGAAGAAGGGACATTTTACCCAAGACTGGAAGAAGGTTGTGTTACCACCAATCATTTGTGGAAGTAGCCATGTTAAGGAGGGTGGAAAGGTTCCATGTAGAAGAAATGGCACAGAAGGGAAAGAATATGTTTTGTGAGAGAAACCAATAAAAGTTCAGTATGACTGCGACAGAAAGAGTGAAGAACCAGACATGAAATTGGAGGTCTCAAGAAATTGGAATTACCCGAGAAATACGCTGGTATAGTGAAATGTCCCTGACCCCTGCCCCCAGGCTCCTTTCCTCTACAGCATTAGGGTGTACTATGATCAGCCTTGTCTGAAAATAGCTGAGGTCCTGCAGATGATGAGCACTGTGAAGTCATTTTGTGCCTACATTGGGGTCACTCACGAGAAGCTGGTATTATGGCTGCTCCAAGCCAATCAGCTCAAATTTGCTTCAGGGGAAAGCAGTGATCCAACCTCTACTTTTCCCACACACCAGGCAAGGACAGAGTCCATTTCCACATCATTTTCAACACTGATTAACCTGGCACCAATGAATGCAAACCTAGAGAGCACTTGGAAGTGAGCCTTTCCCATCCAAGATGATATATAATCGGTTGGAATGCATCATCCCTTGCCTGTGCCAGGGGATGCTCTTTCTGCATTCCACATAATTCTGATATGCCATCCTTGGGCTCCACGAACTTCATCCAATGAACACAGTAAACACTCAGTGCATTTTAATTTATATGATTTTGTGGTATGTAAAAGGACCTAGCAACAATATGTGACATGCAGTGTTTATCAGCAAATAGTTCTCTTCCCTTTCTTCCAGGCCATTCTACTATACAACTCTTGACTGAAATCTCATAAAATCTCTCATGAGCCATATTTTCCACTTCACCAGTTACCCTGGGACATCTGCATAAACAAATCCCAGGTTGGAGCAAATCCTTTCTGGTCGCACTGCACGAAATGTCTGATTGGCTCGATGCAGAGGAAAAAGCTAAATGCCTGACAAGCGCAGGAATGCCTACATGGGGTCCCAAACTTTATGTGGGGCTTTTTGCTCTCTATATTTTTCTAATACAGGACTAAGTTTGCAGAGCCAACTCTGGCTGGAGTTGCTTGGTTTCCCTTCCTATGGAGGCCTATGGAGGCCATGGGAAAGGGTCTCCAGGACAGGGTACTCTTCAAGGATCCAGAACCACCACTAGTAAAATGTGGCCCTTGATGTCATATTCAACTGCATTCTGCAAATGTTCCCCTAGAACCAGCACTGAGGTGCAGGGAGGCTCCAAAGGTGTGTAGTGGGGTTATAACATATACACAAAGCACAATGCAAGGGGCAAATTTGTGCCTCTCCCTACTACAAGAGTCGGGTAAGTAAGTAAGTAAATAAGTAAATAAATAGATAGATAGATAGATAGATGAATAAATAAATAAATAGTGTTTCTTAATGCTGTGAACATTCCAACACACTGGAGAAAACAACCTTGGAAATGGTTGATGTAAGGCAATTGGACTGCAGAGTGAAATCTGAATTCTCACCCTATAATTCCCACTATCTGCCCAGGGTTCTTTGTGCTGTCATTTCACAGGTCCTGTGTCTCTATTTTCTCATTTGTCTGGTGAGGGTCTCACTCCAGATGAGCAGGAAGCTTCCACCAGCTCTAAAATGGAACGTTGTTCCTATGGTAACTTTGGAATAAAGAGGGAGGCCCACAGGACTTGTTTTTTGTTTTTTTTTTTTAAGATTTTATTTATTTATTCATGAGAGACAGAGAGAGAGAGAGAGAGGCAGAGGGAGAAGCAGGCTCCCAAGGAGCAGGGAGCCCGATGGGGGACTCGATCCCAGGACCCTGAGATCATGACCTGAGCCAAAGGCAGACGCTTAACCATCTGAGCCACCCAGGCGCCCCAGCCCACAGGACTTGAAGTTGGAGAGCATGGACTCCTATCCTAACTTCAATACAAATCAGTTACATAGCCTTGAGTAAATAATTTAGTCTCCAAAACTAGTTCTCTCACATGAAACAAGAGCGCTCTATCAAGTCCAAGTTCTGTGAGTCAGTGCTGCAAAGGGCTTGCTCTGAGTATCTTCTCTGAACAGCATCCATGAGCTGATGGGGCTCAGATACTCTAATGTTTGCCTGAGGCAAATGAAGGCTTTGATCTGCCAGGCAGTGCAGAAATTTTTGTCTACTCACTCTACAGAGAGACCACCAGCTTCTGGCCACCTGGCATCTATGTTGTATTTACCTGGAAATTGTTTTCTTTATTTTATCTTGTTACAAGAGTGAGACGTATTCAGAGGAAGAGAAAAGCCACGAGAAGAAATAACACCTACAATCTAGTCCCCTGCCCAAAGATACCCACAGTTAAATTGCATGGTATATCCTCCAGATCTGTTTTCAGTGTCTCCAAGACAGACTCATCATTTACCCAAATCATCTCTAAGTTCTTTAGCTTTCTGGAACCAGTCTTTCATTTAATATTTGAGTATAAAACAACTCATTTACCCTGTGTTAGTTCTACACAACAAATTACCATAAATTTAGGAGCCGATAACAAAGTCTATGCACGGTATGGCTCAGTCGTCTGCTCAGGGTCTTATGAGGCTGAAACCACGGTGTTGGCTGGGCTGTGTTCCACTCTGGAGGCTCTGGGAGCGAAGTCACTTCCAAGCTCTGATTGTTGCCTGAATTAAGTTCTTTGTAACTCTAAGACTATGGTCTTTGTTTCCTTGCTGCCTTTCAGCCAAGGGCTGCTCTCAGCTCCAAGAGGCCATCCTATCCACATGTCTGTCTCCTCATCTTTAAGCCAGCAAGGGCACACTGAATCCTTCTCATGCTTTGACTCTCTTTGCAGAAAGAGTACTGTGTTTTCTTTAAGACTCACCTGATTATGTCAGGCTCACCCAGAAGTTGTCTCTCTTTTAATGAACTTGAAGTCAACTGATTAGTGATGTAATCATGTAGTCATAGGCACCGGTCCCATGAATTCTCAAGGGGAGGGGATTATATAGAGCATATACAGGGCAGGGAGCCTGAATCTTGGGGGCCATCTTAGAATCTTGCCTATCACATATCCTCATTCTGCATAACTGCAGGAAATCCACCCCTCTCCTGAGTATTTCACTAGTAAGTAATCTGCCCAATGCTCAGCACCTAGCTGGCACTCCATAAGCATGTGTTAAGTGAATTCAAGTGTTCCAGAATGTAATGACTTTGTTGTAGCCAGTCCCTTCTCATTTACCACTCCTGTGTTGCTCTGGTTTTGGTTAAATCTGGCCACATCACTTGCTTCCATGTTTTTCTGCCTGTCATTTCTGAATCCATCTCAAAGACCTCAGCCTTCCAAGAAAGCAGGAGCAGAAGCCAATGAGGACAACGACACAACAAGAAATAATGAGTTATGAAAAACTGGGTAACAGATATCACTACTACTTTAGTCCAAGCCACATTCTGTCAAAAGAAGTCCCCAACTGGAAATCCCTTGCCTTAGACCAGGACTGTGGTATAATAAGGAATATATTTGGTTCTTGTCCCCAGTTCCTAGCATAGAGCTCCTAAAACCCTTGGAATTTCTTGAGTAACAGGAGTTTCTTTTGTCATTCATAAGGAGCCTCTCTTGACCACATTTGAGTTTATGCTAACGAGGTGACTAGGGTGGGACACCTGGAGAGTTTCAGGATGGAGCAGTCACCAGAAAGACTAAGTGATTTAGAGGGTTGGAATTTTCAACCCCACCCACCAACCTCTGGGAAGCAGAAAAGGAATGGAGTGCCACAGTTGGGCTCTATAAAAACTCTTGAGCAAGATTTGATGAGGTTCCATGTTGGTGAGCACATCCACATGCCAAAAGGCTGGAGCACATCAATTCCACTCATAGGACAGAAGCTCCAGCATTTGGAACCTTCTGGACCTCACCCTAACGATCTCTTCATCTGGTTGTTCATTTGTCTCCTTTCTCATATCCTTTGTAATAAACTGGTAAATGCAAGGACACTACTCCCCCCTTATGCACAGTTTCAACTTACCCATAGTCAACAGCAGTCTGGAAGAAGATGATTCTTCTTCTGACATCTCATCAGGTCAACAGTAGCCTAATACTGCGTCACAGAACGCATACCATTTGCCCCACCTCATCACATCATGAAGGCATTTTATCATCTCACATCATCGCAAGAAGGGTTAGTACAGTACAAGAAGATATTCAGAGAGACAGACCACATTCACTTAACTTTTGTCACAGTATATTGTTATAACTGTTTTACTTTATTTTTAGCTATTGTTGTTAATATCTGACTGTGCCTAATTTGTAAGTTAAACTTTCTCATAGGTGTGTATGTATAGGAGAAGCACAGTATATACAGGCTTTGGTACCATCTGTGGTTTCAGGCATTCATTGTGGGTTTTATTTTATTTTATTTTTTTAAAGATTTTATTTATTTATTTGACAGAGAGAGAGACAGCGAGAGAGGGAACACAAGCAGGGGGAGTGGGAGAGGGAGAAGCAGGCTTCCCGCCGAGCAGGGAGCCCGATGCAGGGCTCGATCCCAGGACCCTGGGATCATGACCTGAGCCGAAGGCAGACGCTTAACGACTGAGCCACCCAGGCGCCCCTCATTGTGGGTTTTAGACCATATCCTCTGTGGATAAAAGGGCACTAGTGCAATCTCTGAGTTTCATGGGCAAATTAATCAAATCCAAGGAGGGATTCATGGGGAACTCTGACTTATAGCCAGTCAGTCGGAAGCAGAGGTAACAACTCAGGCTTGCTATTGGCATCTGAAACAGCTTGGGGCAGTCTTGTGGGGCTGAGCCCTCAGCCTGTGGGATCTGACATCTCCAAATAGACAGTGTCAGAATTGAGTTAAATTGTAGGACACCAAGGTGGTGTCACAGAATTCCTTGATGTGTGGAAAACCCACACATCTGGTATCAGTGTTGTTGCAGAGTACTGAGAGTGAAGGAGATCCACAAAAGTAGTGAATTTTTCCCTCTCAAGGGCTTGGCAAACCGCCCTAAAGGGCCAGATAGTAAATATTTTAGACTTTGCAGGCCATAAGGTCCTTGTTGAAGCTATTCATCTTTGACACTGTAATGAGAAAGCAGCCGCAGACAATGTGCAAAAAAAGAGGTATGGCTATGTCACAGTTAAAATGTATTTACAGGGGCGCCTGGGTGGCTCAGTTGGTTAAGCGACTGCCCTCGGCTCAGGTCATGATCCTGGAGTCCCTGGATCGAGTCCCGCATCGGGCTCTCTGCTCAGCAGGGAGTCTGCTTCTCCTTCTGACCCTCCCCCCTCTCATGTGCTCTCTCTCTCTCTCTCTCAAATAAATAAATAAAATCTTTAAAAAAAAATGTATTTACAAAATCAGATGTGCACCAGAATTAGCCTTTGGGTCACCACTTGGAGTCCTCTGCCTTAGATCCTGGCTGCTGTGAGGCTGTGACCCCTCTCTTGGAACCAAGTCTCGCCTTTATCCCTCCAGGTTGAAGGAAACTCATATCTCAGGCCACCAGAGGAAAGTAAAAACTTCATAACATCCATATTAACTCTGTTCCACAAGAACCACTCATTCATATTACCATGAAAAACAGTCTCAGCTTTCTATTGTCCTGACTTCCATTTTGGATCAACATTACCTTGGAAAAACCAATTTGAGCATCCTTGATCTGCTCACTTGTTTTCTCCCAGAGAAGAATTCTTAAGCAACCCAAAGACCTTGAAGAAACAATGAGCCATTATTGTTGCTTTGCTGATCCTATAGCCTTAGATGGAGTTCTCAGGCATGGTTCAAGGTCAACTTACTTTTGCTTTTTTCGCTACAGCCATTCTGTAAGGGGAGGCTAATGGGTGAGAAGCAGACAACAGGAGAATGATCTCCCCTTTCCCAAGGAACCCATTATCAAGGTCCCTGTTTTCTTTTCTTTTCTTTCTTTCTTTCTTTTCTTTCTCTTTCTTTCTTTCTTTCTTTCTTTCTTTCTTTCTTTCTTTCTTTCT
>NC_058407.1:147898139-148049272 GCF_002201575.2 Neomonachus schauinslandi
TCTTTCTTTCTTTCTTTCTTTCTTTCTTTCTTTCTTTCTTTCTTTCTTTCTTTCTTTCTTTCTTCCTTCCTTCCTTCCTCTCTCTCTCTTTCTCTTTCTTCCTTCCTTCCTTCCTCTTTCTTTCTTTCTTTCTTTTTTTCTTTCTTTCTTTCTTTTCTTTTCTTTCTTTCTTTCCCTTTCTTTCTTTCTCCCTTTCCTGTTATAATAGGAACTTCACAGTTCAACAGGTTCTGTAGAGTATTTGGCAGAAAATGCAGTTTGTGCTGCAACTTGCTATAATAATAATAATAGCTAACATTTATTGGGAGCCTACTACACACCAGTCACTTTGCCAAGTGTTTTGTGTGCATTATCTCATTTAATTCTCATGACAATTCTGTGAGGTAGGCACTATTCTTTCTTCCATTTCTTGCAAGGGAAAGTGTAGTAACAAGAGGTTCATCAGCTCCCCTAGGTGCACAGAGCCAGAAAGTGGCAGAGTCAGTTTTGAACAAAGGTCCCTCTGACTCCAAAGCCATTTCCCCTAGCCATCATACCAAGGAGCCTCTGCATCTAGGAGACCAAACCCCCCTGGTATGCACTGTCTGTGTACATTCCCTCTACCCCCAATGCAATGAAAGGAAATGACCCCTCTTCTAAAGGGCGCAGTAGAGATTCTTGACATTCTTTTAAGACCAACCCCACTTAATAAAGTACTTCCATTGATGTTCTAGTAAATAAGTTCAAGATAAGCTAGAGGGCTTAATTTCAGACAAAACAATATATTAGGTGAAAGGAAGTGCCACAGAGCTAACTTAATAAAGCTTCTTCACCTGTGGGATCTTTCAGACCACATCAAAATATAACACTGAAATTGAATGGCTGAACATAGATAATTTAGAGTTGACATCATCTGTACCTGACCGTGTGCTTTATGAATGGTGTTAACAATGCTTGAGTGCTTCCCATCTGCCAGGTATCACCAAGCATTCTACTTAGACAACCGTATTTAATTCCCATAAGAATCCCCTGCATCAGTCAGGATAGTCTAGGCTATGCTCTGGAAACAGGCAACTCCAAAATCTCAGAGGCTCATAAACAAAGGTTTATTTCTGGCTCATGCTACATCTCTATTATGGACAGCCAGAGACTCTGCTACTCTGAGACCAGGTAGCAGAGCAGGCATGACCTGGAACAGTCCTGGTTGGAATTGCAGAGGGAAACGAGATGTCTGGAACATCTCACTCCACCAAGTCAATGCTCAAGCCTAGAAATGCAATGTATTCCTTTTGCACAAACTCATCGGCCAGAGTCACATGACAAAGGGAAAGAAATGAAATATTTGCTCTAAGGCAAGTGCTATTATTGTCCCGCCTTTTGCAAAAGAAGAAAGAGAAGCTAACAAGTCCATCAAAGATTATATAGCTAGATAAATGGTTGAGCCAAGATTTGACTTTCTGACTCACTCTTCACCCTGTCTGATAGAGATAGAATTATAAATAGGCTTCTATAAAACAAAACAGATTACAATGCAATCCCAGTTTAAACAAAATATAAAGCTCAAAGGAACTATAGGGGATGAATAATTGTAATTGAGAGGTAGAAGAACTAAAAAATAAGACAGAGCCTTGTGGAGGAGATGTGGCTTGAGTTGCCTCTTAAAAGATGGGAAGTTGCATTGCAGGTGCAAGGTGGACGGGAGGTAAATGCATGGAGATGGAGCACAGAAGTAGTTAAGACTGTAATGCAGTGTGCCTGGAGGATGAGGGGGAACTTGAGAGAAGATAAGCAGAAATGCAGCAGGAGATGAGGAAAAAAGCAGACTGGGACAGACCATAGGTTTTGTCCTCTCAGTGGCAAGGAGATGCAAACAAGGTATTATTCTAGAATAACTCATACTCACAACTAGGAAAAGCACTGACGGCACAAACCCACTCAATAATGAGTCAAAAGCCTCATTTTTTATAGAAGTATAGCATTTCTTGGGCTCTACAGAGTGCTTGGCACACTACATTGTAGGTGTTTTATAAATATTTATTGAATATCGAATGATTTCCAGGAGAAGTGTATATGAGGTTTAGAGTTTGCCCTAAGGACAAAACAGGAAAAAGTACTAGAAGTCTAGCAATAAAGGGAAGCTTGCAAAGAATTTTCTGGATTGAGTTTGTCACCGAGGACACAGAACACCAACATGCTGGCAAACAGCCAAGACAACAGGAAAGCCGAAACGCTAGTGCAAACTGTGTGGGTCAAGGTTTAACTAGTCTTGCAGTGAATGGGGCTGCCATATGGAATTGTTTTTATTTGCTGTGGGTAATTTTCTGTGGAAGAGCATCCTCCTAACCCAGCATAATGAAGCCGATTATTCGTGCTTAGAATCAGCAGCAAGGAAAAAAAAAAAGAGAGAGAGAGAGAGAAACACAGTCATAAAAAACACTTTTATGAGTGAGCTATAGCCTGGGCTGGATTCCATGCGTGGGGACCCTCTTGGATGGACCATCAAGGAGATGACAAGGGCTGGACTATCAACCTCACTGACCAAGAGCTCAAATCAGATTTGAGGGTTTCTTATCCCAAATACTGAGTGGAGACAGAAGTCTTCTTGGGGGACTTCCTGACAGTGAGTCAGCTTCCTGAGAGTGGACCCTTCCATTTCATGTCCAAATGAATTCAGACCCCTAAGAAGAAACTTGTGAGATCTAAAAATTGGATAGGGGATGCTCAGGGAAGAGAACTAACTTTATTAATGGACTTGTATGTTGGGCTGGATGGATCTTGGCTCCCATCCTGAGGGTAATGGTGAAGATTCCTTAGAAGGGGACACTTGAATTATAGAAGGATCACCAGGCAGGTGGGTCGAGAATGGATGGAAAGAGAGGGTGTTAGTCTTGCAGTAGCAATAGTGCCTGAAGCTGATTGCAATCGGCCGGCTGAGAAATGATGAAGACTTCAATATTAGGTATAGGAATGGGCATATGGAGGAGGGGAACTGTATTCGCTTGCTAGGGCTGCTGTAACCAAGTACAGCACTGGGTGGTTTAAATAACAGAAGTGTACTGTCTCACACATCTGGAGGCTAGAAGTTCAAGGTCAAGGTATAGGTGGGGTTGGTTCTTTCTGAGGGCCATGAAGGATGGATCTGTTCTCTCCTAGATCTTGGTGGTTTGCTGCTCATCTTTGCTGTTCTTTGGCTTCTGCCACATCATCCTCATCTCTGCTTTTATCTCAACATGACATTTTTTTCTGTGTGTCTTCACATGGTCTTTCCTCTGTGCATGTGTGTGTGCCCAATATTTCCTCTTTTTATAAGGACACCAGTGATATTGGATTAGACCCCCACCCTACTCCTGTATCACCGTATCTTAACTAATTACATCTGCAAAGACCTTATTTCCAAATAAAGACGCATTCTGAGGTACTGGGGTCAGTACCTCAACATGCAAATTTTGGGGGACACAACTCAACCCATGACAGGACCCATTTCAACAGTATTTTGGAATTATAATTAAAGTGACTTGGTGATCAATTTATTATTTAAGAATTAAAATAGTTTTCAGATGATGGACATATTAGCATACAATGGGAGCATTTCCAATTCGGCAAGGGGTCAACTTCAGTGGCAATGTCCTTGGTGGAAGCTGAATTATGTCACTCCACCAAAATTTATATGTTGAAGCCCTAGTGCCTAGCATCTCAGAATGTGACTATATTTGGAGATACGGCATTTTTTTTTTTTTTGAGATACGGCCTTTAAAGAGAAAATTAACGTTAAATGAGGTCATTAGGGTGGGCCCTAATCCAATATGACTGGTGTCCTCATAAGAACAGGTGATGATGTGTTAATTACCTTGATTGTGGTGATCATTTCACAATGTATACATATATCAGAACATCATGTAAACCTTAAATATATATAATTTTTATACATCAAGTATACCTCAAGCTGGACAAAATAAGAAAATAAAAAATAAACCAGAATTGGAGATTAAGACTCAATCACAGAAGAAGCGTGATGTGAGGACACAAGGAGAAGACATCTATAAGCAAAGGAGAGAGGTCTCAGAAGAAATAACTCTGCAAACACTTTGATCTTAGACTTCCAGCTTCCAGAACTGTAAGAAAATAAATTTGTTATGTGTGGGTTTTTTTTTTTAAAGATTTTATTTATTTATTTGACCGAGAGAGACACAGCGAGAGAGGGAACACAAGCAGAGGGAGTGGGAGAGGGAGAAGCAGGCTCCCCGCCGAGCAGGGAGCTCGACGCTGGGCTCGATCCCAGGACCCCGGGATCATGACCTGAGCTGAAGGCAGACGCTTAACGACTGAGCCACGAGGTGCCCCTGTGTGTTTCTTTTTTAAGAGAGAGAGGGAGTGTGCATGAGAGAGAGAGAGAGCTTGAAGTGGGGGGAGGAGCAGAGGGCGAGGGAGAGAGAGAATCCCAAGCAGGCTCCACACCCAGTGCAGAGCCCAGCGCAGGGCTCAATCTCATGACCCCGAGATCACCACCTGAGCCCAAATCAAGAGTCAGATGCTTAACCAACTGAACCACCCAGGCGCCCCTGAATTTGTGTTGTTTAAGCCACCCTGTTTGTGGCACTTTGCTATGGCAGCCTGAGTAGCCTACTACAGTCCTCAATGATCTAATGATCATTTATGGTATGGCACCTGAGCAGTGCAGGAGAGAGCCCTCGGGACTGGAGATCATTTAGTCTTTCCAGGTAACTGGATTCTCATCTGTCAAGGCACAAGATTAGTGTTGCCTATTAGGGATCATTGGTTTGCAAACTCCAGCAGGTCTGAAGCTCAGAGGAAGAAACATTTGTAGGCACCCCACTTTAACAAGTCCTGGCATCCTAAATGCCACCATGTTGTTGGCCTCTGGCAACTACTGCCACTTGGGTTTTTAGATGTGAAGTTTGCTCACTGAGTAGAAGCTGTGTTCTATTCATCATGGAGAGGGGAAAAGAGTTGAATGGAAGAGAGGATTTGAGAGAGGGAAGAGATAATGAGAAAGAGAAAACAAAAGGAAGAAGGGAAAAGGGGAGAACAGGGAAGAAGAGGGAAGTGGCTAGAGGATGAGACAGATGAGCCAATGTAGCTGTGGCAGGTGTCTCAGCCTCCACACCAACAACATGGGAGGCTAGATCATTCTATGATGTTGGCGGCTGTCCTGTGCTCTGTGGTATGGTTAACAGCATCCCTGACCTCCACCCACTCCATGCCAGTAACACCTACCCCATGTCCCCAGTGTCTGGGGACATTTTTGGTCCCCAGACATTGCCAAATGTCCCCTGGTGGGCAACATCACCCATGGTCTATAGTATGATTTCTCATAAAATATGTAAGCAGTCCTTCACATTTTCTAGAAAAAGGGCAGAGGGTGAAGAAACATAAAAACACATAAAGATGGGAAGAAACACAGGGACGTAGGCATGGACCCAGCAGAGTCCTACAGTTTCAGAGTCTTAGCTTGCATGGATGTGGCGAGGGGCTCGGCATATTCTGTGCTGTGTTTACTGGCACAAATAAAACTGTGACTTAGGCTCCACAGTTCGGACAGTGGGTTCCATGTACTTGTGACAGTTACATCACACTTCTAACAAAAACAATGTCTTCCCTGCTCAAAACACTGTCAGCCAAGCCAAACACAATTACAGATAGGGCTTTGATTGCATTTTCCTAATTGGCTCCAGGGCATTCTACCTCTTTGATATCATGCTTTTCCTGAGTAAAAGGTAGCAAAGGGTACATCAAGTCCTTATCTCTGATCGTTTTAATGAAATCAGTGGGAATCTAAGAGACAGTATTATTAACAGCTAAAAGCGAGGGCTCTGGGGTGTTACTTTGCATGGGTTACTTTCTGAGTCTCCATTTTCTCATTTGTAAATGGGGTAAAAATAGTCTCTAAAGGATTTGTTGTGAGGATGGAGATAATAAATGAAAAGTACTTAGTAAAGGCCCTTTTTGCCAGCAAAGGGTGACCAGAAAGATAAAGGAACTGGATATTAAGTTATAGGAGTAATTAAAAGATGTTTATTTTGATAAGAGGGGCATAAGGGCTGTCTTCAAGTGTCTGATGGGATCCTATGAAAAGGAAATAATTTTTCCAAAACACAGAACTAGAGACAAAAGAGGCATATTTAGGCTCAAGAAGTTTTCCAGCATCTGTATCAACATGGCTAACTACTGGAGAAGGAGAATGTTTTCCTCATGAGCAATGGTTGAGCAGAAGCTCTTTGGGAAGCCTCCTCAACTGGGAAAGAGAAAACTCCTACACATCCATCAACACCCACCTCAGTTGTCCCTACCTGCCGAAGGCTGCCCAGATCACCTTGATGGTGCAGCCTGAACTTAGCATCTTGAACTTGACTGCCCAAGATCTTACAATAGTTACCTGTTTACCTGTCTCTTTCTGCATCTACATGGTGAACTCCTCTAGGACAAGAACTCAGTTGTTCACTCCCCTTAACCACACTGCCTATCATAATGCCTGGAACCAAGCAGACACTTAGAAGACGTCAAAAAGGAAAAAGAATGGAATGGCCAGAGAGATTTCTGATTTGGGAGAGGGCTGAAGTTGGTCGCCTATACATTTCCATCCAACTCAAGTATGTGATTATTTCTTGGTTCTATTTTCTAACATCCAACTTACCAAAGCCTTATCAGGCTGAATATCCAGCAACAAAACAACAGTTTGAACCGAGAAAGAGAGAAAAAAACATTTGGTTCACTGCCTTGTTTTTTTGTTTTCCCAAACCGTGCCCAATGGCCCATTCTGTGGTAGGCATGGTTTTCCCTAGTGATTGGTCAATCTGAGAGTCAGTTGGCTCAGTCAACTGGTTCTGGACTGACTCAGCTTCCTGCCTTCCAGCAATGAGTGGATGGTCAAAGACCTGTAAGGGAATTAAGACTTGTAAAAAAATATGTCCTCAGTTCTAATAACAAAATAAAAATAACTTGTCTTCAAGTTGTACCTAGGCTTTTAAAGTCTCATGTAATGAATTTCTATCCTATAGTGTCTGAAAGATGAAAAGGTGCATAATCCATTGAAGAAGCTGGTCAGTCTGCCCTCAATCCTCTTTTCTGTATTTCCTAGTTCAGAAGATATAGGACATCTGTATTCTTTTTAAACCTCTCAGCATAGATGCCTGTTCCCCTGAGCCAGTGGGCAGATGACTATTTGCAAGGTTGCAAATAAATAAAAGTTGCAAATCTGGAATGGGAGGTGAGAATTATTTTCTAAGAATGGCTTATGGTGAGGAGTTACAAGAGGAAGAAAAGAACTGGAAGCCGATGAGCTGTGAAATGATTGAAATGGAGGGTGCCATCCTAAAGTGTTCAAAAATTTGCATTTTGCACTAGTCTCCAGTTTTGAAACGATTTTGGAAAAATCGTTCATCAAAAAAAAAAATGGACAGAATTATCATTGAACATAGTATATCCCTTAGCATTTTACTTGTTTGTTTTCTTTTGCTTTATTTTGTTTTTAGGAAAGGCATTTCAGTTCGAATCAATGAACAAATGTTTTGGACCTACTATGTGTAAAACACAGAAGTGGGAAGATGGATGAATAGACATGGTTTTTGTTTCAAGATGTTATGTGGTGGGAAAAGATCATTACAGTTGTATTTATTTTAAGGATAATAGCTACCAGTTATTAATATCTAGCATGTTCTTTTACAAAAGTCGATAGTACAGAGTGGTAAGATCCAGGAGCCTGGAGGCAATGTATCTCAATATAAAACTCAGACCCAAAACTTAATTCCTTGTGTGACAATTGAGAGAGTTCCTTAACCTCCCTGCATCAGCTTCTCATCTGAAATAAGCAAAGTGTCTACTTCGTGGGGTTATTGTGAGAATTGAATGAGTTAACATAACCTAAAGCACTTGGAAAAATTCAGTTAGTACTGCATGTGGTAGTTAAAATGTCTATGTGCATTTGTTATATCTAATGGCAACCTTTTATTATGCTTATTTCACAGATAAAGAAACAGGTCCAGAGGGATTAATTCCTATGTTTGACAACATAGAGTGAGAAAGGGTTGAAGCTGGATTGCAAATCTCAATCTGACTCTAAAATTCATTTCTTTTTTTTTTTAAGATTTATTTATTTTAGAGAGAGAGAGCATTAGTGGGAGGAGGGGCAGAGGGAGAGAGAGAGAGAGAGAAGCAGGCTCCCTGTTAGGCACAGAGCCCAACATGGGGCTTGATCTCACGACCCTGAGATCAAGAGCTGAGCTGAAATCAAGAGTTGGATGTTTAACTGACTGAGCCACCCAGGTGCCCCTCTAAAATTCATTTCTTACCACTGCATTTCACTGCATCCAAGGTAACAAAAATATAATAAAGGAAATCTGTGAAAATTGAAGTTTTGAGTAGATACGTTGGGAATGCGGGGGAAATGGATGGATGGATTCATGGAGGAGGTAACACTTGAGCACAGCTTAGAGGAAGAATTTACCCACCTGACTTAACCTCATATCCCCAGGATAGACAGCCTCTGTGTGCTTTGGGTCTAGACCATCTGTTGCCAGCTTTTTTGTCAGCTTGGTGACATTTCTGTCTTAGACAAGCCATACTTGGTACATAGTAAGTGCTCAATAATTCTCATTGGAATGAAGCATGAATGAATGACTTAATGAATGAGATCAGTGTTCCAGGTTTTTAGCAGAACTTCAGCTAAGTACCTCAGTAACATTCAAGCAGCCTACTAGCCGGTCTCCTTATTACAAAGTAGTTGGATTCTCCTTTGTTTGGAAAGAGACTGGTGTTTTTCAGAATATACTGTGAACACAGAATGCCTCTAGGCTTAATGAATAATCCCTCTTTAAAATGAAAAATGCACTAACACTGCAAACGTATTGTGTGACAAGATTTCAGCCCTGTAGGTAATCTGTTCTTTTTCAAACATAATTTATTCCCTATTTACTTGATCCATTATGCTAATTAATGAAAACACCAGCTTTCAAGAATGTGCCCAGGTTTTGTTTTTGTTTTGTGTAGTAAAACTTCTATTATTTTAACAACATGCATTGCCTGAGAGGAGAGATGCACCCATTCTCTGAATCATGTCTTCCCCAGTACACACAGTGAGAAAACTGTATGAGTTCTCAGAACTGCAGGAACTTCAAAGGGGTTCAGCAAGAGCACCCCCCTCAAGGAATCTGAAAGGTGGTTGAAAAGAGAAGACAAACACACAAAACATCAGGCAAATGATGGTAAAATATGTCACAGGTAAGGGCAGAAAACTGTGCGCGACAGCCCAAGTTGGTGGAAAATGATGTCTAGTCCAAGGGGATTTTTTTTTTTTTTTTACAATTTCACGTTCATCGGCGTATAACTGGGGAAAGGTAGTTTTCAAATTATTTCTGGTGGACCTAAACTTGGCCAAAATGTGAGAAAAAAAAATTAGTTCACCCCACGGCTTTTGATAGTTCAAGGAAAATGGTTTATTTTTAAACATTTGAATATTGTCTTTCCTCGTTAAGGCTGTATGTTAAGCAGAAAACTCAATAGGGAAATAAAATGGGAGATTGGTGTCCTTTCCCATATATATTTTTTGCTTCAATATAAATTTTATGTTCAAGGACATAGAAAAAAATAAACTGCTCAGGTAAGCAAGGACATTTTGGAATTCTGTCCCATTCCCTATTCCTGCTGAAGCTGTTACAGTTACCTTAAACATAAAGACCTTGTATTTCAGATAGATTTGATTTCGCCTCAACCATTTGTGTACTTAATTGCTTTAGGATATCCTGTCTAATCTCCCATATCTTTGCTTAAAGCCTTTTATGGTTCTGATAGAAACCTAGATTCCCTTTGGCCTGGAGAAATTAGATATCTTTGGTTCTCAAAAGAGATTTGCAAATTTTTGCTTAAGGAAACAACAACAAAGAATGTCATGGAAACATGTAGAAAAACCTTTTGCCATGGTTACCATAATGATGATATGGCTCCAGAAAAGATGGACATCGAAGGCTACCATACCCTGGGGAGAAGTGATTTCAGAGATGCCGGTGGTTACTAATTACTCAGTACTTAACCTCCTTCAGGCTCAGTTCTACACACTTGAAATGTATTAATACATCCAAAAGCACGACAAGGTGAGCATTATCTACATTTCTATTCTATAGATGAGAAAATGGAAGCAGAGAGAGGTAAAGCATTTTTCCCAAGGCTGCACAGTCAGTAAGCAGAGACACTGGGGTAAAAACCAGCCCCATTCCAGGCTCCATGCATTTACTCTCCATTCTGTAGTGTCTCTCCAACCATAGAGAACAGGGTCAGGGCAATTCCATTGGGAAGATCCTGATAGGGTTTAATCCTCCCCCTTGTGAATTCCCCATTGGCTTTTATCATATATAAGAATTTATCATATATAACAGTTACTAATATCAGCTTTGTCTTTTCAAGGTGACCCTTGACTAGAGTGGAAGGGATCCAAGATCCTAAACGTGAACACAGCGGAAACCACCAAAGCCCTGAAAATTCCATGTATTGGCTTGAGGGCAAGACAAGTCTGGGTTTATACCACTTTTCTACCACTTAATTAACTGCAAGAACTTGTGCAAGCCATTCAGATTCTTGGAATCTTAGTCTGCTCCTCTGGAAAGTAGCAGTATCATCCATTTTGAAGGAATTCTAGGAGGATTAAGAGATTAAATATGTATTGGGCCCATGGTAGTTACTCAAAGGATACTGGTTCCCATGCTCATCACTGGGATGCTTATATTACAAGGACCTAACAATATCTACCTACTTTCTATCTGTTACAGTACCTAGTAGCGCCGCTTTTACATACTTAGTAGGGCCTCAATAACTCTTTGAAAATACCGTAAGTGATCATTTTATTTTGTAGATAAAACATTAAGTTGAAAAGAAGACAGCAGAGCTGATGCATTTAGTGGAAATGTCATTGCAGAAATGGAGCTGAAAACTAGGCATATAATTCTTATTAAATATTTCTCAAAATTGGGAGCCTGCTATCACAACCAGGAGGGAAATAGTAATCATTTCATTATTCCTATTGAAAAGTTTTGGCAAAACTGTGAAGAAGATGTAACCTCTGGAGAAGGACCAGAGGTAAGCAGTGAAAATTCATTAAAAGGTCAGAAAAAAGGGTCCATGTGAAAAGGTTAAAAATAATTGGAATTAGCCCAGAAAGGAAAAGACTACGTGGCAACATAATTACTGTCTGTATTCCCTCGCAAAATGAGGTGCCCTCTATCGCTTCCATCTTGGATAATGAGAATACAAGAGGAGCTGACCTTAAACAGAAAGCAAAGGCAATGTAGGCACAGTTCTTGGGACTTTTTTATTTGACAAAGGAGACACTTGAAAGGTTACCTGAAGGAATGCTAGAATTGTCTACCCAGGAAAGCCCGTCTTTCAGGTGTGATATGTCCGAAACATGGGGGCTAAGGGGAAGGACCTGTTAGATCCTAATAAAGAATGGTTGAGACGGAAGGCAGAAACTGGACCAAATGGCTTTTGGTGGCCTCTCAAGCTCTCAGATTTATAATTCCTTGAATTTGAGTCCGAGTTGCCACCTCCCCAAGCGCCGTGCTGCCGCCATTGTGTTCAGCCCAATTACAGGGACCTTCTTAGGAAATGAGGACTTGTGTCTGCAGCAGAGCTGTGGAGGAAATAAAATGTCAGCTCTCAAAAGCCCAGTTGGGAGCCAACTCTGCTTCCTTTGACCTTCCAAACTTCCCATTAGAAGGGCAGTGATCTCAGCGATTTACCAGCATGGGCAGCTGGGGCTGTGATTACATGAAATGCTGTTAAGGGGCTGAGTTAATACTCCGGCAGGCACCATGGAGGAGGATGTGCATTCTGGAAGGATCAGGTCTACTTATATGGTGGGGAGACCTGGTAAATACTCAGTCTGTTACTCCTCGAATGCTCCATAGAGTCTATGAATTTACAGATGGCTTTTTAATAGTGTGTGTGTGTATGTGAGGTGGGGTCATTTTAGATATTTGGGGCTCCCTTTCCTTAGAAAGAAACCTCTCCCCCTTATATCTCCTCTATTTCCCATTCCCAATCCCTGGCACACTTATCTCTTTAAGGGGTGCCCCTCTCTTCTTCTCCTTGGCTTTAGGGGAGAGCTCTCTCTCTCTCTCTCTCCAGTTTCCTACTGGATTGGGGATCAGGGCTAGAGCTTAAGTCCCTTTATTGGAGGAGATGGAAAAGGGAAACCTTTGACATTGTCTGGCCCTAAAGCAGAGCAACTATAAGACATCCAGATCTGAAAATGTCAAGACTGGCTATCTCTTAGCATGACTCTTGTTATTCCATGAACAATCTTCCTTTTTCTGCTTTGAATTTTCTTTCCAAATGTCTTTTCCATTAACCTAAAACCTGCATATGTTTTGTTTAAATAAGGGGTATGGGCATGTTCCAAGTCCTGGGATCAATCCAACTCACCAAAAAAATAATTAGATCAAGTGGTGGGGAGTGGGAAGGGAGTGGAGAGGAACACAAGAAGGAATAAATCTTATTTCACAGTGACCTAAGGAAAGATAAAAGCAATTGAAGAAGAATATATGTGAGGTGTGCCTGGAACTCCATTTCTGTCTGTAGGGGAGGCATGAGCTAAATCATGGAGGAGGAGATGTAAGCAACAATAACATATCTTTCTAAACTACAATTGCCTGTCCTTCCTAGGATCATAGGGATATGAAAATGTCCCGTACTTTCCAGAGGTTCCTCAAATCATCAAATCTCAACAATAGAGATCTGTGGAGCCCAACTTAAGAACCCCAATTTCAGAGATGTTCTTGCTTGAAGCGGTTATGTGAC
Source organism: Neomonachus schauinslandi (assembly GCF_002201575.2). Taxonomy (NCBI): domain Eukaryota; kingdom Metazoa; phylum Chordata; class Mammalia; order Carnivora; family Phocidae; genus Neomonachus; species Neomonachus schauinslandi. Next base: position 147,910,923 of record NC_058407.1, read on the forward strand.
CATATAATTCATGCCTTAAGGGAAATGCTGGAGAGGTACCCCAAGGTCATTCAAAACGTCCCCTTTTGTGCACTTAAAACCACTGCCTCCAGAGGCCGGGCAGGTAACACAACTAAATGGAGTTTCTTAGACCGGGAGGATGCTTGCCAGTTGGCAAGGGGCAACTACTAACTGACCACCGAAAGCGTCCTTGCAGAGGCACATTGCTAGGTCTTCCAAGTTTCTCAGAAAGACCAAAATTCTAACTTTTTTGTTAGATCTCCTAGGTTTGTTGCTGATGTCTGCCTGCTGGTTTTGTTTTAGTTTTTGTAACTAACTCAGGAAAAAAAATATTTAAAAACACTCTGCAGTGATATTGTGCTATAGAGGTGTTAGGTGTTCCTGCTGGGTAAAGATGGTATGCGGAACTCTACTATTTTTGCAACTTCCAGTGAATCTATAACTATTTCAAAGTATAAAGTTAAAAAAGAAAAAAAAAAAAGAAATGGCTCCATACAACACATTCCGTAAATAAAATAAAACTAGATTGGGCAACAGAATTTACCCTACTTGTCTTGGGTCTTGAGAGGAGGCTTTGCTTCTTGAGAATTATAACTCACCCAAAGGCAAGAACAGACAGTACTCAGGCTGCCCAGAAGAGGACTTTTCATTACACTGTTTCTTTTGAGACAACAAGCTATTTCTTCTGGGGAAGCTCACTGGCTGAGTAGTAGAAAACAATGTTACTGGAATTCCAACTACTCCAATTATATGAACTTCAACTGTGTGGAAGAGATTTTATCAAGGTTGATGATTAAATGTGACTTGGGACCAAAAGAATGGAGTCCTAACACACCTTCAGAAGGGGGTGTGTGCGGGACAGGTGATACAAGCCAAATGAATTCATTTTAGAGTTGGTACACCTGAGTTTGAATTCCAGTTTGGCTCCTTACTGGCTGAAAGACCTTGACCAAGACTCATCCATGTCATTCTTCATCATATAAAGTGGGGATGATATAATTTTCCACTTCCCAGGGCTGAGATAAGATCACATGTAATAATGCATCATGAAAGGTCTCTGTAACATTTGCAGTAGCAAACACACAGAAATGGCAATGGTGGTTTTTGTTCCTATTTGGTGGAACACAATCCCGATGATCAATTTTATGTCCTGGTAAATCAACTCCCCATGTTCCCAAGCCCCTATATTTTTATTGAGTTCATAATAAAATTGTTGTTTCAAACAAGAGAAAATAAAACTTCCATCCATCGCCTTGTTCTGTGACTTATATGACACACCTGGGGAAGCTTAACATTAACAAAATGCTGTGCATCGTAAACCACCTACTAATGCCCCTTCGTTATTCTTCTCAGGTCCGTCCTTATTCATTTTTCTCCCCCTTGACATTATTTCTGTCACTTATGGGGTAATCTGAACATCCATCTTGTTTAAGGGCAGTTGTCTTCTCATATGAAGTAGGAGTCCAGCCTGGAAGCCTAGTTACTTATTGTCCATACGATAGCCATCTTCTGAGACCTATGTTTTACACAGTTGTCTGAGAAAGAAGCTCCCCTCCTCTTTGTGAAGACGTTTGTTTTCATTCCATTGCTGTTGAACAGGATGTACAAAGTGGAAGTTCTCATAGGTCTTCTGGAAACATTTTCTTTATCTTTCCAGCATGTTCTCTTGCCTCTGTCCCCATGCTTTCCAACCTTATCTCCTTCACTGCTTCTCACTTGGCTCTAGCAACTCCAGCCTGATTGCCTGTGCTGGAGCTGTCCCCGCTGTCTTCACTTGGCCGACATCTGTGGCTCTCTCGGGATTCAGGTGCAGCCTTGTCTCCTCCAGGAAGCCTTGTGTAGAGGCCTGGAGTTGGGCTTGGTCTTCCCCACACAGGTTTCTGTTCTGGTCTTTTTCAACCCTTCCTATTTAATTAAGGCAGTCGTGTCTATCTCCCCTACCACATATGAGTTCTTAAGGGATCTCAGACTCTTCCCAGTTCCTTTTTTTATCCCTAGAACCTAACATAATCTTGTGATTCTCTGGAGGTATTTGTTGAAGGAGAGTTAAATTGAAATGAATTTAGATTCTAAGGTTTTGGAGATAAAGGCTGTATCCTTTTCTGTTCATTACTGAAAGCTAATTAACTGTCCCTGGAACAGAGTCTTGAGCCAATAAATATTTGTACAGGGAGCAAAGGAACAAATGAATGAACATACATTGGCATAAATATTAGTGATGGTGTGGGAAGGGAGTGTTCTTCTTAGGTCAACTTGAAATCATTTTATTGCTACTCTTCTTCTGTCTGAACCCTTTGGTCTTAATTCACAGTGCTGTGTGATTATTCAGGGAATTATATAAAATAGCAGGATAAACTCATGGACTGTACTCAAAGCCAAATAACGTGGACTAAAATCCCAACTCCACCACCTACCATCTGTGTGACTTTGGGCCTGTGGCTGAACTTCTCTGGGCCTCTGTTTCCTTATCTGTAAAATGGAGAGTAATAATATTACCTCCCAGACCAGTAAGGATTTAGTGAGTATAAAAGAGACCCTTAGAAGGGTGCCTAACACATAGTAAGTGCCCATTGTTAAGTGTTATTACTTACGTAAACTAGGAGTCAGGGTTATAATAACATTTAATATAATTAAAAAAAATTTAATGAGCACCTACTATGTGCTTGACACTGAGTTAAACCCTAGGGAAGCAAATATGGGGGAACATGGTGTTTGCACACAAGTCAAGCATAATTTATAAAAACTGAAAATCTGAGTTGGTGTTATGAGTCCAGTGAGGAAAATATAACAAGGTCAGCAGAAGAAGGAGGTGATTTGTTTTGAACTGGCAGAGTTGGACAAATAAGGTGTCCCAGAGAAAGAGATTCTGAGCTAGGGGTTTGAAGGATAAATAGGAGTTAAGCAAGAGAACATACAAGTATAGCAGGAGTATTTGTTAAGATTGTGTGTGTGTTTGTGAGTATATGCACCTGTGTGCATGTAGGTGGGGGGTTGGAATCAGAAAGGATAGAATCCGTCTACATTTTGTTTTATATTTCATCTTTTCTCTCTACCTCCATTTAAAGAAGGCAGCCTGGCCTTTGTGTGCCTTTGGCTTGGGTGTGTTTGACCAAAAGCTGAACACACCACCATAACCTTTCAGATTTTTATTCTCAAAAACCTTTTAAGAGAGTATGTGGATACGGAGTGGGTGTTTTTGAGTACATTGAATTAGAAGCTTCAGGATGAACAGGAGGGTTCCCAAGTCTAGCAATGGTTGATTTGGGGTTCTGAATGTATCGGGGACTGGCACCCTACATGTTCAGTGTCACAAAGAGGTGGCAGGAACTTTGGAAGGAATGATAAAGAGGTATAGGAAGCATGGCCACTTGTTGCCCAGTCCCTTGGCTCATGGCATGGCTGCAAGGTGGGGCAGCTCACCCAGGAACATGGGGGCAGGGGGAGAGGGAGAGCACCAGCCAACCCCACAACAGATGCTGCACCCGTGGGTAGATCCAGGCTACCTGGGGAGTCCAGCATCCAGGAATTTACCTTTTTAGTCCCAGTCTAATCTCCATGGAAATGGAAATCATGTTCTTTGAGGCGGGGCGTGGTGGTGGGCATGCATTATAAACAGCCAATCACAGAATAAACACCAAAGAACCAAGAATGTCTGGGCTCAGGAAACTCAGAGTACATAACCTCACCAGCCATATACTGTGTTTACACACAAACACTTTTGCTCTTTCTTTTTTCTTAGGTTGGGAAAGGCTGTCACAGACATGATATTAACTCTTGTGGATAAATATTACAGTGCCTAATAATGTATCCTGCATGTATACACATGTATATTCACTACAGAGATCACTGTGTGGCCATCGTTGTATGTATGACGGATTTGAGAATAAAGACACAAAAATTAATGATGGTGACTGTCATGTGATCCAAAGGGACTTAGAAGGGAACCTGGGAGGGAAACTATGGTCAAGAGGCATAGGCCCAGAGGTGTCTAACCATAGGCAAGGAAGCAGTACTTCCAAGGTGGGTTTCGAAGGAGACTACCTGTTCCCATGAACCTCTTGCTCCTGGATACAACTATCACTGGACTTACTCTCTTGGGCTTTCGGAAAGTCTATGAGAAGTGAGTTTTCCTGTTCATGGTAATGAATTTTCATTGGACTAGCTTTCCTAGAAACAAGTTCGGAATTGTCCTATAGAGAACATGCACACACATACCCTGGCCTTTTATTCCAGTGCAAGAGGCCGGATTTCCTGGAGATGGGAGGGTGATTTTAAATAGCAGAAAATGCCTTCAAAGGCCATTATCGAGTCTGACCTAAATGTTAGGTTGGCCCTGATCATTATGCCTCTCAGCTGTCCTGTGCACTGTAATTATCAGCTCTCACGCTGTCCCACCCTCACAAAGGCACCCTCTGAAGCTGTCCAAGCCACAGACTGGGCCTGTCAACTTCTTCCTTCTCCATACCCATGATGAAATGAGAGGTGAACAGAATGTACTCTTCTGAAGGAGGTTATGTTATGGGAAGCCATCTGTGACCCTGCTCCAAGGCAGCCCACAAAAGTCCCTTGTCTGTCTTCCCTATGCATTGTTCACTGATGGCTCCAGATGTTGAACCAAAGTGATTTCTGAGGTCACCTATTCAGAATATCTCAACATTATAGAATCTGAGAGGAAAAATAAGCCACCATTGTTCTTTGGAGCGGACACTAAACAGAGCTTTTCTTTGGAGAGCTTTTCTGAGTTTTTCGAGATAGTATTTCAAGTTTCAAAAACAAAAAACAAAACAACAAAAAAGCAGGATGGTGCTTAATGCTGGTGAGTGGGATGCCCAATGGGTATCCTTTGTGTACAGATGATAGGAGCATAAATTGATCTGTTCTGGAAAGCTGTTTGAGAATACAGATCTTTCTCAACTTACGATCGGGTTACACCCTGAGAAACCCATAGTAAGTTGAAAATATCGTAAGTTGAAAATGCACATAATACACCTAACCTACCGAACATCATCACTTAGCCTAGCCTACCTTCCATGTGCTCTGATCACTTACATTAGCCTACAGTTGGCCAAAATCAACCAACATAAAACCTATTTTATAATGAAGTGTTGAATATCTCATGGAATGTATTGAGTACTGTACTGAAAATGACAAATCGCAATAGTTGTCGGTGTGTTGGTTGTTGACTCTCAGGATTGTGGCTGAGGCTGCTGCCACTGCCCAGCAGCACAAGGGAGGACTGTATATCACTGGCCCTGGAAGAGATCCACATTCAAAATTCCAAGTTGTTACTGAATGTGTATTGCTTTCACACCATTGTAAGGTCAAAAAATTTTAAGTTGGAACATGGTCAGTCAGGGATTGTCTGTGTTTAACAAGGGCGTGAAGAGTATGTGTTATTTTAGCTCTGTGCTTCCACCCCTATTCTAATAAAACAATCTGAGAGCCAGACAGCTTTATGGAAAAAGGCATTCATTTTTGCAAAACAGTGGGAAAAAAACTAAAATAGCTAAGAGGTATGGAATTGTTAAGTACTTTTTGCTAAATTCCTCAATGGAATATTTGAAGCCATATAAAATGATGTTTACAAGAATTTGTAATTAACCTGGAAAAAGCTTATGTCCTGATGATAAATTAAAAAAAAAAACAAAAACAGAATATAGGGTCACCTGGGTGGCTCAGTTGGTTGGGTGACTGCCTTTGGCTCGGGTCATGATCCCAGAGTCCTAGGATCGAGTCCCACATTGGGCTCCTGGCTCAGTGGGGAGCCTGCTTCTCCCTCTGACCCTCGCCTCTCTCATGCTGTTTCTCTCTCTCTCTCTCTCAAATAAATAAATAAAATTAAAAATCTTTAAAAGAATAAAAAATAAATTTATAAAACAGAATATAAAACTGAATACACAGTATGGGCTCAAGTTAAAATAAAAAATGCAGTATAAAGACAATAAGGAATAGATGAAAATGTTCAAGGTAGCTACTTCTGGACTATAGGATTATGGGTGCTTTCGTTTATTGCATTCAAATTTTTTTATTGTATGAATTTTCTGTAACAAGCATTTATTCCATCTATACATTAAAAATATACTACTTTAAAATTTAATTTTTGGTGGTAAATCAGGAGAGTGATTTCTTGGGGATAAGGAGGAGCTATTGACTGGAAAGGGGCATGAGAGAACTTTCTGGAAGGATGGAAACATCCTATATCTTGATCTGGGTGGTGGTTATATGGATGTAAATAGGTACAAATTCATTGGGTTGTGCCATCAACATGTGGGCACTCCATTGTAGGTAACTGGCACCTCAGTTTTAAAAATACAGCATGTTGACCCTTGCTCCTTTTTAAATATGTAAAGCCTTCACTTGTCTTTCTTCCATGGCGTTTTTGGCCAGCTCCTTCCACATGGCTCTTAGCCCTCCTGCAAAGTTGGCGTGAAGTTGGCCTCACCCAAGTGTCCTACCCCCACCCTCATGTTGTAGGTATCTTCTGGTAATAACCACATTGTCTCCTTCCTACAAAGCTCTCCAAAGACAATTCTTACTTCTAGTACATAATCCATTACTTATTTGCTTACAAGGAGACTTCCTGCTCCCTGGGAACAGCCCTCCATGACCTATGAGAGCTGGCGTGTGACTACCCCAGCTCTATCACTCCTCAGGTAGGTCAAGTCTGCATTGTGTGTTCTTCACTGGTTCCAGGAGTTTCCCAGAAGGATTATACCCCAGTTGCCCCAATGGTAACTCATTCTCTAACACACCAGCTATAGACTGAATATTTATATCCCCCAAATTGATATGTTAAAAGTTAATTTCCAATGTAATGGAATTTGGGGGCTTTGGGAGGTGATTAGGTCATGAGGGTGGAAGCTTCATGAATGGGAGAGTGCCCTTAGTAAAGAGATCTCAGAGAGCTCCCTTCCCTGTTCTGCCATGGAAGACACAAGGAAATATCATCCATCTGCAGCCTGGATGGGGGCTCTCACCAGAGCCTGACCAGCCTGGCACCCCGATCTCAGACTTCTGGCATTCAGAAATATGACAAATAAGCTTCTGTCATTTGTAAACCCCCTCGTCAATGGAAACTTGTTATCACAGCCCTTCAATGGTGCTTTACCTTCCTTGTCTCACTCTGGTCTCTTTCCTGCACTTCCTTCACCCCCCAAATAAGCCACTTGCACTTGAATCCTTGCCTCAAGTGTCTGCTTTGGGAAGAAACCAAGCAAAGATAAGCACATGCATCTACTGGGCACCTGCCTTTATGCAGCTTGCACCCTAGTGGGGGCGACCAGCCATAAATAAGCAAACAGTAAATAAAAGATAATTGTAGGCTGGGAAAATTACCAGGCAAGAAGCAAGATGATGGGATAGGGAATAAGTGGGGTGGAGGAGCTATTTCAGATATAATGGTCAGGCATGTCCTCTGGGGAAAGTGACCTTCAAACTGAGACCTGGGGAACCAGAAGGAGGCAGCCATACAAAGGGCAAGAGGGAGAGAATTTAGGAAGGGGGAACACCCAAGGGCAAAGATCCCCTAGGTGGGAAATGGGTTACATATTTATGAACTCAAAGGAGGACAGTAGGGAGGTAGCAGAGTGACGGAGTAATTTGGAGACCGAGGAATTTGGAATTTGCAGAATTTGCAGGGGGCAGACCTTTCAGGGCTTGTAGGTATGTCAAGAACGTCGGAACCATGGGAAGCCACTCACGTGGTTTAAGGAAGGTCTTTGCTCTGCACATGAATTTGAGCCATGTGTAGAGGTTACTGCTTCCACCCTTAAGATGCAAATCCATTCGCCTGGCTTCAGGGAGGAGGGAAGAGGGAAAAGGGCACCGGGAGGCTGCTTTTGCAAAAAAAAGTATGTCAGGAGAAGCTGAAGGGACCCTTTGTTTCATCAGGCTAGTTTTCCCTTTGATTCCTCAATACCTCTAATTCTGCTTGTCACCAGGAAAGAGGTGTGCTGCAGCTCGGTGACAGCCTTCCCAGTGTCTATGGCAACCTGGGGCTGGGGCCATTTTTCCTTCACCAAAAGAATGGGCTGGCTTCCTGAAGATAAGTAAAGCCCCATTGTTGCTCTCAACTGTTACATAGGTAGCATGCACAGGAGTAATAAAGATACGACTGAATACTGCTAACGATCTTGTATGAAATAACATGGATTAAATAAATCATTTCTCTCCGGTCTAATTATAGATGCTTCAGGATGAAAATGCAAACTGGGGCCTCGCTTCTTATTCTAGCCATTATTTCTCGTGTTCTTTCTTTTCATTTTCCCTTCCCCTTCCCCTTTCCTTTCCTCTCTTTTTTTTTGGTGGCCAGGGTCTGGATTGGTCCTTGTCTAAGGACTCTGCAAAAAGCTGGCTCCCAGGTTTGTGAATTAGAAGCACTTAGCTGTGTTCCTGAGAGGAACAACAGGGCTAAACAAAGCAGGGTGGGTGGAGGAAGGAGCATTACTTGGCAACAAAACTCTCCTGACTTAGAGATCAGGTGGGTGTAAGGCTCTTCCTCCCTTCTGGACCCTGTGCACAGGGGTATCTTTCCAAAGGAAAGCAGATCATAGTATTCAACAATATAAAAACCTCTGGTGGTTTCCTGGAGACTGTAAGATAAAACCTAAGCTGTTTAGCCCAACCTCTTGGACTTCTGTTTTCATCATGTACCTTTGTACTTACTTATTCTGCAGAGCTTCTCCCAGTTCTTCCAATGCACCAACCTGGGTCAGGCCTCTGAGCTTTAGCGTGAGCTGTGCTCTCCTCCTGGATTGCCCTTCCTCCTCTTAAAGAACACATGTCCATCTTCTAAAACTTGGCTCAAGAATCTTTTTGATCATAAAGCTTTCTGAGGCCCCCACATAAGACCATTCTCACCCTTGTACACCGTATACACCTCAACCCTCACATTGCAGTCTTTGGAACTGAGGAGATTGTTGCAGGAATGCCCCAACAAATGGCCTGCATGCATGCACATCCTTTGCTTATAATTTTGTAGTTCCCTGGCTCAGATGGGTGACTTGTAAGGTAAGACTATATATAGCAAACCTCACGCAATCAGAAATTTGAAATCATGTGTGGGTCTCTTCTTGTCCTTTTATACAGCTAGGTTTACTCACTCTTAGATCCTTGCCACCACTGCAACCATGAGCCTGGGTTCCACGGCTGAACGATGAGACACTTGGAGAGCTTACACGCTGGTGCAATCCTAGATCAGCCAGGGCCCAGCCAACCCTCCCACTGACTGAAGATGCATGAATGAGCCTACCCAAGCTGGAAAAATTACGCAGATAGCCCACAGACTTGTAAAAAGTAATAAATGGTTGTTTTAAGGTAATTTGTTTTAGGCCAATTGCTAAATTATGTACGGGCCCACACAGGGGAAGATTTTGGTTTGGTTGATCCTTGCCCAACCAGCTACATGAGAAATACCATAGATTTCTTCACTCCCACCAAGAGTAGAGAGAAGAGATAAGAGGGGTCCACAGTCTTTAAGCATTAATTTTTTCCAGTAGAGAAGACTGGTCCCATTTATGTTCTAATCCTCACATCTCATAAATCAGATATAAAACTCTCCCCCCTTCAAACGCAACCCCGTATCTACCTGATCCCTTTGAGACGATAGATCGGTCTCATTTAAGGGCCAGTAGTAAGGAGAGAGGGAAAGGGAATGGCTCCTCCTACAGGACATATTTGACCAGCCACGCACATTTCTAAAGGGTTGATGTTTCCAGAACCATTGTGACACCCCCTTTCACTATAAAGTGTTTGCTTGCGTGCTTGTTTTTGGAATCAAAGGAGAAACTACATCAGTGACCAAGGAGGGAGTGAAGGGGAAAGACTGTGAGGTGCTGGCAGAACATAAGGCACTTTGAGGACGGGAATTTGCCCTCACTGACGCCCAGCCTCACACTGGGGGCGGGCAGTCGTCTCTTGAATGTATCAAAGATCACAGTAAAAAATGTTTGATGACTGCTTGTTCCATGCCAGTGCTGTGCAAATCATGCGACTGTCATGTAACTCCAGGTGTGGGTTCATTTTACAGATGAGGAAAAAATGTCAGAAAGTCACTTGCCCAAAGGCACGGAGGTATAAGTGATGGAAATGGGGTTCAAAGTAGGCCAACTTGCTCTGATGTCTGTGTATACACTCCCTCGAGGAAAGAAGCCACACTGCACCCTGCAGTGGTCCTAGACATTGGAGGTGGATCAGCTGGAATGGACAGAAGAAAGGAGAATTGCCTCCTCTATATTGCACCTCAGACCTTCTTCCAAATCAGTGCTGTTAGACCTGGGTCCTTCTGCCCCGATTACTCTATACTTCCAGGTATGTGGCTTTCTTCATCACATAGGCATTGGCCTAAGGGAAGGGCCTCTCAGAGCCAGGCCATTTGGAGTTTTTCCTGTGTTCACCCTTAGAACCCTCCACTCCACTTTGTTAGTTTCCACCTGTGTTCTTGGCTCACCTCACTACTCCTATCACAGAAACATAATCAACCACCTCCTTTTTTTTTTTTACCTTACAGTTCAATCCATGTTCTAACTCTACTATTTTAGTCCATTCAATTTCTACACCAGACTATTTCCAAATATATATAACCACATAATTATACCTTTATAAGCCATTTATCCAAATTCATTTTTAAAAGAATTTTAAAGATTTGTCTATTTATTTTAGAGAGAGAGAGAGAGCATGGTGGGGAGGGGCAGAGGAAGAGGGGAAAAAGAGAATCTTGAGCAGACTCCCCGCTAAGCACAGAGCCTGATGTGGGGCTTGATCTCACAACCCCAAGACCATAACCTGAGCTGAAATCAAGAGTAGGACGCCTAACTGACTGAGCCACACAGGCTCCCCCAAATTCATTTTATATACATAATTTAGTACACATTCCCTCTCCAAAACAAAAGATCCCCCTTTCATTCAGTATTTTACGCCATCCCCTGCCCCAGCCTTTGTCTAAATTTCTTATGTCCCAATAAATAAAAGAAGCCACTTCTGCACTGTCCCGTCACTCTCCGCCAATTTATATACCACCCAACCAGGATGTACCTCTAATTTCCTCTACAGAAAGCAAAGCCAAATTTCATTTTGTTCCCCATCCCCAATCGGATTGATCTGGGGAGCAGCTTTGATGTTTTGCATTTATCAGAGATTTATGTGGAAATCGATAAAATGGAGTCAAAAGAAAGTGACACAAATTTGCACATGGTGGATGAGAGAAGTGAGCACAAATGCTCGTTGCCATTGTCAACAGTCTGTGTTTAGGAAGAATTTGCCTGACCCCAGCTGAATGGTAATATGCATGTGGAAATTGATAATTATGTTCACTCAACCCTTTGCAAAAATGCCTTCATGTGTTAAGATGCAAAAACATGAAGCTAAGTGCCCAAGTCTTTATTAACTCAGTGTGAAGGTTTTACAATTGAAGGCAGCAGGTTTGCATCTATAATTACTCCTCAGCTTTCCAGCAGATCTAAATGGACAAATGCACCACAGTACCAGCAGCTCCTTTTCCCCCGATACAATGCATCACTCTCCTGCTCAAAGAAATGAATGGGGGTTGATATGGAGCTAGACACTCTGTTGGTGGCTGTGAGTTTCCCTTTGATTTAGCTGGAGAAACCTAAGCCCTGTAGGTAGAAAGTTCAGAGACCCTTCTTGTGGCATGGAGTTGGAGTTAAATTCATTTAACGAATGAATAATTAGTGTCTACCTTGTGCTAGGCATTCTTCCAGGAACTGGGAACAGAGTGGTAAGACAAAGAGGCAAACATCTTCCCTCATTCTACTGGGAAAGACAAATGCTAAATGAACAAATAAGTAAACAAGATAATTTCAGATGCAGTAGTACCAAGAAGAAAATAAAAATGAAATGAAAATCTGGCTGGTGACTCCTCTTTGCCCATTTTCTGTGGATCTGAATGACTTGTCACCATGCTCTGGCCAAATGTTTGGACTTGCTCATTCTCATCTTTCTGGAAAAAGAATTGGGAGCCCTATGCCCCCTTAGACTATGCACTAAACTTTCCTATTTCCCACTCCAGTGCTATATTCTCTGCCTAGCTAGATTACTCTTCTTTTTTTTCCCTAAGATTTTATTTATTTTTGCGAGAGGGAGAGAGAGAAAATGAGCGAGTGCACACAAGCAGGGGGAAGGGACAGAGAGAGAGGAAGAAGCAGGCTCCTCACTGATCAGGGAGCCTGATGTGGGACTCGCTCCCAGGACACTGGGATCATGACCTGAGCCGAAAGCAGACACTTAACTGACTGAGCCACCCAGGCACATGTAGATTACTTTTCCATCTTCCACTTGTTCCATGTCTCCCATGATTTCTCACATCTGAGTCAGCTCAAGAATCATGTCTTCACCACCATTTCCCCTAAAGGGTCTAGTACAGTATTTTGCACAGAGAAATGAATGAATGTATGATTCATTGGGGCAATTCTGGGTTCTCAGTGTCTATTCTCTAAGGTCACTGTGCAGTGAAGAACTAACTTTACCCAAAGAGAGGTCTAGCCTTTGCCCTTGGCTGCTAGGATGTAATCCCTACACCCTTGAGATGTTCGTGCTTGGTAGGAGTATCTTTGTTTGTGTGGGGATCCTGGCCACCAGAGAGTCTAACAATGTGTTGTATAATGGAGGTTTTGGGCCCTACAGTATGAGTTCTACCTATGAAGGAACTGAAGACTAATGGTCAGCCCCACATTATCAGATCTAACTCTAGAGGGGCTACCATACAAGCCATATGGGATTAAGCCCCAATAAAAATGTTAGATACCAAAGCTTGGGTGAGCTTCTGTAGTTGGCAATACCTTGCCTGTGATCACACATCCATGCTGGGAAAATCACACGGTCCCTAATTCCATGGAGACAGGATGGTTGAAGCTTCACATCTGAAACCTTTCCTGGACTCTGCCCATGCGCTTCCTCCACTGACTGATTTTAATCTGGATCCATCCCCTGCAATAAACTCTAACTGTGAGTATAGCAGCTTTCAGTGAATTCCATGAATCCTTCTAGCAAATTATCAAAACTAGAAGTGATTTGGGGACCCCTCGAACTTGCAATTTATGTCAGGAGTGAGGGCATCTTTGTGTGGATTTTATTCCCTCACCCATACAATTGTCTACCCCTTTCAGCCACATGCCAGCCACATGCCTGCCACATGCCTGCCCATGTTGCCACATAAAAAGATCCTGCACATACTTGCAGCTCACAGCCTAAGTTCTGAATACCTCCTTCTGGCTGATTCTCTATACAGATACGATCACTGTATAGCCTTTCACCCTTCCAGTTTCTATCTGTTTGCCCATGTCCTTTTTATTTAACCTATAATCATTTTATTTTTTTTTATTTTTATTTTTTTTTTTAAGATTTTATTTATTTATTTGAGACAGAGAGAATGAGAGACAGAGAGCATGAGAGGGAAGAGGGTCAGAGGGAGAAGCAGACTCCCTGCCGAGCAGGGAGCCCGATGCGGGACTCGATCCCAGGACTCCAGGATCATGACCTGAGCCGAAGGCAGTCGCCTAACCAACTGAGCCACCCAGGCGCCCTAACCTATAATCATTTTATATTTTAATAATATTGATTCCTCTTGAACTGAGTCTCTTTGTACTGATTACTCAGCCATCAATAAACACAGGACCCAAAACTTCCTATTGCCATTCTTTATGCTTAGATCAGTCCCCAAACAGGAACTGAAGGTCTGGATAATTTACTTGAGAAACAAGAAGAAAATTCCATAAAGTAATGGTTCCATATGAGAAATAACAAACATGACTAGGGCCACTCTATGCAGGACCTTAGGGAGAATTCACTTCTCCCTCCCCTCCCCTCCCCTTCCCTTCCTTTCTTCTTTCCTTCATTTATGTCAAGGAGTATGTCTGACATGTTACTACAAGTTCAACAAATATTTGTAATATATGCTCAATGTATGCATGAACTAACCTATAGTGAGTTCCTACCATGTTTTATACACAGTGCTAGTGATGGATAATAATGAAATGTTCCAACTTTGATGTACTTATTCTACCAGTCAACCTGTTGGACTAAAGGAAAAGAAACCATCTAAAGGAAACACAGAGGATCCTAAGAATAACCTCTTGGGGACATTTATTCTGTTATGGCTCACCTTCTCCTTCCACCAATTATGGATCTTTTGGGGTCATGGGATGTCATAAAAATGATGGAGACTCTTTGACTGGAAGGACCTTAGATATTCTTAGCATCGACCCATGTCTTATGAGCCAAGTCCTAGCCTAGGCATGCCTTGAGGAGAAAGGATTTTACAAAGATTTTATAAAGAAAACTTCCACTCTCCTTCCTTCAAGTTCACCCTCCTCCCATATCACCACATAAATGACAAGGGGTAGGTTATAAACAGAGTATTATCAATAGAAACACGATGGTGTATAACCTTCATCTTTTTGCCTGGAGATGGCATTGGTCCATCTAAGGTTCTAGCCTATTGGTTTTTCATTCTTTTTTGCAGGGGGCCTTACCTCCTTTGTTTTTCCAAATAAGTCATAACTCTATTATTTTGTGCCCCAAGCCATACATCAAAATCTGAAGTCACTGGTGTTTATATATCAGATAGGGAAAGTTTATATTTCAGAGGAGAGGGAAAGTACATTCCTCTTCACCTTTTCTAGCCTGGTGTTTGCTAATATTAGACTGTAACTGACCCTACATATCATGTCTGGAGACCTTAATGGAGGTGTTTAACACAATTAATTTAGAAGCAAAAGGGCAAAATAAAGGCATCGTGCTGATATCTGGCTATTAGAGGTTAATCTACCTTAAAATAATGGGAAAGAAACAAGTTTGCCTGAATCCTTAGATATCCTAATGGTCAGTATGAAGCTCTGCATGATTATTAATATGGTCTCTAAACATATACATTTGCATATTCAATGGACAGTAATTGAGTGTCAAAACCCAGTAAAATTGGATTCATGGAAGATGCCAAAGGAGAGATATAGTCCTTGTCCCCTTGGAGATGGGGTCTATTGATACATAAATAGAACACACATTAACAGCCTCAAAATGAGTCAGTTCTATGAGTGCCTTGAGGAGAGAGGTGGTATCATTCGGGCCACAACAAAAATAATACAAAGACTTAGCATTTATTGAATGCTTACTCTGTGTTGTAAGCTTGATGCTCCCTTTTCTAATCTTTACGACAAGCCCCAAATTCTATCATATTAGTCCCATTTTATAGATGAGAAGTTCAAGTTTAAAAGTTATGTGAGCTGCCCCATTTCACATAGCTGGTAAATGCCAGGATCAGGGCTGGCAAAGAAGAATGTCTAATACCTGACTTCTAAAGCCCATTATTTTTCTGGTAATTTATATTCTGGAGACAAGGAGACATGGGACAACCTGTCCCATGGCACAGATTCCAGTAAACTTGTTGGATGCTTGAAAGAATGGTAGAGTTATCAGGAGGGTGTCTTGAGGGAAACTCATGGGTCTAACACTGAAGTGGGTCAAGGTAAGTGAGGTCCATATTATGGGCATAAACTATCCTCTCTCTGATATGATCTGTCTTAGATGGACTGCAGTTGATCTGAATTTGTAATGATGCAGAAGACCATGGTTAGATGAGGTAAATCCCATTCCACGTTCAGAGGAACAAGACTTGCCTTGCAGAAACTTCACCATCTCCCAACCAGCTCCTCAGTAGGGCACAAGGACATCCTTCCTGTCCTTGACTGATCCTTCTAGACTACTTTAAGCTTTCCATCTTTGTCTTGCTCTCTCAGGCAGTAATCCATTTCTCATCATGTCATTTATCCAACAGACAATAGAGCAACAAGGCAGCTTCAATTTGTCCAAAAGTGTTCGGCAAATGAAGGAGATGCCATTGCTGAGGTAGCATTAAAGTTAATGGAAATCTGAGCCTGGGATTATGACAGTTCTCTCAACCTGAGCACACTGCCTTCTTAGGCAGTCCTTAGTGTCCTTAAAGACTGGCTGAAGCAGCCTCCTCGTGGCTAAATCCAAGATAGTTGACCCTTCAAATTTAGTGAATCTCTAAAGAGCTACAGATCTACTTTGCTGATGAAGTCTTCACTCATTCAACCAAGAATTATTGCACACCTACAGTGTTCTAGGACTATTAATTTCTTTCTTTATCTAAGAAACATTTATTGAACATCTACTGTGTTTCTTGCCATGGGATGGACAGAGGTAATGTAAAGATGAATAATAAATGGTATAGTCCCTTAAGAAATGTGAGGTTTACCATTTATCATCCATCTAATAAATACTTATAAAATATATACTCTGTGCCAGATACCAAGTGAACCATTTTATATTCATTATCTTATTTAATTATCACAATAATGTCAGGGTAGATTGGATTTGCTCTACAGAATCTTGCCACCCATATCAAAAGATGAAGTCTATTTCCCCTCCCCTTGAACCTAGGTGGCTTTGTGACTGACTAGGATAATAAAGTATGGTGAATGTAATGCTATGTGACTTTTAAGGCTGCACCATAATGGGGGGTAAAGCTCTGCCTGGCTCTCTCTCTTGAGATAGTCACTCTTGAAACCAGCCATCACGCTGTGATGAAACCCAGGACACATTAAGATGCCTACATGGATAGAGACAAAGGTCTCCAGACCTTAGTCTCAGCCGAACTCCCAGCCAGTAGCCAGCACTAACCTGGAAACCATGAGGTTGACCCATCTTCAAACAGACCTGAGCCCACAGGAGAGGAGCCACAGCTGATGCTGAGTAGAGCACAGTGGAGCCTTCCCTACTGAGCTCTGCCCACGTTGCAGATGCACAAGCAAATATGTTTTTGTTTTAAGCCTCTTGGGATGGCTAATTTTATGTGTCATCTTGACTGGGCTAAGGGATTTCCAGAGAGCTTGTAAAACATTATTTCTGGGTATGTCTATGAAGGTGTTTCTGGAAGACAGTAACATTTGGATCAGTAGATTGAGTAAAGAAGATCACCCTCATCCTTTGCAAATTGAGTCTCTGCATAGGTCAGGGTGCTGTGTTTCCTAAAAGAAGAGCTTCCTTAGCAGATTCTGTCTTTAACCAGTTACTATCCTCAGCATCCACAGGGTTCTGCCTAGGACAGACGGGACTGTTGGCTACTGGGAAATATCAAGCAACTAACCAGCTGACAAAAAAATCGATTCCTATATCACATCCCTTCCACAAGTTTACAAAATTGGTGTGTGGCAGACACTTCTGAATCTTTGCCTTTGGGTCCCCAGCATCATAGAAGCTTGTTAATATTGACTTTCATCTAATTATTTCAGTATTTTGTTGGCAGTGTTGTTCTTTTTTCATTTTTATTTTCCTAGTTACCTTACACCCTAAGGGAATGGTAATTGATAGAAAGGTCCGGGCTCTCCCAGACTCAAAGTACATACACTCCTTCCTCCTCTCCCCAACTACATGTATTTTGTAAGAATTAATAGCAGGTTTGTCACTTAAACTTTCCATGCCTCAGTTACCTTATTTTAAAATAGGCGTAATTCTACTAACGCAATTGCTCCCTTTGTAGAGTAATTGTGAGGGATAGAGGGAGCTCTCCAGCTGAGTGTACTGCCTGGTGCTCAGTGAGTATTTAATAAAGGGTAGCTGTAAATAATCATCACCCCGTTTGTAGGGAGATGCTACCAAAGCCTTCCAGATCTCTCAGAGGACTCCAAAGTAATTGTGCTTGGTAGATTGCATCATTCTTGCACAGGTCTATCTCATCACATCTTTCTCACGGAGGGCTGCTAATCTTCACCCAAGATTAGTCCCAAACTCACAACCCCACAACCCCAGTGCAGGCTATATTTTCTCCACTCGGATCTCTCCAACTTGGTGTGAGCACTCTGATGCTTTCGATTCATAGTTCAGCTTTATAACTGGAGTCTGAACCAGACTTCCTTGTCTCAAGCTACAGCCTCTTTCTTGGGACTTCATTTATATTTGGCCGTGGCCCAGGCTGCAACTGCCTCTTCATTCCCAGAATCACTGATACATTCCCCCCTGAGTAGAGCAATTGGAAAATTTTCTCTGTAACTAATAATAATAATAAAGTAAAAATGATGGCTGAGACCAAGTGCTTACTGTGTACTGGGCACTCTGTTAAGGGAGTCACATGTATAATATCCTTTATTCCTCACAAAATTCTTGAGGTAGGTTTTCTTCCTATCCCCATTTTACAGCTGAGAAAAATAAGGACCTGAGAGATTCATTTCGTCCCACATCTAGATAAAGACTTTCATAAACCTTCCAACAGGTGGGTAGTTCCTTTTAATGTTGATATTTAGGGATCTAGGGTGGTCAAAGTTTGTTATCAAGGATAATGGAGGCCCCATTCTAAAACATAACCTTCTATTGAAGAGAATGCTCCTGTTAGCCATTAACTTTATAGCAGGATTTCTATGCCTCAGCACTATTAACACTTGAGGACAGATAATTATCTGTTGAGGAGGGGTGCCTTGTGCATTGCAGGATGTTAAGCAGCATCCTTTGCCTCAAGCCAGTAGCACCTCTCCCTCCTCCCAAGATGAGACAATCAAAAATGTCTCCAGACATCAACAAATGTCTTCTGGTGGGGGGCACAGTTGCCCCTGGTTGAGGACCACTGCTCTAAAGCACAGAATAATTCCAGGAATCATCTGTCAAATGGAGTTGAACATGGATCAGGTTCATTTTTGGTAGATATAAAGCTCATGGGAAAAGTCTAGGGCACAAGATTTTGTTCACCAAGGATAGGATCTCCAGTAGGGTGTGGGGCATGAAGGCAAAAAGCTACCAGCTTAGGCCAGGTTGGTTGGGGGTGGGGTGCCCTTAGGAATAACAACCATAAGAGGGTGAATATAAGACACAGGGGGCAGAACAACAGAGGCCCCCGTGCTACCACGGAGCCTGTGGAGCTAGGACATCCCCTCAGAATTGTCCCAAATTAACACTCAGGGACTGGACATTTGCACCCCTCTGTTGACCATTTATTGGGTGGATGCTGCCCCTGAAGCAATATAAACAAGGGCAAGTCCACTGCAGAGACTAAGCTAGGAGTCCCCAGAAGCCAAAACTCTTGATGGCTTGGGGAATAAATGCGTTGGTCCTAAAAAAGAGATCTCAGGGCAAAGCATAGCATTCACTGCAGGAAACAAATTGCATTTAAGGCTCTGGGGTAGAGGCTTTATGTAGTTTCATGGATTTCCTCATCACAACACACTGTATCATGTAGGCATCATTCTTCCCATTTTCCAGGTGAAGACACTGAGGTAGATTAGGATATTTTTGGAGACAAGTTACTAAAAACCCAATTCAAACTAGCTTAAGCAAAAGAAATTAATTTATCAGTTCTTGAAACTGAAAAGCCACCCAGAGATTTGGCTTTTAGTCCAGTTAGAGGCAGGGCTCAAATGATGACACCAGGACTCAGTCTCTATTGGCTCTGCTGTCCCCTGTGTTGGCTTCATTTACAGATCCCACCTAGCTGCTCTCAAGTTATCTAGGCTTGGTCATTTCAGTGTGCTTCCCTCCAAACTCAAGCAAAAGTCTTAGATAGATCCCCTTGACTCCGATTGGCCGGACTTTGTTATGTGTCCATCTTTTTTTTTTTTTTTTTAAAGATTTTATTTATTTGACAGAGAGAGACACAGTGAGAGAGGGAACACAAGCAGGGGGAGTGGGAGAGGGAGAAGCAGGCTTCCCGGCGAGCAGGGAGCCCAATGTGGGGCTCGATCCCAGGACCCTGGGATCATGACCTGAGCCGAAGGCAGACGCTTAACGACTGAGCCACCCAGGTGCCCCATTATGTGTCCATCTTGAACCAAATCGCTGAAGCCAGGAGAATGGTGTGAAGCCAGGTTGGTATGGCTTACATGATTCACCTCTGAATCCAGGAATCCACCTCTGAATTCACTTCACTAGAACCACCTGGGCTGAGGGTGGCAGAGAGGTAGATTCCTCCTTTCCCCCCCCCCCCCCAAAACTGTTACTTTAACAATCTATAACAATCTCAAGAAGGAGGAAAGGCTGCTAGGCAGCAAATACAGCAAATGTCCACCACCAAGCCTCTGGCAAGTGGAGTCATTTACCCCAAGGTCATAAGCCTGTAAAAGTAGAGCCAGGTTCAAGCCCATGACTGTCTGAATCCACAGCTGTTTCTCTTTCCCCTCTGCCTCTCCAGAAGGCATAAGAAGCCACAGAGATGATTTAGAGTAAGAGCAAACTACAGCTCATGGGTCAAATGCAGCCCAGTGCCTGTTTTTATAAATAGTTTTATTGAAACAGAGGCAAACCCATTTATGAATGTATTACCTACGACTGCTTTCACTCTACAGCTGCAGAGTTGACTAGTAGGAACAGACACTGCATGGCCCAAAGCCTAAATGATTCACTATCTGACCCTTGACTGAAAAAATTTACCACCTCCTTTATTCAAAGAGTGGATCTCTACTGACTGATATTGTCCAGTGGCTGCCCTGCTGGATGGAGCCAAGGGGGCAGCAAGATGTTGGGCTTGTCTCATTTCACTCCTTCTTCCACTCCCACAAGGAAACTTGGGTTACCAGCCATGGTTCTTACTTTCTTCCCTATTTACTTAACACCAGGTTCATTCGCCTCCAACCAGAAGAGTCCCTCAACTGAAGAGTGAAAACAATTCAGAAAGGAAGACTTGCACACAAATTGCATGTGTGAATGCTCCTGAAATTCACCACTTATACACATTGCTATTCTTGAGGTGTTTTATCTCCCTTCAAAAGAACTGAGAAACTTAATACTTAGTGGCAACTAATATCACAACAAGACCCATCTCAGTCCTGCCAGAGACCGAGAGGGTTTTATTCTCCCTGTTCCTCTGTCAGATTTTAAATGGATGTGGTTTCATTCCCCTTCTCATCTAATATTGGAACATATCAATCTACAGTGAGATCTCATTTTTAAATGATGTTCTTGTATTTCAAGAGGCCTTTTCAAGGGGGGGAAATAGCTCCACTCAAGAGAAAGCTCATGGCTGGAAAGCAAGCATATTTATCTCCAACAATTCAACAAATATTTACTGAGTGCTGGGCACAGATTCCTGGTGCCCAATTCCATGTGCCCAGAAAGGGGACAAGACTTGTTCAGAGTCACACAGCCAAGTTAGAGGCAGAACACCTGTGTGTTTTCTTTCTTCTTATAGCTGTTGGATACTTTCCATTCCCTTGAGGTGAGGCACAGACTGGCTGGAACCAGAATCCCTGTCTATGCTCTGCTGAGCTGTCATGCCCTAGAGAATAAAAAATGCCTTCTCTTGCCATTCTCTGGTATAAATCTCTCTGTATTCACCCATTGTTTTTGGAAGGAAGTCATTCACTGGACCATAGCTGCAAGCATGCACATGGTCTAAGCCTTTGTGACCTGTTTGGCTTATTCTTTCAATGGACTTCTCATCAGCCACACACATCCTGTCCTTTGCCTGTACTGTTCCCAGTCCCTACCATCACAGGGTCTATGCATTTATGCACTCACCAAATATCTATCCCACCCTACCAGTCACTGTGCATTCCCCTGACCCTCCCTCCTCTACACATCAGTTTAAATGTCATGTCCTCAAGGCATCTGCCTTCAACCACTGACTTCTCAGACCAAGTGAAGTTCCTAGTGAAACTCTCATAGCTTTCTGTATTATTTATTCATCATAGTGGTCACATTTGTAATTATTTACCTAAAGAGAGTCTCTCCCATTTCCATTTCCTGAAAGCAGGAACTGAGCTAGCCTTTTTGTTCATTTCCCTATAGCCAGTTCCCAGCACAGTGCCTGACACATAATAGGTGCTCAGTATTCATGCATTAATGAACTAACCAATATGGCCTCCAGGCTCTGGGGCAGATGAGAAAAGTAGATGCTTTTATTATAATGGACAATGGGACTGGAGGAAATTTGTCTCTCTGCCCTCCTTTATGATGACATTTTCAAAAGGCTTATTTAATCCCATACCTCCTTAAAGCCCCTGGATTTTGTGGCTGGTATCCAATAAAGTAGGTCTCTAATACTCTCACTTTATTCCCAGGCTTATTCCTGAACCTCTTCTCTTGACCCTCCTTATGTCCCAGACCAGGTTCTGACCTCTGAGACTCTCCTTCTCTGGTTTAATTTCTCCAACATATAGACTTGCCTTGAAATAATTTTGCCTTTCCCCACCCCCAAAACCATGGATGGAGCTTCATCCTTCTTAGCTGAAGATGTGCCTTGTCCAAATGCCCAGACCATACTTTGGTTCCCAAGAAATACAGCTGTAAAGATAGTTCACATCCTCCCAGCTCCCTCTACCCCAAGATTTACACATGGTTTTTCCACTGCCTGGAATGTTCTTATCCTGTTCACTTGGTTAACTCATGCCGCCCATACTTAAGACACTAACTCAAATAGGAATCCTTCTCTGACTCATAAAGCCAGGTCAGGCCCCCCTGTTATATCTTCTTTTAACACCACAAAATTGTATTTGTAAAAAATATTTGGAGCAGTTTAAAAGGTTACAACTGTGGGGCGCCTGGGTGGCTCAGTTGGTTAAGCGACTGCCTTCGGCTCAGGTCATGATCCCGGAGTCCTGGGATCGAGTCCCACATCGGGCTCCCGGCTCGTCGGAGAGCCTGCTTCTCCCTCTGACCCTATCCCCTCTCATGCTGTTTCTCTCTCTCTCTCTCTCAAATAAATAAATAAATAAAATCTTTAAAAAAATAAAATAAAATAAAAATAAAAGGTTACAACTGTGAGATTATTCTCATTAATGCTGATCTATTCTAGGCTGTAAACTCCAAAAAGGTTAGAATCATGTCTCTTTTTTTGATTCATTATTACAATCTCAATGTCTGGCACAGAGTAATGGCTTAAAATATTGGTTGAATGAATGAAGGAAGAAATTATTAGAATTGGGTACATCCTCAGGGCCCCTGGGTGGCTCAGTCAGTTAAGCAGCTGCTTTCAGCTCAGGTCATGATCCTGGGGGCCTGGGATCAAGCCCTGAATGGGGCTCCCTGCTCCGTGGGGAGCTTGCTTCTCCCTTTCTCCCTCCCCCTACTTGTGTGTGCTCTCTCTCACTCTCTCTCTCTGTCAAATAAATAAATAAAAATATTTTTAAAGAAGAATTGGGTACATCCTCTTTAAGCCTCTTCCTCCTTTTCTAATGTAAAGAAATGGGCTGGGAAGCATGGAGGATCTCTTAGAACTTTCCCAAAACATCTCCTACAGTAAGGAGGACAAATAAGGGACATATAACCCCTAATTATTATCTGTGAGCTGGAACAAGCTACTCACTTGCTTTGTTCCTCATTCTCTATCTTTCTAAAATGATTATTAGAATAATAATGCCTCCAATGGTACATTTGTTCATTCATTCATTCATTCAGTAAAGAGCATTTCTCAAAGTGAAGTCCCAGGAGCAACTGCATGAGGACCACCTGAGCCACTTAATGATGCAGATTCCTATCTCTTATGTGAAGATTATAGGTGATACTTATGCACCTCTTAGTTGAGAACCAATGGGCATAGTGAGTCGTGATGTTTAAACACTATATATAAAGCAGTTATGAAGCTGCTTATGAAGCACAGAGCCTGCTACCTCCTTGGAACCATACACCAGTCCATCTTTCCAGCTACTTCTCCAACCATCTACCTAACCACCTACCTCCTCCATCTTTTCTAATGTAGTACTTCTATTTCTTCCTCTAATTCCATTCTATTCTTTTTTAATTGCTTTTCCCATTTTATCCTAAATATCTTGGTCTTCCCCAAATCAGTAGGAGGTCCATCCTTGTATTAAGTGATGAGAGAACTCTAGAAAATTCAGAAGACAAAGACGTGGTCATCAAGAAGCTCCCAGCAGAGAGAAGAGACCTGGGCCTCTGCATCTATATAAAGGTTTGTGGACACATCGTGATCCCTGGGCTTCAACCTATGAAGATTGCCTCTCCTCTCCTCCCTTGTTCTGTCCCATGAAGCCCAGTTCCATGCTCACCTAAATAACTCTGACTCTGCTTCTCAAACCTTCCCCATCCCACACTTCTTTGTTACTTGGAGATAGACACAGTCACTCATTCACCACATCCCACCTGTGCATTCAGAACTTCTTCCTCATCAGGGTAATCACAGGGCAAGATTAATTATGCTAATCAGCTTCTATGGGCTGACACAATTAACCAGAGCATGAGATAGCCCCAGAAATCTGTATAGGAGCTACCTACCTGCTGGGTTTAATTTCACCATTCAGCCCAGTAATTAAAGGGGGTGTGCTCCTTTCAACTAAAAAGCACATAGTTCCATCCTCCAATGGAAGTTACAGGTTTTCCAGGGAATAACTTGCCATTTTATGCTCCTCTTGGGACCTGCCACTGGACATCTCTTTCTTGGGGCTAGGTACCAGCATTATAGCCATTTTTTTGGTTGTTGTTGGAGGTACAAAATGAAGTACTTACGTTTCGATACATCTTAAAAGCCTTCTCTTTCCCCATCCCCTCTTCTATACCCTTAAATTTTTAAAGATATTTTTCTTTATTTAAAAATAAAAAAGTTGTAAAAACTGCATACCAGGCATCCCTAACATGTGTTCCATGGAATGCTAATTTTGCAAGCTGTGTTGGGGATAAAAGTTGACAACCCAAGTTTGAGAAGCTCTACTTTGTATACTCCGCTCTTGAGGAGTCACAATGAATGTTTTCATATTAAAGCTCTGAAATTCCTGTTTCAGAAAACACATTTAACTAGTTAACCCAATATTTTCCAATTTATCTTGCCACATGTTTTAATTTGTTTCCCCCAAAAGGTGACCCTAAGACAAAGACTCGAGTACAGTTTGCTTATTGAGAGATTTCAGAAACCAGAAGCAAGAGTGGGAAATGTGAGGCAGGAGAAGAAAGAAAGCCAGCCAAGGGTGTATTTATGAACTTCTTACTGCTATCAACAATTGGAGTTTAGTCTTGCTGGGGCACCCCCTAAAGGTTCATGTAAAATGCATTGCAGAATGGTCCTGCTGGAGGATAGAAAAGCTTAGACATGTATCCACTGACCCATTCCCTTACTGTTTGAGAGTTGCCCTAAGGGACTACCTTTATGTACTTCTGAGTTGACCAGTTGTTAAGCCTTCCCCAGCTTTGTGAAAAACAAAATGGAGAGACACCATGACCCTTAGTGTGGGACACTGCCAATAGGTGGTGGAACTGTCCACCGTAACAGTGCTGAAATCAGGAGGGCTAATGGGGTGTGGCATGGTCATCACAGCACCTGCTATACCATATAATCTTAAGAATTAGAATTCTAAGTTATTAATATCCAAAACACTTATATTCTATGTACAAAACCCAGTAAACACTTCTCGGAAATTATTAGTGCTTGTCTATACCACCCCCCACTCCAGAAATATAAAAGACTATGTTTCCAGCCCCTTTGCAGTGATTTAATGCTGGTCAATAGACTAAAAATAGAGTTGTGTGTACCACTTCCAAGCTAAGACAGTGACAGTCTCTGTTGAACTCCATTTCTCTCTTTACCTACTGAGTGTGGTGTGAAGTGTGGCACCAACTGAGATGGCCACAAGAAGGAAGCAGCCTGGATTCCTGCATGGCCTTGGAGGGAACTGCCCCAGCGAGTTGAAACACCTGCACGGGATTTTGGGTGAAGAAGTCAGCTTTCATCTGTCAATCCATTGGAATTTAGGACTTTGTTTTTATCACAGCAAAGCCTAGCCTACCCTGAATAACCCAAAAGCCTTAGAGAATACAGCCACAGAGAAGCAAAAGGTCTCTGTAATTTCTAGGATATTCCTTACACAGGATATCTAATATGGGTCAGCTAGTGTTATAGCAAAGAACAAGGAGAGGATAAAGAAAGGCTGAATTGTTGTCTGTGCTACTTAGTGTAATTTATAGGAAATCCAAAGACAAAGGAAGAAAGGGTTTGGTGATTGACCTAAGCACTGCATAAAAATGTCTTCTTTCTGCAGAATGAGTCAGTCAAGATGGGGTTTTTCAACTTTACTGGAGTAGATATGGACCAAACTCTTCCAAAGCAAAGGGATCTGGGTGTTACGCTTCTGTGTCATGTTTCTGACTCTTTAAATGGGCTCATTGATCTATGAAACATACTCTTGCTGGTCTATGGAAATGAACAATTGAAGCAATGTATCCTACCTTTGCTTATTCCAATTCACTTTACTATATTTACTTAAACTAACTCTGAAATCTTGGCACTGTAACCCTTGTTTAAATATTTTTCTGCCCCTCCCCTTCGGGGAATCCAATTACACATATATTTCACTGTTTGAATTCATCCCAGAGCTCACTGATTCTCTGTTAATATTTTCAAATTCTCTTTTTCTCTTTTTATTTCATTTTGGATAGTTTCTATTGCTGTCTTCAAGTCCACTAATCTTTTCTTCTGTCATATCTAATCTCCTGTTAATCCCATCTAGTGTTTTTTATCTCACATCCTGTAATTTTCACCTCAAGAATGTCAGTTTGAGTCTTTTTATATATTCCATATACCTGCTTAAATTTCAAATATTTTTAATACAGTTATTATAACTTTTTAAACATTCTTATATATTAATTCTAGTATCTGTGTCAGTTTTGAGTCAGTTTTGATTAATTAATTATTCTCATTATGGGTCATATTTTTCTGCCTGTTAACTTTTTAAAAAGATTTATTTATTTATTTTAAAGAGCAAGAGAGAGTGAGCAAGCAGGGGGAGGGGCAGAAGAAGAGAGATAATCCTGAAGCAGACTCCCCGCTGAGCATGAAGCCTAACCCAGGGTTCCATTCCAGAACCCTGAGATCAAGACCTGAGCTGAAATCAAGAGTCAGCCGCTTAACCAACTGTGCCACCCAGGCACCCCCCTGCCTGTTCATTTTTTTATTGGATGCCAGGCATTGTGAGTTATGCCTTCTTGGGTGCTGAATATCTTTGTATTCCTATAAATGTTCTTGAACCTTGTTATGGGACACAGTTAAATTCCTTGGAAAAGTGTTATCTTTCAGATCTTGCTTTTTATATGTTAGGACCAAAACAGTGCTCAGCTTTGGGCTAATTGAGGCAAGATCTTTCTGTGTGCTCATCTCAATGCCTCATAAATCAGAAGCTTTCTAGTGTGGCTGGTAGGAATAGGAACTACTTCCAGTCCTACGTCAGCAATAAGCACTGTTACCATGAATCTTTTCAAGTGGTTCCTTTTCTCACATCAGATAGTTTCTTCACGTGCATGTGCTAATAAGTGTGTAGCCAGATATTCAAGGGGTACCCTATTCAGATCTTGCTATAAAAGAAAAAACCCTTACCTGCTTAAATTACTGTTTTTCTTGGTTTCTGTTACTTGCAGCTGAGCATACCCTTGACTGATAATCCCATTCCTTCCCTCCATAGGTAACAGTTTGGGTCTGTACAATTACACAAACATATAAAACAGAAGCAAGTGAGTTCTGCTTAGAGAACTTCCCCCAGCCCAACTTGTAATGGGCTTGAGAGAACTGATGTAGAAATGGAAACTGAAAGGTGGGAATTTTTAATTTAAAGCAAAGTAATAAATAATTAGACAGCTATATTTATTGCATGTGATTTATGCGTCAGGCACTGGGCTAAGTGCTTTACATAAATTATCTCATTTAGTCTTCAAAACTACACTAAGATGTAGAGATTAATAGATATATTTAACAAATATTTATGGGTTCTTAGATATGTGGATTATTAGAACTGTTCTAGGTATGGTGGACATTGCCATGAATTCTACAAGGTACCTTCCATCCATGAAATTACATTCTGGCAAAGGAGAGAGACAACATTAAGTAAGTAAATAAAATTAAAATATAAGGCTATGAACAGATCTCCGAAGACCATGAAAACATATGATGTGATAAAGACAGACCATATGGTTACTCTAGATCAAGTCATTGTGGGAGGCGGGGGGGGGTGGTGTCTCTGAGGTGCCTTTAAAGGTGAAATCTGAATTACAAGAGTGAGACAGTCTTGTGAAAATCATTCCAGATAGAGGTTATAGCTAATGCAAATGTCTTAAGTTGAGACCAAGCATGCTGGGTTCAAAGAAGAGCAACAACTAAAACGAAACAAAACAAATGAGCCACTGTGCAGAGCCAGAGGAGATGAGGCTGGAGGTGTTGTGAGGGACAGTCATGAAAGTCATGAACAACTTAGCAAACCAAGGTCAGGAGTTTTTATCCCATTCCAATGCAATCATAATTAACTGTAGGGTTTTAAGCAAGGGAGTGCTGTGGCTTGATTTATATTTTACAAACGTCATCTGGATACTCCTTAGTGAATACATTATGGGGGATGAAGAGGAATAAGGAAGTGAATTAGGAAGGTTTGCAGCCATCTAGAGGATGGAAAGACTCAGCTTGGATATGGTGATAGTAAAGATGAGGGATGGAGATGAAATTGGAATATGTCATGGAGTTTTCAGAGCTCACACATGGATTGGCTATGAGCTATGAGAGAGAAGAACCAAGAATAGCTCTTGGGATTCTGGCTAAGGCGTTAAAGAAAGAGAGATTAAATATGAGAGTGATTATATGACTTGCCAAAGGTCACACGGCTGGCCCATAACATTCATTTATAGCGTATTTAATATTCATTCAACAAATATGTGTGAGGTACAGCAGAACTATGAGTGGTCAAACAGTCATGGTCCCTCATGGAATTCACATTTGCAGAGGAGGAAAGAGTGTATAAATAATTACACACACATGCCCAGACACACAGAGAATATTTAACTTCATTATTAACATGATTAAAGGAATCTGAAGTTCAAACTCAATCTCTATAACCCAAAGCTCATGCTATCCCTCATGCTATGGTTGATTGAATTTCCCAGGGTTTGAAGGAGAAACCCAGGAGTCAGGACTGTTGAGACCCCCTGCTGTCCCACTTGGCCCTACTTCTTCTTTACTCAGCCACAAGCACCTCTGGATTTTTTCTTTTCATCTTTCTCCTTCTATGCTGTACTGGTGATTATTGCAGGAGTCTTGGCCAACATTCACTGAAGACCTACTATGTGTCAGGCACTGGGCTGGTCATTAGAGAAACAAAAAATGAGGAATAGATCTTCCTTTCCTCAAGGAGTCCACAGTCTACTTGGAAAACAGAACTAGAACCGATTGTTTCAATCCAGTATAATTAGTGTCATGGTAAGAGATAAGCACAGGACACCATTGGATCACAAGAGAGGGTCCTTTACACAGACTGGAAAAAAGTAGAACAGCTCTCTTAGAGGAAGTGATATAAAGAAGAGGAAGGAGAGTTTTCAGAGAAAAGGAATTTTAAGGCAGATAGCAGTCCAAGTAAAATCATAGTCTTGCAATAACACACAAGTTCCAGGGACTATGACGTGCTCAGACCATAGGTGGAATGGGGGGTATGGAAGATGAGGTTGAGAAGTCTCAGCCTGGCCCCGCAGGAAATTCATTACAAAGCCTCCTTTCCCCACATTCCTTCCTCTCTTTCTCCCTTCATTTTTCCTTTTTCAGAAAAAAAAAAAAAGGACTTCCTAATGCAAACTGGAATCTGCATTTAAAAGACTAGATTTCCTTGGTTTTCTCCCCATCCTACTTTCTTTCTTTCTTTTTTTTTCTCATTTTTTTTTTTAAATTTTATTATGTTATGTTAGTCACCATACAATACATCATTGGTTTTTGATGTGGTGATCCACGATCCATCCGTACTTTCTAGGGACCCGCCATATTCTGATCAAGATCCTCTTCTGTTTGGGGGACAGAGACAACGTTTTCATCTGAAATTCTTTCTGTCCCTCTTCCATCCGGCCGTTTCTTTAACTAAAAAGGGAAACTGCCAGGGGGAATATGTCAGGTTCTTGATAGAATCTACTGTCTGTGTATATTTTAAAACACATAAAAGGGCTCCTGAGTTGAGTAGGGGCATTCCCCTGTACCCTAGGTTTCTGTTCCAGGGGCTGTCACCAAAGTTCACCTCCCAGTTCAGCCTCCCTGGAGGCTTCTTGGAGTTAGAGTAATGTTTAGGGAGCTCCCCTGGGATAGGTCCTTGAATGCTTTTGCCTCATAGAGACAAATTCATTTCATTCTTCTCCTGAGTGCTCAAATGATCCTTTTAGCTCTCCAAGACACACATGTGCACACACACACGCACGATGTACATGTGTGTATAGACATGTACACAGACACCCATGCACACGCATATTCTCAAGTTCTTTTATTTATTTTCTTTTGTGAAAATGTAAACTCTTGCAGGAATCTGAGAATAGTGCCTCATTTTAGGATTCTGGTCCATCAGGGTTTGAACTATAACTTGTATGAGAATTCTGTCTGCTCCCAATCATCCTGCAGAGCATTTCAGGGAGGATCCCTTAGAGTTATTTTATGTACAGAGTTGATTTTTATTGTCCTTTATCCCATTTTTGGAGAAATTGCTCAGAGAATTTAAAAATGCATTCCTCTTTTAGTCTCCTTGGAACCCAAGATGACCTATAAGAATTCATAAAATGTAACTAGTAGAAAGCTTTTTTAAAAGTCAGGGAGACTGATAGATAAATAGACAGAAAGGTAGAAAATAAGAAGGTAAACGAAAAGAAAAAGATACTATAGAAATACGCAACCCATAAAATTACACAGGAAAACTGGGTTTTTAATTTGCTTTTGAGCTGTCTGGAGACTGGAGAATCAGTTCAAATCAGTGTTGTCTTCCCCAAACAAGAGATCACACCCTAGGCTTTGATCAAAGGGAGTCATCCTGCAGCCCTAAATTCTGGTCCAGACTTGGACTCCATAGTTCACGGATGCACCTGGACTTCCTGGTGCCTCTGTTCCTGTGTCTATTAAATGCAAGCACTGAGCTGGATCATTCTTCAAAGGTCCTTGCCAGTTCTAATGGTCTAGGGCTTTATAAATAACTTACTTCTGGTTTAGTGATTCTGCCAAACAGACTCCAAAAGTCATCACCCATTTTCTGAAAAGCAATCTTCCAGATCCTTAGCCTCCATTTCTGGACTTGAGTACTTCCTAGATGAGCATCAGAACCACCTGGGGATTTGGAGGGAGGGGAGGATGTTAAACAAGCAGTCTTACTGGCTGGACTCCGACCTAGTGAATCCCACTAGCTGGGGCTTGGGGACAGGCACTTAAGCTGTTTAGGTGATTTTGATGCCCCCTCAGGGCTGCTGAAGTTTTCTGCTGCTGTAACAAATTACCATAAACTCATTGGCTTAAAACAACACAAATGTATTATTTTACAGCTCTGGAGATTTACGAGTCCTAAATTAGTTTCACTGGGCTAAAATCAAGGTGTCGGCAGGGCTTCCTTCTGGAAGAATTCAGTTCTTTGCTTTTTCCAGCTTCCAGCAGCTACTCAAACTCCTTGGCTCTGTGGCCTGAATCTCTCTTTCTCTTTCCTTTGTTATATTTCTTTCTTGGACTCAGACTCTGGCCTTCCTGCCTCCCTCTTTTAAGGACCCTTGTGATACCATTGAGCCTACTCAGATAATCCAGGCTAATCTTTCCATCTCAAGATCTTTAATCGAATCACATCAGCAGAATTCCTTTTGCCATGGAAGGAAACACATTCACATGTTCCAAGCATTAGGATGTGGGCATCACTGGGGGCCATTGTTCATCTAATCACATGTTCCCTGGGTTTTGCTGGGGCTGCTAGAAGGGGCTCTGAATTTGTGGCTGCAATTTTTCTCTTGTAAAAGCCAGTGAACTGACTGTAGGAGATGCCATTGAACACTTGCTAATAATAATCTATATCCCACCAGGTATTTGGTGATCACTTGCATCATTATGTCACTTAGGACCCTCCATTTCATGAAGGCAAATATATTCTTCTCAGGCAACAGAGTCATGTCTATTAAAATAAGATGGTTTAGGGGTCAGACTAACCTGATTAGCACTTTACCTTGGTCACTTACTTGACTTCTCTACTTAGTTTCTTCATCAGCAAAATGGGCTCTCAGAGCTATTAACCAGCAATTAGGACTAGAGCCCTATGCTCAGTAGTTCTGACTCCTAGACCTATACTTTGCTCAGGGGGTGTGTGGGAGAAGAATGATGGCAAGAGAGGCATCTTTCTTTCTTTGCCTATAAAACACCTTAATTTTTGTTTTGAGTCTCAGTTCCACCAAGCAGAGAAAATTAAATCTTGAACTATTCAGAATTCTTCTCCTCTCCTTTCTCGAGGGGTCATGGCTAAGTTCTGGGGCTTCCAGAGTGACATCAGGAGAAGGGAGGAGGTGGTGGTGGTTGTTGTTTTTTCCTTTTTCTGTCACTGTCTGTTTGGGCAAGCACCCCCTGAGAATTGCTCTTTCCCTTCTGGTCCAAGTCCTAGCCACTTTAAAGCCTCTGTCACTGTCAGCCTCATTTGCGCATGAGAAGCATTTGGTTGCTCTTTCTCAGGGCATGGGGCATAGGGAGATGCCCCAGTTGTTCCCTACTCTTTCAAGATCTCCCTGCTCTGTGCCACATGCTCACCACTCAGGATTTTGCAACTCGGTACATCTATTTCCAGACAACTGGACACTTCCATTCATCCTCAACTGCTCCCGGATGACAGGGGAGGGGACATTCTAAGGTCTTGCTATTTTTCACCTGTGCCGTTTCTACCACACTGCCTGGGCATCTTCTGGAGTAAATCAAATTAGACTCCCATCCCAGTTGGTTTATAGACAGGCAGAGGTCAATGGTTAAGAACACAGCAAGACAACTATCAGGACTAGGGCTCCCATTGCTGCTGTGATTCCTTTGCTAGAGAAGGAACTATACATGTGACCATCCCTTGCACATCGTTCCTCGGCAGCAAAAACTCAGAAGGCAGTGGAAGGGCTGTAGACAGGATAAAACACTTCTGTTTAATTGCCTGGGGAGGGTTAGAAGCGACCCTCTGTTCAGTTTTGTCAAGCTAATTAGTTGGAAAAGAATGTGCTCAGCACATAAACAAGAGCCTTTTTTCTATAGCAATTAGAAACGACCCTAACCTTATTCGTTTAAACACACGCCCCACCGCAAAGTTGGAAAGACACCAAAGAGTTGGAAAGACACCAAAGTTGAGGCTGACGACTGCTTTTGTTAATCCTCAAACCTTTGCATTTAAAGACTGATCATGTTTCTGACAAGCTTCTCCTCTTTGCTAATCCCCAAATATTCATTTTCAAAGGTTTAGCTGTGCAAATGGCAGGTTGGGGCCCCAAATGTGCCATGGAGGTGCATCCTCTCTGCTTCCACTAAAGCCACCTGTTCTGCCCCCATCTCCCATCACACACACTGCTTTCCCATTGATCGTTTATGCAACTCTACCCTCTGCCAGCCTGTCAACACTGTGAGACCAGGTGTCTACCCACCGCCGTGGGCTCAATGCCCTCTACAGTGCCTGGCACACAGAAGGTGCTAAGTAATGCATGGTTTAATCAGCCAATGAATGAATGAATGAATGCCTTCCCTAAGAGGAAAGGTAGAAAATGCCAGTGGTCATTGCTGGGGTGATGGGGATCTGCAAACCTGCAAAGCAAATAACACGGAGAGTGGAAACTATTTCCACCCCCCAAGTTTTCTGTAAAACTGGATGTCACAAAATGGTAGATCTCTATTTCTGCAAACTTTATTAAATAATCAGGGCCACTATTTATTAAGCACATACCACATGGGAGTACTGTGAGGAAGCACTCTGTGTACATCCCTCCCTCTTTTTGGTACTTGAGTGGGATCTCTTCCATTGACCACTCCAGGCACACCCCGCACCCCAGCACCTGCCCATCTCCATTCTGCTCTGGGTGTTGGGACGCTAACTTGTATAGACCTCATGGATCCTCTCAACCTCCAGCTTCTAGATGGATTCAACCAAAGGCAGGTACCAGCAGATGTGAGTTGGAGGGAAGGAGTAGAGAGCGGTTAAAATATTTCTTTCCCTGGCTTCCTCCCTGCCTAGTCACTATGACTGAGTTGACTGCATCACCCCGGGGAAGACTCCTGCCTTGAGCCCTGTCCATACCAGTGTCTTCTCTGGGTGCCTATTACCACCTATTTCCCTTACCTTTTAAGCTTTGGGATGGTACCAGTTGCCTTCTGTTACTACCCCAGGGGCACTCACTAGGCTTTGTGGCTTTCCTTAAACCCTGTCCAGGCTTTCTCCATGATGACTGTCCCATGGTGCAGGTTATTAATACCTCCAATTTAAAGAGCGGACATTAAGTCTCAAAGAGATTAAGACATGCCTAAGGTCAGAGTCAGCAGGAGCAGATCCTCCAACCTAGGTCTGTCTGACTATAATTCTGATGTGTTCTCTCCCCATATCTAAGAGAAGAGAGTGGCTTGTGCCTCAAGCTGGAGCTGTAACTCACAGAAAAAAAACTGACTAGAAGAATGTGAAGTGGCGGCCAAGAGCAGAATTCTCACTTCGGAACTCCACCTCCACAGATGGGCACTTAGAGTTTGGCTCCGTGGGTTGGTGCTGGTTCACTGAGAGTTCAAACCCCCGTCACAGACACGTGTGGGTGAATAAGTGGCAGGGTCTTTGGTTCTTCCAAGTGCCTGATACAGGCGTGCAGATGCGTGGGGGTGTGAACAAGAGAGCCTCGAGTATATTTCACTCTTGGATACAGCCTATAAATATGTATGTTGGGTCCCATGAATCATTTAGGGCTGGGTTGGTTGCATTTTTTATGTTTTAAGGGATGGTTTGACTGACTCAGAGATGTTGGCAAGCACCCCCGAGGCCAGAGTGGAACCAAAGGCTTTATAGAAATTGGGGGAAAAAAACCCTGGTATTTGCTGCCTAACTTGATTTCAGAGTGATAAAAGTTTGGAAAGTTGCACAACTTTCAGAATTTGTTTTAACCATTTATTACAACTGTGACTCGAGTGAGTCACCTCATTTCTCTGAGCCTCAGTTTCCAGAAAAATGGGGGTAAGAGCCGAATGAAATGAATGCATATAAAGCACCAAAACAAAATTTAGATCATACATATGTAAATGTCAATCACTCTTCTTCTCCTTCTTGGTTTGCTCTAGTCTGCAGCCAAATCTGAGTGCCCAACACACTTAGAGTCGGGCTTCGGTGATTAGCAATTGCTAATGGGTAAAAGATGCCTCTTTGTTTATACGGTAACTTCTGAATGGCAGGTGTATCTGTCAAGTTACACTGCAGTAACAACACTTAACTCCTTTTTCTTATACCATAGAGCATCTTCACCCCCAAGATGAGTATATGCCTAGACATCCTTTGTCATCACTCTTCATTCCATCCAGAGGATTATCCTAGAAGCTGCCATGTTAGAAAAATGTCACCCCACTCCCAAGCAGAGTTGACTCCACATGGACTATGAATGAGCATCTAATCCAATCAGATTCCTTCCCCAAGAACTGGGGATCTGGAACTGAGAAAGAAACCCCATCTGTCTTCAGAACTGCAAAAATGTAAAAAGCCTGAGAGATTATGATAAGAACTGGAGAAAGTCAGTTTTGGGAGAAAGAAATGGGATAACCACTCAGAGGGGAGGTGGATTGAGAGAGGAGGTCATCTTAAGAGTATTCCATTCCTGATTCCGATTGGACCTGAGGCCTGGTCACATTGCTCTCTTGGCTTCCATGGGCCACCCCGATACTTCACTTTTCTGAAACTCATTGGATTTCTATCACTTGCTACCAAGAGTCAACGCCCAGGTAGCAGATTAACATCTATTAACTTGGTTTTAAAAATTATTTATTTTTAAATAATTTTAGACTTACTGCCAACTCATTTCTACTCCACATCATTTCTTCTTTGAATTTGCCCATTTATAAAATGAGAAGAATGATTTTCTGGAACAGTCCTTTTTTTTTTTTTTTTTTTTTAGCAGGATATGGCAATAATTTCAGACCGTCAGAGAAGTTAACATAAGGTTAACTGTTATTTCAAACAGGTTGTAAGATATTCTCTGGTTTTCACCATCTGGGGGAGGGAAATGTTTTTATTTTCTCTTTAATTATTAAGCCCCTTTCAAGTTTTAGCAGTGAAAGACATCCTAAACCCAAAGGCTATATCGCTGTAAGATCTATATTCAAATTCAGGTTCAATTAATTTGTATTAAGTGCTTATGGACAAGATATTTTCACCTAAGTAAGTTCATTGAAACTCTAAAATAACCCTGAAAAAATAGATTTCATTGTCTCCATTTTATAGATAAGGAAACTGGAAACAGCTACATTAATAGATTTGCTCAGAGTAGATGGTGAAGTCAGGATTTGAACTTGGTTCTCTTTGTTTTATGCCACAGCTCTTCCCTCTACAAAGGTGCTACTGGGAATCTATTGGAGATGATGCTGACGGTGGTGATAGTAGTCATAAAAGTAATCATTGCAAACCTCGATAGCCTTGCTATGTGCCAGGTACTTTCCTAAGCACTTAAAGGAATAAGTTCATTTATTTTTCAGAGACCTTCTAAAACAAAGCTCTTTATCACCCCCAATTTGAGGAAAGTGAGGCTAACAAGGGTTAAGCAACCTGCTGGGATCAAATAATTTATTTTTGCCAGGGTTGGGATTTTACACCAGAGCCAGTGGTGGTATATGGAATCAAGGATCTGCCTATTTTCGGTTCCAGACCCCACTCTCGGCCCTACCCATATTACCAATCCTCCACCAAGAAGGAAGAACAAAGAAAAACCTCTCCTCCTCAGGGCAAGGTTCTCAACATCCTGTGTCACCATGACAACAAGCCCTAGTCAATTTCCTTACAAGGAAGGGAAAAGCAAAAGTCAAACAGAGCTTCCGTGGGAACATTCTGTGGGCAAACACCAGGGCCAGTGTTCTCGGGCCTCTGTGTCCTCACTTAAATAGGGTGAATCACTCCTGGAATTAGAGCTGGGAGGTGGGCCAGGTTCCTAAATAGGTATGGTTAATGGTGCTCTTGGAGAGCCTTTGGGTCACTTTGAAAATTAATCCTTTTTCCTCCAGAATCTGAGCTCATAAATGAGCAGATTAGAAATCAAAGGGCAGAAACAAATGAGAGTTCCTGGCAAGGGATTTTAGAGCATCACAACTTTCTTCCTAGGCTGACATCATCTTGTCTCACCTCTTCTGCCCATCCTCCACCAAGGTCTAGCCTGGTTGAAGACTGCCAAATCCCAAAAGAATGTAGACTCTAAAAAGTCAGGGTCCATGTTAAACTATTCATTGCTGCCTACTCACTGCCTAACACAGTGCCTGACCCATAGTGGGCACTGACTAATTACTGATCAATAAATTGATTAATTGCAGATTAATTGCAGCACTGAATTGGTTGGGGGAGAATGCCTTTGTTCCAATATTAGAAAATTCAAAGCAGAATGTTTTGACCTCTTGAGGTGACATTTAAGTTGAGATTTGAATGACAAGAAGTAGCAAGTTATATGACTATGAATAAAGAGAATTTCAGGCAAAAGAAATAGCAGGTGGGAAGGAGCATATCTGAGAAACAGCCAGAGGCATGTGTGGCTAAAGAGAAATGAGGGTGGATGGAATGAGAAGACATGAAGTTGAAGAGACAGCAAGGGCCAGCTCCCGTAATGAGGGTCTGGAAGTAAAATTTTATTCTAAGTGTTACGTGAAGACACTGAGGGATTTTGAACAAAAAAGAAAGAGAAAAAAAATACGTGTTATTCACTCAATGTCCCAAAGCTTGGTATATAACAGGTGTTCAGAAATTGGATGAATGAGCTGAGGTAATGCATATAAAGTGCTTTTTAAACAATGAAGTGTTTCAGAATTGACAGTCACCATCATTTGGAGGAGAATAAGACACTGCCCCCAGTACCATTCTCTTAGATCACAAAGCTATTACAGACTTCTGGGTAATGAGGGTGGAAATCTAGAGGCACCTGCTTTTTACAGCATTTCCTTTCTGTTAAAATGATTTCAAACCACACCAAAATACATGGTTGCAACAGTACTGGCCAGACTCCAGAAGAATTTCCATGAAGAATTCACTCTTGGCCACCTGAGGCCAAACAACCAGATCAGGAAGAAAAAAAAAAAATAAGGTAATAGATTTTCCTTGACCCTGATATTTGAGACACATTGGGGTTCTGATATGTAGGAGGTACATTCTGATGAGGCCATGACTCCATCATTGACCTTTATCCCCCCAACACTGCCTTTCCTATTATATTCACTTAGAGGCCATCATGGCCGGAATTGTACATGTTGCAGGGAGCAAAGAGAAAGAAAGAACAGTGGTTACTTACCGCCACCTGGGATGCAAGATGTGAGCTCTGGAGTGGGAGGAGTCATGGAGACAGGCGGCCGGTAGGAATAGTGAACCAGGGGGAGTGCTCAATGGGCTGCTTCTGACAAGGTAAGAGCTGCACACCATATTCAATAATTCATGTATAAATTCCCACCGCAACATCAGTGGAGCAGAGACTTTTCTTCTGCCCACCCTCAATAGACAGCCACCAGGCTTCAGAAATATGGCCAGTAGTAGGGTACATTAATCAGCTGTCCAGCAAAAGGGCTGACGGGGGGAGATCCAGCAGGACCCAGGTGGACAATTAGGGATGCGGAGGAAAATCCACCCCACCTATCAGCACGTACCAAACTTACATAAGCCTCTCTTCATTTTTCAGAAAACGGAGGAAGAAGAAAAATCCAACAACCAGGCACCTATAAAATGACTTCCCATCATAAAACACATGGAACATTGCACTCAAAATGCATAGAAAGTGCACACATTTTAGAAAGATTTACTGGAAAAGAAAAGAAAATTTTAAAAAGCATCTGGTATGCTCTCAATAAAATTCAAGGAAACATGAGCTTATTGGGAAGTGGCTATATAAAGTGAGGTAGATCCATATGGTAGAATATTATTCAGCCATTAAAAACCATGTTCTCAAAGACTAAATAATGACATGGAGAAATGCTTACAATCGAATGCTGTATTTTAAAAATGGGACTCAAAAACAATGAATGCCAAAGAAGCCCAATCTGTGCATCAATGTTCATAGCAGCTTTATTTGTATTAGGAGAAAACTGGAAACAACTCAAATGTCCTTCAGTGCGTAAGTGGTTATACCAAACTCTGGTCTACCCATGCATTAATACATGCAACATCCTGGATAGATCTCAAGGGCATGAGGCAAAACAAAATAAGTCAATCCCAAAAGGTTATATACTGTATGATTCCATTTAGTATGTAACATTCTTGAAATGACAAAACTATAGAGATGGAAAGAGATTAGTGTTTGCCAAAGAACAAAAATGGGGTGCAGGGTGTGAATAGAAGGGGGTAGTATAAGAGAGTTCCTTTGTAGTTCCATGAATCTATACATGGGATAACAATGCACAAAACTCTGAATATACACGTACACACACAAATAAATGCATGTAAAAACTGGTGAAAACTTAGTAAGATCTCTGTCTAGAAGAGTATTTTACCAATGTCAACTTCCTGGGGTTGATACCATGCTCAAGTTGTACAAGATGGAACTACTGTGGGGAAGAAGGGTGAAGGGTTCATGGGACTGTATGTGAGTCTATAATTATTTCAAAATAAAAAGAAAAGGTGTATACTAAAATACAAATTTTGACTAAAGGAAAATACTCCATCATACTAGCAAAGATGTTTTTTCTGGCTATTGGAATAATGGTCATTTTTATGTTCTTCTGTGTACTTTTCTGTATTTCTAAATTTTCTGCAGTAAATATAAGTTACTTTTAGAATCTGAAAAGGGACTTATTAATTCAAAGTTTAGTGATTGAAATAAAATATTTGATCAATGAAGAATATCCAAGGGAAAAAATATATATGAGAGTGTTATGAAAGGGAATTGAGTGAAAGGAGAAGAAAATGTCTTGGTAAGCTAGAGAAACCTTGCAATGAAATACAAAATGTAGCAACAAAATTAAATCATGCATTGATAGCAGTGCAGAAGACTCTAGAAACTAATCAGTGATGTGTAAGCACAAACAAAACTTGTTCAGAACGCAGTGGAACATAACAAAGAGATGAAATAGTAAGCGATAAGATGACAGATGTGTAGGACCAAGCATGGAGATTCAGCATACCACTAACTGATGTCTCAAAAAAAGCAATCATAAAAGAACAGGACAGAGCAATTATCACAGAGATAAAATAACGAAACACCTTCCAGATTTATGGATGACCTGACTCTGAAATTCTAAGAGACACACAGTGACACCATCTAGGAAATAATATGATGAAGTTTTAGAATTTCAAGTATAATTTTAAAAATCCTGTAGGTTGTCAGGCAGAAAACAAAACAATGCCACTTAAACAGTTTACCTAGAAAGATCAAAACATCAAACTGGTCTCAGACTTTTCTTCCATATCATCAAGATTTGAGAAAGAGAGATTATGATCCAAGAATCTCCTTCAAGTCTCCAAGTCGCTGTTAGTGTCCGAGACCATGATAAAATCATCCTAATAACCAACAGCTGGCATTTGATAGTACTCATTAAATTACTACCAAAGCTTAATGAAACTAGAATAAGATAAAAGTGCCTCAACACAATTTTTAATTGTCTGAAGTCAGTAATCAACATCCTATAAGGAGATATTTCCATTAACATTAATAATAAGACAAGGAAGCCAACTCTTATTTATTAATGTGCTGGACATTCTAGTCAATCCAACAGGTCATGAGAAATAAAAGAGTAACCATAAGAGTCACCGAACTCTAGGAAACAAACTGAGGGTTGCTGGAGGGGAGGTGGGTGGAGGAAGGGATAATCGGGTGATGGGTATTAAGGAGGGCACTTGATGTAATGCGTACTGGGTGTTATATGCAACTCACTATATTATCCCTCTGAAACTAATAAAAAAAAGAAGGAAAAGAAAAGAAAGGAATAAAAGAGTAAGAAAAGGCATTACTTCTTCCGTAAGATATAATTGTCTACTTAGAAAAAAAAGATGAAAATAGTAAGCATGTTCTGAAGGTCATGAGTTGCGAAATCAGTGTCTACATTTTTCCTATATATTTGAAACAAAGGAATTAGAAAATATTAAGAAAAGAAGATTTACAAGAGCAATAATTAAAAAAAAAGAGAGAGAGAGAGAACACCAGAACTAATGGGCAACACACACATACACACACAAGCAATTGTGGCTGGGGATATACATGAAGATCTGAAGATCTCAAAATGCCATCTTCCGGAATAGGAAAACTTAATATTATTAATATTAATAATTATTAAAATATCATTTATTTTAAGATCCATTAATACATTTAATTCAATGCAAATCAGAATTCTGAAAGGGATTGTTTTAGAACTTAATAAAATTATTCTAAAGCTTATTTGAAAATATAAATAGATGAGACTCACCAAGGTATTTGGGGAAGGCAATGGGAGTGATGTAAATTCAGAGCATCTTGTCCTGCTGGATATGCAAATTCTAATAAGATACTACATGAAATAGCAATCTAAGATAAATAGTGCTGAGCAGTTATTTGTTATGGAGGAAAAGAAGGCTTCACCTGACAACAGACACCAAAATAAATTCTAACCAAATTAAAATATTAAATGCAAATATTTAAAAAAATCCTTAAAAGGTGTAGTTATTTACTTTATATCCGAAAAGTAAGAAATTTGTAAGTAATACAAAAATCACAAAACACTCAACAAATTCATAACTTACCTGAACTATAAACAAAGTGAAATAACAAATTAAAAATAGATTAGATAATTTTGGTATGCTTAGCATATGAATCCATAAAAAATATGAAAATTCAGTAGAAAATTGGCCAAAGGATATGTATGAACAATTCAGAGCAAAAAAGCTCAAATGACAAACTGATGAAAAATGATCTGTTTGGTTCCTATTTAAACAAAAACAAAAAAAAAAGTTGCTTTTTTCCTACCAAAAAAGAGAAGAAAAGTTTTACATTGACACTACTCCGTGGTGATGTAGATTCAGTGACCTGGTCAACTGTTCACCCTGCTAGTGGCAAGGTAAAGTGGAATGAACTTGGCAGTAAATGAGTTGGAAATCAGTTTTAAAAGTCTTAAAAATAGGGCGCCTGGGTGGCTCAGTTGGTTAAGTGACTGCCTTCGGCTCAGGTCATGATCCTGGAGCCCCTGGATCGAGTCCCACATCAGGCTCCCTGCTCGGCAGGGAGTCTGCTTCTCCCTCTGACCCTCCTCCCTCTCATGCTCTCTGTCTCTCATTCTCTGTCTCGCAAATAAATAAAATCTAAAAAAAAAAAAAAAAAAAGTCTTAAAAATATTCAGTCTCCCTGACCCTGTAACTCTTCCAGAAAACTATCTTCAGAAAATACTCATGGATTTGTGTTCTGGGATGTCCAACATAGTCAGCCAGGTGAAAGATATCTAGTAGAGTTTTACTGCTTGGTCACTCAAGGGACAGGAGAGAAATCTGTCTGGAGAAGACACGGGGTCTGAGCAGTCCTGCCTTCTCTTCCCTACTCTGTTCAGATGGGACTTGCCTCCCTGCAGGGAGTGTGCTTTCTGGTCTCTTCTGACCTTTGGTAAGAAGCCTGCCCAAGGGGGCGCCTGAGTGGCTCAGTCGTTAAGCGTCTGCCTTCGGCTCAGGTCATGATCCCAGGGTCCTGGGATCGAGCCCCGCATCGGGCTCCCTGCTCCGCGGGAAGCCTGCTTCTCCCTCTCCCACTCCCCCTGCTTGTGTTCCCTCTCTCGCTGTGTCTCTCTCTGTCAAATAAATAAATAAAATCTTTAAAAAAAAAAAAAGAAGAAGCCTGCCCAAGAGGAGGCCTGAGATTTGCAGGAACTGTCTTTGCCTACATGAGCAAGCCTGTCAAATTCTAGAGATAGATAGATGATGATAGATAGGTAGATAGATAGATAGATAGATAGATAGATGATAGATAGGTGATAGGTAGATACAGAGATAGATGGATATAATGGAATATTGTTCAGCCATAACAAAGAAGGAAATCTTGCCATTTGCAACAACAGGGACTGACCTTGAGGGCATTATACTCAGTGCAATAAGTCAGGCAAAGGAAAACAATTACCAAATGATCTCACTTTATGTACAGAATCTAAAAACATTGAACTCTTAGAAACAGAGAACAGATTGATGTTTGCTAGGATCTAGGGGGTGGGGGAAGTGGGAGGGTGTCTGTCAAAGGGCACAAACTTCCAGTTATAAGCTGCATAAGTGCTGAGGATCTAATGTTCAGCATGGTGACTCTAGTTAACACTGCATTGTATATTTGAAAGCTCCTAAGAGAGTAGATCTTAAGAGTTCTCACAACACACACAGAAATGGTAACTAGGTGGGACGGTGGATGTGTGAACTAACCTTATTGCAATCATTTTGCAATACATACATGTATCAAAGGATTGTGTGGTACACCTTAAACTTACATGATGTTATAGGTCAATGATATCTCTATAAAGCTGGAAAAAATATTCTTCAGTGTGGTGTCAGGGAGTTCTTTGTTGCCCCCCTAAGCCACATCTTCCAAATTAGTAACCATCAGTAGCCAAGGTGACAGCTGGAGCCCCACCTGCCCCAACTCCTGTGTGTCTAACCCTCAATCGGTTTAGGAATTAGGTGGGAACAAGAAGGGTGCTGTTTATTAACCCTGCTCTCAAGCTCCAATTCAATGTTTTTTATAACCATCCACCAAAAACAGGACGACATAGTTATGGCAAGTGAGAGGACTGATTAATTCCATATTAGTTTCTCTATAAGACAGAGTATCATACAGACTCTAAACATCATACGTAAAGAAGAAAATGGGCAGGATTCAAGATGGAACTGGAGAAAGCACATAACAAAAATAGTGTGTAAATTTGGGCGCCTGGGTGGCTCAGTCGGTTAAGCGACTGCCTTCGGCTCAGGTCATGATCCTGGAGTCCCGGGATCAAGTCCCACATCAGGCTCCCTGCTCGGCGGGGAGTCTGCTTCTCCCTCTCCCACTCCCCCTGCTTGTGTTCCCTCTCTCGCTATGTCTCTCTCTGTCAAATAAATAAATAAAATCTTAAAAAAAAAAAAATGGAAAAAAAAATAGTGTGTAAATAAACACATCAACAAATTGTGATACATGGTGGGGAAAGGCCAATAGAAAGTATTTTGAAATGCAAGCATTTATCTCTAGCTGCTGAGGCCATAGGTGAGTCTTATTTTCTCCTGTCTGCCTCTTTGTATGATATAAATTCTCTACAATATATTTGAATTGCTTTTATAATCAGAAAAAAAAAATCCATGTTATTTTTGAAAAGAGCAGAATCTTAGAGGTCACAGTGACTGCACTGTTTGTCCTCTGCACATCAGGAAGAATAAACTCTGATTTTGGCCCAGGGCACTTTGAACATAGGAGTACAAACCCACTAAAGGTTTATTCTGAGACAATGCAGTGCGCCTGCTCTCAGTCAGGGCATCTGATGACTCTGAGACCTTGTGTACCCACACAGGCTCTGTGCATCCATCCGTGTATGGACACATGCCAACAACAGTGATTGAGCAGGGCTCCATGCCTGGCCCTGTGCTCAGTGTCACACATGTAATCTTCAGAGTTTCAATTCCCACATCAAAGGAGTGATACATGACAGGAAGGCAGTCATGCAAACAGATACACACACATGCACACACACACACACATTAGAATATGTAACTACTGGTATCCTAAAAATTCTACAGGATGTAGGAAGGTGTACCAATTAGGGTTTTTGGTCATAGAT
Organism: Neomonachus schauinslandi; assembly: GCF_002201575.2. Lineage (NCBI taxonomy): Eukaryota > Metazoa > Chordata > Mammalia > Carnivora > Phocidae > Neomonachus > Neomonachus schauinslandi. Next base: position 147,955,534 of record NC_058407.1, read on the forward strand.
CACAGAAACTGACTCTAACTGAGGGAGAAGGGGAACTCGCTGGAAGAATGTAGAGTAGCTCCAAGAATCACTAAGAAAGTTGAAGCCTAGGTAGGCTCAGAAAGTAAACCTCCTAGAAGCTTTAGAACACTACACTGGTCTCTTCTGGAAGCTGCAAAACAGGTTTGTTCAGAGGTAGTCCACTGTTTCACTCAAGACTAAAACCCAGGGAGGGAGCATTTGTGGGGGCATGCATACGTCATGTAGCCACCCCCTCACTCCTGGAGTTTTATGAAGAGTCACACGATTGATATATAGCAATGTCATGCCTAGGCACTCAATAAATTCTATTTTCCTTCCTTCCTTCCAGTACCCAAACTGTTGTAAGACCAACATGTAAGGCTTTATTGAGATGTACAAGATGGACTTGACAACCTAAAAGCATGCATTTATGTGCCATTTGGGTGAAAACGACCACAACTAACTGATTCCCTTCCCTGAGACTTCCAGTGCCCTTGTAGTCCCTGAGCAGAAAGTGGCCCCATATGGAAAACTCAGGCCAACATTGCTCTTCAAGCTGCTGGGAACACTGCTCCAAGCCAAATCCAAAAATAATCCCATTAGTCACATTTGAAGCACTAAGCAGAAACAAAAAGAAATCAAAATTAATTTCAGTACCTACAGTGACAGCAGCAATTAAGGTGACAAGATTATGGAAATCATCGCCATCATCAGAGATCTTTGCCTAATGGGGAAAAATAACCAGTAACACAGCGGGACTGACAACTAGGGACTTTGGTGGTGGTCTGAAACTCACCACATAAGGGCCACTAGCCCTCGGGATATTTAAGGGGCACTTCTCCAAATAATAATAATGTATTCTGTACTTACTATGTGCCATGATCATTAGGTGATTACCTCTAGTTTTTCTGTCAGCTCTACAAGAGGTATTATTCTTATCTTATAGATGAAAAAACTGAGTCACAGAAAGTTTCCATAAATCTCCCAGTGCTTGTAGAAGGAAAGTAGTAGAACCAAGCAAGACTGGAAACATCATCTCACTGCCCTGTCATTTTAGATAACATTCCCGATAACCAGATAATGTCAATCTGATTGCCCAGGCTTCTTGATCTGTGCTCCTTCCATGTGCTAGGAATTAGAGAAAGGCAGGTAGATGGAGTTTGAATGTTCTGTGAGTTGCCCATTTTTTCCTCTTTGTGCCTTCTGGTTTGTGTCACTGAGAGTGGTTGCTAAAGAACCCCAGCATGGTTATCTGAAAAAGACCCAAGCACAAGAGAAGAGCAGCCTGTTCTGAAATCTCAGGGGAGATAAATTGCACCTTGCTGTGCAGAATGACAAAAACAATCATTAAAGTCAAATGGGCCTGGCATAAGGAAGTCCAAGCAGCACTGAAAAGCTCTTTGTGGCTCTGTCCCCTGGTCCCCTCTCCTGGGAACAGTGCCCTTCTGGGTGCTTTATATATCCTTATTGATCACCTCCGTGGAGGCCTTGGGTAACAGAAAAAGCAAGCCAGCCAGGATTGCTTTTATCAGGATAACAATGAGTGGCTGTTCTGGGCTAATTACATTGCTCAGTCCAATTTGGGGCAAATTTGAAAGCTTTTACAGCAAGGAAGCAGGAACAGTTACCAAGAGTCTTCTTGTGTATAGTGGAGGATAGATAAATGCTAACAATGACAATAATTATAATGACAGTAACACCACCCACCACTAAAATGTGCTGGGCTTTCCAGTCTACAGTATCTCCTCCGTGAACGCATTTTGATTTCTGAACCAGTAATCCTGTTTTCTGAGGGTCTGGAGAGGATCCCAGAGAAGTCAGAGAGTCAGAACTGGTTTTAGGAACTTGATTTGATTCATTCTCCTCTGGTGAGATCACTGTGATAGTGCAGGCTTGCTGTCATAGAGCTCGCCAAAGTCTGCATCCATTGTAGAAAACCTTGTCCCTTATGTCTGTTAGGTGCGGGGAGGCATTTAGTCCGTCATTCTCAGAGACATTCCTTGTTCCTGTTTAATGATACTCATGACAAACAACATCTCCAGATGCTGGCCCACTAGCCAGCTATTGAATAGTCCAGGTCATCTGTATGTGGATCTAAGTCCCTCTCAGAGACACAAAGGCTTTTGGCAAGAAGAATATGATAGATTAGCCAGGACTTCCAAAGACTCTGTTAACATTCCGATAAAGTGAGAGGCAAATAAGGAGATATTAGTCATTAAAGCCATTGTGCCCTAAGTAACTATCAATCACCCTGGTAACGGAAAGAATAGAGATTCATGAAGTTGTTTTTTTTTTAATTCATTTACTCATGCATTCACTTAATACCTACCTAGTGAGCCCCTACTACGTACCAGGCACTGTTCAAGAGTTTGGGGAAGTTCTTGAATAACAATAACAAAACCCCAAAGATCCCTAATTTGGGGTGGTTTATATTCCAAGGTTTGAGGGGGAGGAGAGGTGCAAAAAACAATAGGGGTACTGAAAAGGACAATTATACGGTAAGATTGGTGGTGACAAGTACAGTGCAGAACAAAAAGGAAAGCAAGTGTAGCGAGATAGGGAGTGTGATGAGGAGGAATGAGTTGAAATTTTAAATAGGATGGTCTCACTTAAGAAGTAACTTTGAGCAAAAGAGTCCATAGTATTAGGCATATGGATAGCCAGGCAGAGGGAACAGCCAATAGGAAAATCTTATGGTGGGAGTGTGCTTGGCTTGATTAAACAAAAAAGAGCACATTGGAGTCAGAGAGCTTGTGAGGGTGGAGAGTGGATCATCTTAGGCCTTGCTGGCCATTTTAAAGATATGGTAGAGGAATCATTGCACATTTATATTTCAGGCAAGGATTACTCTCTGCAGTTATTTGAGGTAGGCCCAGCCATAATAATAATATTTATTCTCATGATGATGATGATGATGATTCCCATGTCAGAGATGAAAACAATGAGGCTCAGAGAGGAGAAGTAACTTTCCCAAGGTCAAGGTCACCCAAGCGGAAAGAAACAGAGCTAGGATCCTAGTAGGATGTTGCTAACCTGAAGTGATTAAAGGGATTTTCTGCCCCCAGATGTTTTCCCTGTAGAGCCTCCAACTGAGTAAAACCTGTCCCTCTTTATTCTTCTCCTTTTAGCAGTAGGTTCCTCTGGGGCAATGGTTCTCTAACAATAGTGTACATAAAAATCCCCTGAAGAAGCTCTGGTTGAATGAATGCAGACCCCCCAGCTGCATCCTGGTTCAAGAAGTCTGAAAGACCCAAGTGGTCCCAATGCCAGGGATACCAGGACCAGAACCAGGTGTTTTGAACAACCCCACTATTGCTGCCAAAAACCTGACTATGGGTGAGTTTCCCAGATGTTTCCCTCTGGGCCAGGGAATCAGACAAAATGAGAGGAGACAGCTAAAGGGAGACTGCCAGCCCTGTGCCAGGCTGAGCATATTCCTGTGTCTGAATCACCCCTAACCAGGAGCCAGAGCAGGCAACAAGACTGTGCTCAAGTCTGAGTGTTTGACAGCTCGAAATAAGGTGTGCTTCCTGGTTCAGGTAGCCTGGCTCAAGAAAAAGTCCTTTCCAAAGTTGTTAGTTTCTTAGGTGTCCAGAATATTTTAACGATATTTATTCTTTTCTGATTGCAAATATAATTAATTAATGCATGCTTATGGTAGAAATTACCACCATGCGTAATTAAAAAAAGACAACTGGTTTTTTTTTTTCCCATTCCTCCAGGGTAAATTTTTTTTTTAAAGATTTTATTTTTATTTGACAGAGAGAGACACAGCGAGAGGGAACACAAGCAGGGGTAGTGGGAGAGGAAGAAGCAGGCTTCCCGTGGAGCAGGGAGCCCAATGCGGGGCTCGATCCCAGGACCCTGGGATCATGACCTGAGCCGAAGGCAGACGCTTAACGACTGAGCCACCCAGAGGCCCCCAGGGTAAATTTTTTATTCTTCCATCTTATGCTTTTTAATTTTATCTTCCCCCCACCCGCCCCTGTCTCTCTGTTTCTGTCTCTCTTTCTCTCCTAACATCTCTGAACCGTTTTCTCCTTCTCTGTAATATGGGGAAAAAAATACTACCTTACAGCGTTATGTAATGGATGCTTAATAAATTACACTACACCTAATATTATTCAACTTTGTGTTTATTTTCTTCCACCTGACACTCTATAATGAACATTTTCCACGTGTCATTAATTACTTTTCAAAAACATGACTTTCAATGGCTGCATAATACATCATTTAATGAACCACATAATTTATTGAACTAGTCTATTATTGAACTTTGAAATGTTTTCTAATATTTTTCTATTAGAAGCAACACTGAGGGTTTAAATCTTCTCCTAGTTCTCTGCTTTCCTTAGGATAAATTCCCAGAAAAAAAAATGAAAAGGACAGAGTATAAATATTTTAAGGCTTTCTATGCATGCTGCCAAATTATTTTCTGTAGTGTATACTTCCAATACCATCATCAGCATTCAGAATTACCTAGAATTTAAGACTTATGTCAGAAATGAATGTGTGTCAGCATAACAACTGGTAAGAGTAGTGAAGAGGAAAGAAATCCATGATAGATTTTAAAAATCATCAAGTCTTTTGCGTGTACACAGTGCATTAAATTCTATAAGGGAAGAGACTGAGAAACACTAATCATTTTTTTTAGGTGGCTGACTTTTGAATCAGTTTTTTTTTTTTTAATTTTTATTAATCGTTTTCTTTCTTTTTTAATTCTTATGTTAATCCCCATACATTACATCATTAGTTTTAGATGTAGTGATCCATGATTCATTGTTTGTGCATAACACCCAGTGCTCCATGCAGAACGTGCCCTCTTTAATACCCATCACCAGGCTAACCCATCCTCCCACCCCCCTCCCCTCTAGAACCCTCAGTTTGTTTTTCAGAGTCCATCATCTCTCATGGTTTGTCCACCCCTCCGATTTCCCCCGCTTCATTCTTCCCCTCCTGCTATCTTCTTCTTCTTTTTTTTTTAACCTATATTGCATTATTTTTTTTTATTAAAGATTTTTATCTATTTATTTGAGAGAGAGAGAGTGAGAGAGAGAGCCCAAGAGGGGGTAGGGTCAGAGGGAGAAGCAGACTCCCTGCTGAGCAGGGAGCCTGACGTGGGACTTGATCCCAGGACTCCGGGATCATGATCTGAGCCGAAGGCAGTCGCTTAACCAACTGAGCCACCCAGGCACCCCATATATTGCATTATTTGTTTCAGAGGTACAGATCTGAGATTCAACAGTCTTACACAATTCACAGCACTTACCAGAGCACATACCCTCCCCAGTGTCTATCACCCAGTCACCCCATCCCTCCCATCCCACCCCCCACTCCAGCAACCCTCAGTTTATTTCCTGCGATTAAGAATTCCTCATATCAGTGAGGTCATATGATACATGTCTTTCTCTGTTTGACTTATTTCGCTCAACATAATACCCTCCAGTTCCATCCACGTCGTTGCAAATGGCAAGATCTCATTCCTTTTGATGGCTGCATAATCTTCCATTGTGTATATATACCACATCTTCTTTATCCATTCATCTGTCGATGGACATCTTGGCTCTTTCCACAGTTTGGCTATTGTGGACATTGCTGCTATAAACATCGGGGTGCATGTACCCTTTCGGATCCCTACTTTTGTATCTTTGGGGTAAATACCCAGTAGTGCAATTGCTGGATCATATGGTAGCTCTATTTGCAACTTTTTGAGGAATCTCCATACTGTTTTCCAGAGTGGCTGCACCAGCTTGCATTCCCACCAACAGTGTAGGAGGGTTCCCCTTTCTCCGCATCCCCGCCAACATCTGTCGTTTCCTGACTTGTTAATTTTAGCCATTCTGACTGGTGTGAGGTGGTATCTCATTGAGGTTTTGATTTGGATTTCCCTGATGCCGAGCGATATTGAGCACTTTTTCATGTGTCTGTTGGCCATTTGGATGTCTTCTTTGGAAAAATGTCTGTTCATGTCTTCTGCCCATTTCTTGATTGGATTCTTTGTTCTTTGGGTGTGGAGTTTGATGAGATCTTTATAGATTTTGGATACTAGCCCTTTATCTGATATGTCATTTGCAAATATCTTCTCCCATTCTGTCGGTTGTCTTTTGGTTTTGTTGACTGTTTCCTTTGCTTTGCAAAAGCTTTTTATCTTGATGAAGTCCCAATAGTTCATTTTTGCCCTTGCTTCCCTTGCCTTTGGCGATGTTTCTAGGAAGAAGTTGCTGCAGCTGAGGTCAAAGAGGTTGCTGCCTGTGTTCTCCTTTAGGATTTTGATGGACTCCTGTCTCACATTGAGGTCTTTCAACCATTTGGAGTCTATTTTTGTGTGTGGTGTAAGGAAATGGTCCAGTTTCATTCTTCTGCATGTGGCTATCCAATTTTCCCAACACCATTTGTTGAAGAGACTTTTTTCCATTGGACATTCTTTCCTGCTTTGTCAAAGATGAGTTGACCATAGAGTTGAGGGTCCATTTCTGGGCTCTCTATTCTGTTCCATTGATCTATGTGTCTGTTTTTGTGCCAGGACCATGCTGTCTTGATGATGACAGCTTTGTAATGGAGCTGGAAGTCCAGAATTGTGATGCCGCCAGCTTTGCTTTTCTTTTTCAACATTCCTCTGGCTATGCGGGGTCTTTTCTGGTTCCATACAAATTTTAGGATTATTTGTTCCATTTCTTTGAAAAAAGTGGATGGTATTTTGATGGGGATTGCATTGAATGTGTAGATTGCTCTAGGTAGCATTGACATCTTCACAATATTTGTTCTTCCAATCCATGAGCATGGAACGTTTTTCCATTTCTTTGTGTCTTCCTCAATTTCTTTCATGAGTATTTTATAGTTTTCTGAGTACAGATCCTTTGCCTCTTTGGTTAGATTTATTTCTAGGTATCTTATGGTTTTGGGTGCAATTGTAAATGGGATCGACTCCTTAATTTCTCTTTCTTCTGTCTTGTTGTTGGTGTATAGGAATGCCACTGATTTCTGTGCATTGATTTTATATCCTGCCACTTGACTGAATTCCTGTATGAGTTCTAGCACAGTTTTGGGGTGGAGTCTTTGGGGTTTTCCACATAAAGTATCATATCATCTGCAAAGAGTGAGAGTTTGACTTCTTCTTTGCTGTTTTGAATGCCTTTTATTTCTTTTTGTTGTCCGATTGCTGTGGCTAGGACTTCCAATACTATGTTGAATAGCAGTGGTGATAGTGGACATCCCTGCCGCGTTCCTGACCTTAGGGGGAAAGCTCTCAGTTTTTCCCCATTGAGAATGATATTCGCTGTAGGTTTTTCATAGATGGCTTTTATGATGTTGAGGTATGTACCCTCTATGCCTATACTCTGAAGAGTTTTGATCAAGAAAGGATGCTGTACTTTGTCAAAAGCTTTTTCTGCATCTATTGAGAGGATCCTATGATTCTTGTTCTTTCTTTTGTTAATGTATTGTATCACATTCATTGATTTGCAGATGTTGAACCAACCTTGCAGCCCAGGGATAAATCCCACTTGGTCGTGGTGAATAATCCCTTTAATGTACTCTTGGATCCTATTGGCTAGTATTTTGGTGAGAATTTTTGCATCCATGTTCATCAGGGATATTGGTCTGTAATTCTTTTTGATGGGGTCTTTGTCTGGTTTTGGGATCAAGGTAATGCTGGCCTCATAAAATGAGTTTGGAAGTTTTCCTTCCATTTCCATTTTTTGGAACAGTTTCAGAAGAATAGGTATTAATTCTTCTTGAAATGTTTGGTAGAATTCCCCTGGGAAGCCATCTGGCCCTGGGCTTTTGTTTTTTGGGAGATTTTTGATGACTGCTTCAATTTCCTTAGTGGTTATAGGTCTGTTCAGGTTTTCTATTTCTTCCTGGTTCAGTTTTGGTAGTTGATGCATCTCTAGGAATGCATCCATTTCTTCCAGGTTATCTAATTTGCTGGCATAGAGTTGCTCATAATATGTTCTTATAATTGTTTGTATTTCTTTGGTGTTGGTTGTGATCTCTCCTCTTTCATTCATGATTTTGTTGATTTGGGTCATTTCTCTTTTCTTTTTGATAAGTCTGGCCAGGGGTTTATCAATTTTGTTAATTCTTTCAAAGAACCAGCTCCTAGTTTCGTTGATCTGTTCTACTGTTCTTTTAGTTTCTATTTCATTGATTTCTGCTCTGATCTTTATTATTTCTCTTCTCCTGCTGGGTTTAGGCTTTATTTGCTGTTCTTTCTCCAGCTCCTTTAGGTGTAGGGTTAGGTTGTGTACTTGAGACCTTTCTTGTTTCTTGAGAAAGGCTTGTATTGCTATCTACTTTCCTCTTAGGACTGCCTTTGCTGCATCCCAAAGATTTTGAATAGTTGTGTTTTCATTTTCATTGGTTTCCATGTATTTTTTTAATTCTTCTTTAATTTCCTGCTTGACCCATTCATTCTTCAATAGGATGCTCTTTAGCCTCCATGTATTTGAGTTCTTTTCGACTTTCCTCTTGTGATTGAGTTCTAGTTTCAAAGCATTGTGGTCTGAAAATAGGCAGGGAATGATCCCAGTCTTTTGGTACCGGTTGAGACCTGATTTATGACCTAGGATGTGATCTATTCTGTAGAATGCTCCATGGGGACTAGAGAAGAATGTGTATTCCGTTGCTTTGGGATGGAATGTTCTGAATATGTCTGTGAAGTCCATTTGGTCCAGTGTGTCATTTAAAGTCTTTATTTCCTTGTTGATCTTTTGCTTAGACGATCTGTCCATTTCAGTGAGGGGGGTGTTAAAGTCCCCCACTATTATTGTATTGTTGTCAATGTGTTTCTTTGAATTTGTTATTAACTGGCTTATATAATTGGCTGCTCCCATGTTAGGGGCATAGATAGTTACAATTGTTAGATCTTCTTGTTGGATAGACCCTTTAAGTAGGATATAATGTCCTTCCTCATCTCTTATTACAGTCTTTGGTTTAAAATCTAATTTGTCTGATATAAGGATGGCCACCCCAGCTTTCTTTTGGTGTCCATTAGCATGGTAAATGGTTTTCCACCCCCTCACTTTCAATCTGGGGCTGTCTTTCGGTCTAAAATGAGTCTCTTGCAGACAGCATATCGATGGGTCTTATTTTTTAATCCAGTCTGATAGCCTGTGTCTTTTGATTGGGCCATTTAGCCCATTTACATTCAGGGTAACTATTGAAAGATAGGAATTTAGTGCCATTGTATTGCCTGTAAGGTGACTGTTACCGTATATTGTCTGTGTTCCTTTCTGGTCTATGTTGCTTTTAGGGTCTCTCTTTGCTTAGAGGACCCCTTTCAAGATTTCCTGTAGGGCTGGTTTTGTGTTTGCAAATTCCTTTAGTTTTTGTTTGTCCTGGAAGCTTTTTATCTCTCCTTCAATTTTCAATGACAGCCTATCTGGATATAGTATTCTTGGCTGCATATTTTTCTCATTTAGTGCTCTGAATATATCCTGCCAGTCCTTTCTGGCCTGCCAGGTCTCTGTGGATAGGTCTGTTGCCGATCTAATGTTTCTATCATTGTAGGTTACAGATCTCTTCTCCCGAGCTGCTTTCAGGATTTTCTCTTTGTCTATGAGACTCGTAAGTTTTACTATTAGATGTCGGGGTGTTGACCTATTTTTATTGATTTTGAGAGGGGTTCTCTGTGCTTCCTGGATTTTCATGCCTGTTTCCTTCCCCAAATTAGGGAAGTTCTCTGCTATAATTTGCTCCATTATACCTTCTGCCCCTCTCTCTCTTTCTTCTTCTTCTTCTGGGATCCCAATTATTCTCATGTTGTTTTGTCTTATGGTATCGCTTATCTCTTGAATTCTGCCCTCGTGATCCAGTAGTTGTTTATCTCTCTTTTTCTCAGCTTCTTTATTTTCCATCATTTGGTCTTCTATATCACTGATTCTCTCTTCTGCCTCATTTATCCTAGCAGTTAGCACCCCCATATTTGATTGCACCTCATTAATAGCCTTTTTGATTTCCACTTGGTTAGATTTTAGTTCTTTTACTTCTCCAGAAAGGGTTTCTCTAATAACTTCCATATTTTTTTCAAGCCCAGCTAGTATCTTTAAAGTGATGATTCTGAACTCTAGATCTGACATCGTACTAATGTCCGTATTGAGTAGGTCCCTGGCAGTCGGTACTACCTCTTGTTCTCTTTGTTGAGGTGATTTTTTCCATCCTGTCATTTTGTCCAGAGGAGAACAGATTAATGAGAGAACAAAATGCTAGCAGGGTAACAACGGCCCCAGAAAATATACTCTAAACAAATCAGAAAAGACCTGAAGCAGTGGAAAAAGAAAGGGAAAGAGAGAAAAAAGAAAAAGAAAAAAAAGAAAAAAGATAAAGATAAAAACAAACAAAAACAAACAAAACAAAACAACAATAACAAAAAAAAACCCAGAATGTGATCAAATATGATCAGGCTGGTATATAGATCAGTGCCACACACTAGATTTGGGTTGTATTTTGGTCTTTTAGAAGAAAGTGCCTCCCAAAATTTTAAAGAAAGAAAAACTTATATATGTACAAAAATAAGGGTTGATATGATTAAGGGATGGAATATGACTCTAAAGGTGGAAATTATAAAAAATTTTATAAAAGGGGGCGCCTGGGTGGCTCAGTTGGTTAAGCGACTGCCTTCGGCTCAGGTCATGATCCTGGAGTCCCGGGATCGAGTCCCGCATCGGGCTCCCTGCTCAGCGAGGAGCCTGCTTCTCCCTCTGGCCCTCCCCGCTCTCATGGACTCTCTCTCATTCTCACTCTCTCTAATAAATAAATAAATCTTTAAAAAAAAAAAAAAAATTTTATAAAAGGAATTGATAAGAAGTTGTTTGAAAAAAGAAAAAAGAGGATTTTAAAAAAGAAAAAAAAAGGGAGAGAATGTGATCAGGCAGGGGAGTAGAAAAAACCATATACTAGAGATTTAGGGTATATTTTAATCTGTTAGAAGAAACTATCTCAAAATTTTAAAGAGAGAACAACTTATATATATATGCCAAAAATACGGGTAACTACTATGAAGGGATAGAATATGACTCTAAAAATGAAAAATAAAAATGTTTTTTAAAAAAGGGACTGATGGGCGCCTGGGTGGCTCAGTTGGTTAAGCGACTGCCTTCGGCTCAGGTCGTGATCCTGGACTCCCTGGATCGAGTCCCGCATCGGGCTCCCTGCTCGGCAAGGAGCCTGCTTCTCTCTCTGACCCTCCTCCTGCTTGTGTTCCCTCTCTCGCTGTGTCTCTCTCTGTCAAATAAATAAATAAAATCTTTAAAAAAAAAAAAAGATTTAAAAAAAAAAGGGACTGATAAGATGTTGGTTGAAAAGGGGAAAAAGAAAAATTCAAAAAAAAAGAAAGAAAGAAAGAAAAAAAGACAGTTAAAAAAAAAATTAACTTTGAAAGACTAAAGAATCATGGTAAAAAAGCCATGGATTCTATGTGCAGTATTCCCCTAGCGCTGGAGTTCTGCCGTTCTCATTGATCGGTAAACTTGGTCTTGGCTGGCTGTTCTCGCTGATCTTCTGGGGGAGGGGCCTGTTGCCGTGGTTTCCAAATGTCTTTGCCGGAAGCAGAATTGCCCCGCCCTTGCCCCCTCCCGGCTAAGTAATCTGCTCGGGTTTGCTCTCCAGGGCTTTTGTTCCCTGCGAGCTTTCCGTACAGCTTTGGAGGCAGAGAGTGAAAATGGCGGCCTCCCAATCTCCGCCCCTGAGGAGCCGAGAACTCGGGGCCCTGCTTCTCAGTGAGCCCCCAGAGAAAAGCCGTCAGTCACTCCCGTCTCCCTGGTCTCCGGCCGCACTCCGAGCTCGCCCAGCCTGTGACCGCGCGTTTCTATCTCTGGCACCCGACCCCGGGTGGAGTCTCCAAACCCAGCAGATCCCTGCAGTGCGCTCCCACGCAGCTCCTCCCGGGGGAGGAAGGTGAGTCTCCCCGGATCTGCCGCTTGTTGGGTCCCTGCTGGAGGAGCAGTGGCCTGACTGTGCCGCGGATCACAGTTTATGGCAACCCCGAGCTGAGAGCCCGCACCTGGGCTCCGCCTCTGCAGCCAGCTTCCCTGCTCCGTTACCTGGGAGCTCTGCCGCACTCAGGCACCCCCAGTCTTTCTGTGACCCCGAGGGTCATGAGACCACACTGTCCCGGAAGGTTCCACCCCCCGCTTAGCCACCAGAGTGACGTCCCTCGGCGGAGCAGACTTTTAAAAGTTCCGATTTTGTGCCCCGGGGCTCTATCACTTGCCAGAAGCGGCCGCCAGAGGCCCCTCCCCCGCCGTCTATCCTCCCGAATATCACCTCGGATTCACTTCTCCGCACGTCCTACCTTCCAGAAAGTGGTCGCTTTTCTGATGAGAGAGTTGTTGCTCTTCTTTTCTTCGATCTCCTGTTGAGTTTGTAGGTGTTCAGAATGATTTGATCCCTATCCAGCTGAATTCCTGAGAGGAGACGAAATCCAGGTCTCCTACTCCTCCGCCATCTTGCTCCGCCCCCTATTAATCATTTTCTAACCACTTTCTAAGAGACCTTCATTGGGGGAAAAACATAATTTCTCACTGGCAGGTTTCTAATATTAGTCCATATCTCAAAAAACCCTTCCACTCTTCCTGGTCCCTATTGCTAAATTCCAATCATCCTGAAGGGGATTGATAATTGTGGCAATTGCACAAAATGATTGCTACCTGCAGAGGCAATCACTTCCATCGCCTGCAGAACTGATGAGCAATTCATTATCAAGAATTTAATTACTGTAAACCTGGGAGGAAAAGAGATTTCTCGTACAATTTTCAGGATTTCGTGCATTCGGCATTCCTTGGCTCCAAATTGGCTTTCATGAACGAGGATTTGAAATCAGGCTGGGGCAGGAGGGTAATCACACAATGGAAAGTGCAGTAGAAATATTTACATAGCCTGTCTTGAACTCACAATGTTAACTTTTTAAATGGGATGCTGCATCCATGAGTGGGGTAGAATCTTCTTGGATGACAATGACAGTCCTGGCGGGAAGTCCATAGCTGGTTTCCATAGAAATGCAAAAAAAATGCTGGTTCAAAACAGTGGGTAAGGGCTATGATGAGACAGTATGGTTTAATGGTTAGAACTAGATCTCTGGACCTGGACTCCCTGGTCTCAAAAGACTGCCTCGGCTCCCCAGTCCTTACAGTAGGTGAACTTGAAAAGAGTCAACATATCCTCTACAATTCGCAATGGAAATAATAATGGTGATAGTGCCTGTTTCATGTGTTTGCTGCAAAGTTGATCTGAGAATATCCATGTAAAGCTTCAGGTGTGGAGCCCACATAAATTATTATTCCTAAGATATTCTAAAAGTTTCCTTCATTTTCTGTATGTGCATCTGCCCTTGGACCTCAAGTGTTCTCACTACCAAGAACTATTTTTTTTTAATTATTTGATTTCGTCCTATGGACTCCTTGTTTTAAGAAATTACATTAAGGAAAGAGGGTGTGCCATTTACTGAAGACCCACTATGTATCAGGGACACATGTCATGACATTTAATCCAACTACTTTTTAAGGTATGTGTAATTTTGCCTTATTTTTGCATGTTACTACTGTGAATCAGAGTTCATATCCTGGTTCTCCATTGATTATCCATGTGATTTAAGGTGAAGACCACTCTTGGCCTCTTTTCTCCCCTGTAAATGGGCATAGTGATGATCCCTACCTCACCTTCCTATGAGGGCTGGCACATAGTAGGTGCTTAAATAAGCTGGCTCTCATTTTTATCAGAGAGAGAGAGAGAGTGAGCACAAACAGGGGGAGTGGCAGGTAGAGAGAGAAGCAGGCTCCCCACTGAGCAAGGAGCCCAATGCAGGACTCAATCCCAGGACCCTGGGATCATGACCTGAGCCGAAGGCAGCCACTCAACTGGCTGAGCCACCCAGGTGTCCCACTGGCTCTTATTTTTACTTACTAACTACTTACTAATAATACAGAAGCTGAGGCTCATTTAGATAAGTTAAGTTGTGTCCCCAGGATCACAAAACTAATTGGTGAGCTAAGATTTGAATCCAGATCTGTCTGATTCCAAATACCATATTCATTTTACCATATCATGATGACAAACTAGGCTAGTGTGGTAATCATTCATTCATTCTCATAATCTTATCAGGCAGACAAAACTGTCACTGCCAAATAGACTTTCTTACTAGTTCACAACCAGCAAACACAATGTGACAAGGTTGTGTTGAAAACATTCCTCTGTTTTCTCACTTGTGCTTTCTTGCACAGTTGTTTTTGAGGCTTAGAAATGATGATTTAAACATAATATTTGCTTATTAAGTAGTAGTCATTACTTTTGTATTTTATCATTTCAGCCAAAAAAAAGAACAATAAATGACACTTTAGTTACTCTGTGTAGATTGAATTTTGAGAAATGTAAATTTTCTGTTGAGTTTTTATAATATATATAAAAAAAGAAGTTAGGGGTTACCATCTCTGCAGTTAAGGACCTTTCTCATCTAGGTACTTTAACCTGGAAATTATTGTAGTAGAACTTAATACACATTAGAACTATGCCCACAATTTGTGCAGTAGCCACTAGGTGACATCTATCTCTGCCTGCATAGGTTAGTTGGATTTTCTCTAGGCTTGGATTCCTAGAGAAAGCAAAATTTAGCATATGGCTCACCTTCTGGGTACATCACTATATTAACCATGTATCCTGAATAAAGAGAAAACTTGGGCTGATGTTCATAAATTGAGAATAACTGCTAATAAATCAATTAATGACAGCACAGAGTGTAGTTGTACTCCCCCACCAAAAAAAGTCATTTATAAGCTGAAATCAGATCTATATACTTCACTATAAATCTTTTGGGGAAATCCATCACTGATATGAGACCCTATTGCTAAACAAGGGGAATTCACACATAGTTGTGATATTTAAAACATTATTTCATGCAAAGAGGCAAAAATGTCTAGAATAAATGAGGGAGACCTCAGTTTAAGATCACAAATTATAGCACAAGGAGAAATAAATGGGTATTGTTTACTGTCTGCCTGTATCCAGCATTTTTCACATATACTTTTAAATTTAAGCTTTCTGATAGAATCTTTTGCTTGCAAACAAGATGAAGCAACAGATTTATCTTCCTACCTGAAACAACTAAAAATCTGGGTGCGATAAATGAAACATCTTTTTTCAGATATTGGACATCAGGCAGTACAAGACAGTGATCCCTAAAAGAAAGAGACCCAATCAGATCCAACTCACAGATTGTCCCAAATTATTACTGAAGAGTTTTCAAGCCACACTGTAAGGAGGATAATTCAGGCAAAGTCTAGTGTTCTCTCTCAGTTGAGATGGTGTTGGATATTAGAGAACAAGGTGACAAGAGTTTATATGGAAGAATGGGGAAAAATTAGCCCTATATACTAAAGGTTGCTCTGATTCCCCTTAAAAAATCTGTTGGGGAAGCCTCAAAGGGATCAAAATGTTCTCAAGTAACTTAATTGCATCCCAGAACAAAGCTCAGGACTATTTACAGAAACACAAAGCTGTCCAACACCTAACTAGCTAAAATTACAATGTCTTGGGGTGCCTGGGTGGCTCAGTCATTAAGCGTCTACCTTCAGCTCAGGTCACGATCCCAGGGTCCTGGGATCGAGCCCCGCATCGGGCTCCCTGCTCGCTGGGAAGCCTGCTTCTCCCTCTCCCACTCCCCCTGCTTGTGTTCCCTCTCTCACTGTCTCTCTCTGTCAAATAAATAAATCAATAAAATCTTGAAAAAATAAAATTACAATGTCTGGTATCCAAATGAAAATTACCAGGCATTCAAAGAGGCAGGAAAATATGATCCATAATAAGGAGAATAACAAATTAGTCAAAACAGACCCAGAGATGACACACATGATAGAAGTAACTAGATAAGGATATTAAAAGTTATAATAACTATATCCCATATGTGCAAGAATGTAGAAGAAGTACTGAGCATGTAAAGTAGAGCCATGGAGGATATATAAAAGACCTAAATTTAACTTCCAGAGATGAAAGTTACACCATAGGAAATCAACAGAATATTAGACAGTGTAAAAGAAGATTTGTTGATTTGAAGATATGTCAATAGAAACATTCCAAAGTGAAATGCAGAGAAAAAAAGAATAAAAATAAAATAAATAGAGCATTAGTGAGCTGTGATCATCTTCAACTGGCTTAATATATGTGTAATTAGAGACCCCAAAGAATAGGGGACATAAAAAATATTTGAGGAAATAATGACTAAAAACTTCATAAATGTCATGAAAACTACAATCGCAGTGATCTAAAAACTCACCCAACCTAAATGCAAGAAACATGAAGAAAACTGCACCAAGACACAATAATCAAATTGCTTAAAACAAGCGATAAGAGAAAATCACAAAATAGCAAGAAAAAAAGACACATTACATGAAAAGAAATAGAGAAAACTGACAATATTCTCATAAGAAACAACATAAACAAGAAGACAATGAGCAATATCTTTAAAGTAGTGAAAAAAAAAAAACCTGTCGACCTAGAATTCTATACACAGTGAGAATATCTTTCAAAAATGAAGGTAAAATGAAGAACTTTCCAGCCACACCAAATCTAAATAATTAATACAAAAGCAGAATCAGATTGGCATTAGGAGAAATGTTAAAGGGATTCCTTTAGGCAGGAAAAAAATGATTTCAGATGAAAATCTGGGACTACATGAAAAAATGAAGAGCCCCAGAAATAGTAACGTATATGTTGACACACACACACACACACACACACACACACACACACAAACATGACTTTTTTCTTATATTTTAAATTTCCTTAAAATATAATTGGCTGTTTAAATAAAAAATAACAACACTCAGAAAAGCCTGTTTTGTGGAAATCATTATCCCCATTTTAGAGATGAGAAAACTAAGTCTTATGCAACTGAAGAAATTACCCAGGGTCACAAGCATGTGTGACAGCAAAGGCCTTGCCTCTTTCATGGAAGGTATATATTGTTCTACCTGTAAAATGGGTTAATTTTTTTTCCCATTTACCAACAACACATTCAGAAATTTGGAGAGGCTTAAAAAGGCATGCAGCTGGGGGCGCCTGGGTGGCTCAGTTGTTAAGCGTCTGCCTTCGGCTCAGGTCATGATCCCGGGGTCCTGGGATCGAGCCTCGCATTGGGCTCCCTGCTCAGAGGGAAGCCTACTTCTCCCTCTCCCACTCCCCCTGCTTGTGTTCCTGCTGTCGCTATCTCTCTCGCTGTCAAATAAATAAATAAAATCTTAAAAAAAAAAAAAAAGATTAAAAAAAAAAGGCGTGCAGTTGATTGGAACTGATCTGAATAAATTGAGTACTTTCTTACAGGACAAAAGTTTGAAACCAATGGATTTCAAATCTATCTTGGCACAATTTCCTCTCCTCCTTTATTTCTGTATGAATAGCACATTTCTAGTGGTTCATTTTTTGCCTCCTGACATCGTTCGCTCCTTTCTTTCTTAGAGCAGAACTTCTCTAACTATGCTCCATGAGAGATTAATGCATCTATTAACTGTGTTCTGTGGTGGAACGTAGTGGGAACAGTAAATTAAGCAGGTTTATTTCCTATAAGACAACAGATAATCTGAACTATGTTAGCATGTATTATCAGTCTCTAAGAGGAAAGAAAATATACAGTATTTCCCATACTAATTTTACCTCAGGAAAGTTATTTGTATAAATCTTCCTAATAGAGCATAACTTAAATACTCTCTATTGGCAATCAAGATTTCAGGCATGATGTATAGAACTGTTGAATCACTAGACTGTACACCTGAAACTAATATAACACTGCATGTTAACTATACTGGAATTAAAATTTTAAAAAACTTAATAAAAGGTAAAATAAAATAAGTGCACATGGATTGTACCTGAATAAAAAATTAAAAAATTTTTAAAAAGATTTCAGGCAGTCGGAGAAGGATACAATTGTTAGGATTTACTCTTAGCATTTCTTTTTTTTTTTCCTTTTCTTTTTTTTAAGCAATAAAAATTTACTGAGAATTCCTGGGATGGTGGCTATCGCCTCCCGTCCTGGAAGGAAGAAACTCTTAGCATTTCTGCTGGACTTTGGAAAATGCATGTATGCATCTGAATGAGGTCACTAGCAGCAACAGTGCTCAGATCTACTGTACCTTATACAGCATTAATAAGTAAATATTGTATGTTAAAACGTGAGTAGTGCCCAAAAGAAGAAATTGGTATCACAAGAGACTCCCAGAAACGAAACATTTCTAAATTGGGTGTAAAATGCTAACTTGCCTCTTTCGTACTTTCTGCTAACATCCTTATTGATTATTGTGGGATGCGAGTTGTTATGGTGATGAGAGGAGGGCTGGGGGGATGGATGGAGATGTGGAAGATGGTGCACAGAGGCTGGCCTGCTGTTTCTCAAATGTTAACGTGCATACTTCTCAAATATTAATGTGCATATGAACCCCTGGGAATCTTGCCAAAATTCAGACTTAGATTTACTAGGTCTGGGGGAGAGTCTAAGATTGTGCATTTCTAAAAGGCCCCCAGGTGTTGTTGATGCTGCCGGTCAGTGGGCCACATTTTGACAGTGTCTACCCTGTGCACATTTGGGGCAATATAGACTTTTTTGTACTAGGCTTGATGCTAGTGGACCACATGAAGTGGGTCTCATGGGATGCTGCAGGCAAGACTGTTTTTTATCTGTACAATCCAACCCCAAGAAGCAAGAAGACCCTAACAGCCAACAACCTGTGCTCCCAACTAGTAAAACACCGAAAAAGTCCAAACTCTTTACCTTGGCTTTTCAGGCAATCTATAAATTGCCTCTGCCTACCTTATGTTCTTTTCTACCATCGTGGTCCCTCACAGAATGCACTCTTGAGACAGGAATTATTCGCTTTTCTGGGGAAAACAATCAATGTTCTCCATCCCCTTTGTCTTCATAAAAGCTGTTCTTTCTCCCTGTATGCTCTTTGCCTGCACTGAGATGTCCATCCCGGATTTACCCATTCGACAAAACCCAGTTAGTTCAGGCTCTACATTTTCTAGGAACCCTGACAAGTACCCTAACCACAGTGAACTGTGCTTTCCTCCTTTGCATGCCATGGGTACTTATATTAACGTGCTCATCCTGGAGTATACTTTGTGTTAGAACCACATCCATTACATGATCTTCCCCTGATACATGTTGAGCTCTTGGAGATAAGAAGCTATGTCTTATCTATTTTTAAACCCTCATCCCTATAGTATTTAATATAGAAATGTAATATAATAAACAGTTGTTTAATTGTTAATTAGGAACTAAATGTATGAGGTGGCCTCTAGAGAAAAATTTATCATCTTATTTTGGAAATAAGATATAAGAACTCTTGAGAAAAAATACAAGACTAAAAATAGAAATAGCTATCATATAATGAGAGATTAGTAAATGCCAGGCACTGTACTAAGCATGTTTCACAAATTGTCATTTGATCCTCACAAAAACTTGATGAGAACAGAAGTTCCCTCTGTTTACAGAAAAGCAAAATGACTTAGGGAGACAATGACTGGTCCAAAGTCACTGGTTCTGAAATGTGGATGCACATTACAACTGCCTGGGGAGTTCTAAGAAATACTGATGCTTGGGCCCCATCCCCAAAGGTTGTGGTCTGGGGTGAGGCTTGGGTATCAGAAATTTTAAGCTACCCGGGTAATTCTAACATGCAGCCTGGGTTGAGAGGCCTGGTTGAAGACATCCAACAATGTGTACAGCTGGGTCTGTGTGACTCCATGGTCTGGGCTTTACCCTTGAGCTTCATTGCCTATTAGCAAAGGTAGAGGAGTATTTTTATTTTATTTTATTTTATTTTATTTTATTTTATTTTATTTTATTTTATTATTATTTTTTGAAGGTAGGAACATTTTAGAGAAAGATGGGCTAGAGTAGGCTGGCAGAGCTGAAGATGGTAGAGGGATCTAATTTTGACCACAGTTTAGATCTTGGGTTGGAATGTAATTATTACAGGGAAAATGCAGGTTCTCAGGGCTTTGAGAGCAGTTTTGGCTTCTGAATTGAATTTAGTCTGCAGGTCCTCAATATGTGATCAAGGCTGTCTAAGTAATCTCTTTTGTTGCAAGCATACAGCAAAATAGCCCATAAGAAGTAACCCCTGTCATACAATAAATGAAGCACAAAGCCTCTAACTGACTGAATAACCTATTTTTTTTTTCATTTTCCATCAGTTGCCTATGACCTATTTTATCTCCTAATTACATGGCATGCTGATCAAAAGCCTTCCAAAATTCTGCATGGAGAATTTCCCTCCTGCAGAAGAGGTGTCTTGCCCAGGCTAATCCTCAACTCAGATAAACAGCAGAGCTAATGGAGGGTCAGGAAGGGTGCACAGAGCTTTAGCCTCTCCCAGCCATGCAAGGCAAGGAATAAATGTCCTCTGTGTTTGCTCAGAGGCAGGAGTCCTCTCTTTCTCAACAAATGCTAGGGGAGGCAGAATGAAGGTTCAGTAACCACCCTTTATTTAGAAGCAGAGGGGAATGAATTTGGGGAACTTGCTCATAAGATTAAAGCCATATTGTTGGAGAAATCCTCTGCAAAGGAGGGGAAGAAGGGGAGAATGCCAGTCCCAGGGAATGGGGACAGAGGAGTAACCTGCCCCAAGATGGAGTAAAGAGGCATTGCTGGGATGGGTGAAAGGATGATTACAGAGAAGGAGCCAAAGTCGTAACTGATTGAGTGTATCCATTCTCTCATTAAGTCAATAAATACAAGCTGGGAACACACTCTGTGTGGTGCCAAACGTGGTAAATAAAACCTCATAGAAAGAGGTAGTGAGGGAGAAATAAGTAAGTACTGTTGGTTAGTGTGCTGAATGGTATCCCCAAATAATCGTGTCTCCCCAGAGCCTCAGAATGTTTGGAAAGAGGGTCTTTGCACATATAATGATTTAAGCTGAGGTCATAGTGAATTAGGGTGGGCCCTAAACCCAATAACTGGTATCTTTATAGGAAAAGAAGAGACACAGAGACACAGAGAAGAACACTGAGCAGAGTGTGGAGTGCTACGCTTATGTGCTAAGGAACACCCAAAGTTGCGGATGACCAACAGAAGCTCCCTCCGAGGTTCTGGAAGGAGTAAGCCCTGCTGACACCTTGATTTCAGACTTCTGGCCTCCTGAACTGTGAGAGTATAAATTTTTGCTATTTTAAGCCACCCAGTCTGTGGTGATCTGTTGCAGCAGTGGTCCTGGAAACTAACACAGTAGGGGCACAGGTTTGCACATTGTACTCAGATTTCAAAGAAAATGCATCCTTCATATTTCCTGAATTAACCTAAGAATCCTCACAAATTTTCATCCTGAGAAGGAGTGGGGGGAAACCCAAATTTCGTTTAATCAAGGTAACTCAGTCTGATGCAAGACTTCCGATAAACTCTTAAGGTAAGCCAGCTTCTTCCCAGTGTTTCCAATTTGCTCTCCCCTCTCCTTATACTTGCTCTCCATTGAGTATTGGACTGGAATCAGGGAGCAGGATGGGGATCAGGTGGCAGGGAAGGGAGGGTCCTCCGATCTACGCACTCAGGCCAGTCCACTGACTCCAGGCTCCTCTGGTCTCCATAGCGATGTCCCTTGTAGCCCGGTTTCTGGGCACCCTGCTTGGTAGTGGACAGTGTGGAAGCCAGCGACTACTTAACCTGAGGTCTGTGTTCTCCCAACCCAGAGGGCCCTGTGATAAGTCCATCCTTACTTCTTCTCAAGATGCACATTCCCCTGAGGGCGACCACTCTCTATCAGCCCGAGGCCAGGTGGCCCACCCTGCAGCACCCTACCAGAGCCTGATGCGTAGCTCGATCTCATGAGCCACTTTGCCTCTAGAGCAGCAACCCCTGAGGTAAGCTTCCTAGTCATTCTCAGACTTAACATCTGGATCTCTCTGTAATCCAGAAGAAATTCTGGCTTTTTCCAGTCCCCACAAGAGCCAAAGGAAGTTTACAATGCTGTCTCAGACTCCTACCCTAACCACAACGTGCCCGTGTTTTGGTCCTGAAGTAGCCACCCATGTTAACGTGGGGGATATCATATAAATCCCTCTCCCCTCAGACCCCAAATAGGAAGCAGGAAAAGAAAAACCCTCTTCAGCTTTCATCTGTCTTGCTGGTTTCCCCTCCCTGCACTTCAGCCCAGAGAGGTTGATAAAGATATGTTTAACCACCTGCCTTCACTGAGTTGCTACCTTGTTCCTTCCTGCCCCACCTGAAACAGCAGGAATGGGCCTTCAACTTTCTTCCTCTCTTAAAATGATGTTCCCTGTTCTACACACTTCTCTTTCCCAAGGTGGCATCTTTCTTCCCCCATACTCTAAAGCTCTCTCGGAGGAACATGATTTAACACACAAAAAGGAAAAAAAAACCCATCTCTTTAAATTTTTCAAAATATTACCCTTATTAGGGCACCCGGGTGGTGCCGTCGATTAAGCATATAACACTTGATTTCGGCTCAGGTCATGATCTCAGGGTCATGAGATCGAGCTCCGCATCAGGATCTGTGCTGTGTGTGGAGCCTGCTTAAGATTCTCTCTTTCCTTCTCCCTCTACCCCTCCCTGCCCCTAAAAAAATATTACTCTTATTACATGAGTAAACCAAGAAGTAAGTAAAACATCTGATGAGTATTAAGAACAAAATAAATGGAGTGTAAGTGGAAGAAAATAATCAAAGATTTCTTAAAATAATCCATTTATGACCTAGTAAACCCTTACTAATGTTGAACAAATTATTGTATTTGTAGCATTAGTTGTAGCATTGTTATGGGTAATCCTACTATTAACTGGTAATGGCAGAGATGTCAGATGGTAGAGAAGCATGCCCACAACCCAGCTGGTGGTGGGCATAGGGCTTGACCGGTGTTGACTTCAAGCAGTGTTTCCAAACACAGATGTCACTGCCAAAATCCACACCATGTCTTCAAAATTTGCACCAAGTACCAAGTTTTCCTTGGTAACCACAGCTGTCTTTGTTTCTATGAGCTACAATATCCGCCCACCCACTCACCCACCCAATGTTGAAGCTTGAGAAATAGTTATGGTGTGTCTCAGTCAATGACATGCCATCCAGGCTGAGGAAGATCCCAAACTTCAGAGCCTCGTGAGCCACGGTAATGTCCGTATCTATGAGCACCAGGAAGCACCCAGGAGGCCGGGGTGATGCTGGTGGCAGACATCAACACAGGGTCAACTTTGACAAATACCCCCCAGGTTACTTTGACAAGATTAGTATGAGGCATTACTACTTAAAGAGGAACCAGAACCTCTGCTCAACTGTCAACCTCAATAAATTATGGACCTTCATCAGTGAGCAGACATGAATAAATGCTACCAAAAATACGACTGGAGATGCCCCCATCATTGATGTGGTACAATACGACCACTCAAACGTTCTGGGGAAGAGAAACCTCCTAAAGCCACCTGTTATCACGAAAGCCAAATTCTTCAGCGGAAGAGCCAAGAAAAAGATAAAGGGCAAGGGGATGGGTCTCGTGCCCTGGTTTGAAGTCACACGAAGTTCTTTAAATGCTAAAAACAGCTTTAAAAAATACAAACAGTGCCCAAAGTTGGATGTCATTCAACGTTCTCTGTCACCTCCATCTGGGAAAGGCATCTCTGGACATGCACTGCTCTGTAGTTCTCGGCTCTGGCTCTTATGAGCTCCACTGAAGAAAGGGGGGATTTTGCTAGCCACAGATGTCTCATCAGTCAAGAGCAGCTTTCAGGTTGGGTGTGACCATTCTGCACAAACTGTTTCTTATCTAATAGTTAGGGGCTGGAAATCTCCGGCATCTTCTTGGCTTTTCTCTACCTGCATAGTATGTGTGATTCTCTTCTCCAACTTCTTCCCCACCTGCCAAGTTGGTAAAATCCTCTATCTTCTTCAAAATTATTGACATCTTCTCTTCCACAAAGTTTTCCCTGATCCTCCCTAGGAAAATTAGTCATTCTGTTCTCTCCAAATTCCCCATACCTTGTATGCGTTACCATTAGTGCTTCGAATATCCTGTATCACATGCATTTATTTGCATGATTGCCTTCATTTGATTTTTCAAGGGAGCAAATTATGTCCTATTCAACTCTGTTGGTTTAGGTTAGTGGTTCTCCACTCTGACTTCACACTGAAATCACCTGGGGAGCTTTAAAATATACAGATGCCTAGAAGAATCCCCAGAGTTTCTGGTTTAATTAGTCTGGGGTTTGGCACTGGATTGTATTATTTTTTTATTAGATTGTTTCTGAATGCCAAGGATAATTCTAATACACAACCAAGATTGAGAACCACCACCTTTGTGCCTGGTGTAGGGCTCGGTATATTATACTGTATGCCATTTAACTGTTTCATGTTCCTTATGTTTAATCCTCTTAAACTTTAGCAAATTTTCCCCTACAACTGTTGTTAGGATGAGTCACCAAAATATCACTTCTCCCTGAAAAACGAAACAAACCTTTGAAATGGAAGGCTCCATCCATCAGTGCTCTCCTCCTAGTGCTCATAAAAAAACATTCAAGAAATAACTCCCTCTGAAGGAGAGAGGCTGGCTGTTGACTTTATTATTTTTGTATGAAGCCCACACATACCTCTAGGAGATACTCTGGCTCTGAAACAGACATCTGAAACAACAAACCCAACAGGAACTCCCCTAATGTTTGAACCCCCCAGACTCTCTCCTCACCCAGCCTTGGAGTCAGAAAACTGCTCAAAATGCTTTCCAATAATTCCATATAAGATGAGGGAACTTTTAAAAAAGGGCTATTTGGACATTGTGTGAGTTTTCTCTTTTTTTTTTTTTTTTTTCCTGTTTTGACAAGATGGAGATTTCCCATTGTGATGTTCAGATGCAAAGCCAGAAAGAGACTTTGGCATCAGGTAGATGACGGTATGAGCTGGGGGCCTCTTGAGAGATCTTTGGCATATTTCTGAGGTTACATAGAAGGAAAAGAACCTTGAACAGCTTTTATCCTAATGACATGTTCAGAGCTTTCCCCATTGGCCCCTCCCTTAGCCGTTTGATCATCTGAAGACAAATTGGAGATGCTCTGCTATTAATGATGTTGACCCCATTTGCTTCCTGGACCATTAATAAGGAGCCTCACTCCCCTCCCTTGTACCTAGTTTGACCTGGAGGCTAGCTATCTTTCTACATGGTGCTGATTTATACATATTCTAATATGTAGGCAAGGGTTGGACTTAATGAAAGCAGACACATTTTTATTCTTCCTTTTATTATTTTGAAAGCCATATTAACCTGGGCTAGGCTGACCTTATGAGAGTTGCAGAGAGAGCCCTGCCTCTGTGGGGCAAAGGCAGCCCTTGCCTGAAAATATCTTCCCTGATGCTGATAACCCATCAATCAAAATGCATTCTTTGAGATTTGGGGCAGTTAGTAAAGTGTCAGACAACTGTCCCATCCCCATTGGAGATAACACCAAACTTCAAGAGTCAGGGTAAAGTCTAAGAAGCAATTCATCATCAGGCATATCAGAGGTGAGACAGAAGAGACCACAGCTGGCATGAGCTCAAAGAGGTGGGCATTGAGCACTCTTACTGAGAACGGAAGGGACTTGCCATTTTAAGGAGGAAAGACTTAAAGAGGCAATAGAGGGTATTAACAATAATTCTAGTTAGCATAGGGCATGCATTTTCTTTGGGTCTGGCACTGTTCGAAGAGTGTGACATGCATTGTCCAATTTGATCCTAATAAAAGGCTAAGAGAAAAGTACTACTATTATTGTCCCTCTTATCTCACAGATGGGGAAACTAAGGTTCAGGAAAGTGAGGAATTTGCCTAAAGTCACACTGTCAAGAAATGGTGAAGCTAACATGTGGTCCCCCAAAAGATGCTGTTGACCATTATGCTATACTGCTTCATTAACAGGAAACTAGACATGCAGGAGGGTTGGAATCTTAGCATAGGGGGATAATTTAAAGTCCTGAGTGCTGAGAGAGACTAGGCAGAGTTCACCAAATACAAGCCCCACATATTTGCCTCAGGATGCCCTGGTTTCTTGGGCTAGACTCCACCATCAACTCTGACAACAATTTGGTATCCATTTCAAGTATCATTAATATGGCCATAGGCAACCTGGAGAAGATCCTTGCACACTAGCCATTCACCTCTGGGCACTGGCAAATGGAAGTCATGCTACTCAGTCAACCAGAACCCACAGTAAGCCAGTTTTAAGACTACTTTTGGTCTCTCAAGGAGACCTCCACTGGCCTAACCACAATGCTAACCAGGCCAACATCAGTTAGTTGGGTGTAGGGTTTCTCAATATTAGCACTATTGACAATTTGGGATAGATAATACCTCATTATGGGGGGCTGTCCTGTGCATTATAGGATGTTTAGCAGCATCCCTGGCCTCTACTCACTAGATTGCCCATAGCACCCTCTGCCCCAGTTGGGATGACCAAAAATATCTCCAGGCACTGCTAAATGTCTCCTGGAGGCTACAGTTACCCCCAGTTGAGAAACACAGTATAGTGTCCCTAGCTTTCATGTGCATCAGAATCATCCTACGGGCTTAACATTTGTGGGCACCATTTCCAAAGTTTCTGACTCAGTGGTTCTAGAATGGGTCTAAGAATTTGCATTTTTAACAAGTTCCAGGTGCTGCCCCAAGAACCACCCTTAGAGAACCACTGAATTAGTCCACTCTATTATGTATCCAGAGGCATATGTGTCACTAATCCTGAAAAGGTACAATGGAAGCACTGTGGATGACCCTGAAAAGCCCTTCCTCACCTCCTAGAAAAACAAAGGCTCTTTCTTACATATTGACTCTTTGTAGAAGAGTCAGGGAGTGGAAAGAAGCCTGGCATGGATATAAGCCTGTTAAAAACAAACACAAAACAAAACAAAAACTGGTTGAATTATTTAAACTCTCAAAGCCCCCAAATTCCTTACCTATAAAATGAAACTCAGAACAAATGACAACCTACCTACTCCAGATTGTTTTTGGTGACCCCATGAAGTAAGTGTTCCCCAAACTCTGATCATCCTCAAAACACATCACAATTTCTTACCTATCTACCTACCACCTGCAATTAATACTTCTCTTCAAATCAGCTCACTAAAAGGGGGAGAGAAAAACCCTTAATCATCTACTTTATCATATGAAAGTTATCTGTGAAATCACATTTTCCTAATATGCATTAAGAGAACTATTAAAAATCTCCCTGTACCACTTAAAATCATCTTATATACCTCCTCTGGTTCATGTTATCACACCCTGGGAACCCTGAGATATTCATGAGGGAGGTTTATAGGTTGCAAAGTATACAGATTCAAGGTGATGTTATCAACTCGGTCTAGGCAGACTTGTCTAGGCAGTTGTTGCAACTGTCTCAAAAGTAAGCAAATGGTGAGACCGGGGTGGCCTCCCCGGGTGTCAGCTAATGCAGCAAGTGTATGTTCTTCTTCTGTTCTTGAAGTTTGGCTGTAAATCAGGAATGGCCTCTTGAAACTGTTATCCCATCACCTTAGGTCTTGAGAGCTTTTCCTAATAGGCTGTAATACCATTTCAAGCAGGAGATGGTGAATTACAAGGGCAGAATAAATTGGAGCCAGTAGGAGTGTTCTTGACACTAACAAGACCCACCTGAGTTTCAGTTCTTTCTCTTGTAATTATCAGAAACAGGTCTTACTTCAAAAGAGGCCCATCAGTGGAGTCAGCACAGCAACTCCTGGAGAGGACATGACTTCAGAGCCTTGCCAGTGTTTGCAAAATTATACCTTCCCTGCCTGCCTGTGATCATGAGGCTTGTTGGTCTTGGTGTCTCCTTGGAATAGGCTCAGGTCCTCAGGCAGTTGCTTCTTAGGTTAAATCAGTGGCTCTCCCTTCTGTGTGTATTAGACTCACCTTGGAAACTTTTTTAAAAAATGGATGCATGTGCCACACCCCAGACCAATTGAGTTAGAATCCCTGGAAATGGAATCTATGCGTCAGGATTTCAAAAGCAAAAGTAGTTGAGATAAATTCTGCGTAAAAAAATCTGTATGTGCATCCCCGGTTAAGAGCACGGTTTTAAGTGAAGGAGAAAAAAAAAAATCCACAAATACTTTGAGTCTCCCTGTAACCAAAGGACCTCTGCCTTAGAGATAAGCATGAACTAATTTCAGTTCTAAGAACTCCATGCCCTTTTACTCATGTCCTCCCGGGCTCAGATGCTGACTTTTTCTCCTTTCCAAATGGCAACTCAATCTGGGTTTCACCTCAAAACTCCAAGAAGGGAATAAATTAACACTGGGGGGTGACCAACTCTATAACCTGCTACATTTAGAAAGCATATACCTCAATAGACACTGTTCTATAGGTTTTACATGTAATTCACTGGATCTTCTTAATGAGTATGTTATTATAATATTCTTGTAAAAGACAATTATTAGGTTGTCTCTCCAGCACAACTACAACTTCTAAAATCTCCCACTCACATTTTTCTGAGATCACATTCCCCTCCCTCTTACCCATGAAGTTCCAAGGGGAGCCGCCATTTTGGTACTTTACTCCCAGCCTTTAGGCACAGATGAATAGTCTAAGGTTGGATATAAGACTTAGCCTTGCCAAGCAATCCCTTCCCTGAAAGCATAAAATCTGGAGGGGGATGAGATGGGGAGAGAGAGAAAAAGGGGAAAAGAAAGGGCTTCTGCATAGGTAGTTTAGTCACACGCAAACTAGAGGTTCCAGCAGTCTTTGTGTGTGTGTGTGTGTGTGTGTGTGTGTTAAAGTGAAGGAAACTGTTATCCAGTGAACAAGATGAATGCAGCAAACACTTAGAGAAGCTCATATAATGGAGGGAAAGTCTACATGGTATTTAAGACCTGATTATTTCCATTTTCTCCTGAGACTCAGGCCTGCTCTTAGGCTCTGTGATACATCAGTATCCTTAAAATTATTTCCTTTTACTTCTGCTAGTCTGAGTGGGTTTCTGTTACTTGCAATCAAAATAAATTAATATGACTATGCATAGGATACAGGAGAAGGGTGCTAAGAAGTATAGGACTTCGGCAGATGCCCCATAGGAATTTACAATCCAGGAAGCACAATAGAAAAATGAAAGATTTGGAGTCAGACACAGGTCAGCTCAGACCCTCACTCACCTGTGTTATCTTGGGTAGTTTGCCTCTGCAAACCAGTTTTTTTACCTCTACAAAGGATACCAATATTTCATGTGGACATTGTTAAAATTAAATACTAGTATACTGCCTGGCATTTTATTGGTGCCTCAACTAACTAGAATTCCTTTCCCTGTCTTAAAACTAAAAGGGATCTTAAGAGAACAAACAGCAGGAATTTCTGAGGGTTTGCCACCCAAGGTCTGAATGTGACCTGGGTTTCATGTGATCACCATCTCCTTACCTCTTTCCTTGCTTATAGCTAAGGGAGAAGAGGAGGCAAGCCATCACAAAACCCAAGGAGGCCATTCCCACACTTCTGGCCCCATGTATCATGGAGGACATCAGAGCAGCCAGTTAAGATATTTTATCCTAAAAGTTTGCAGTGAAGCAGGTGGAAAGAAGAGGTCACAGAGCTCAGAGTGCAGAAACAGAAACTCACTGGGGCATATACTTGGAAAGTGCCTTATTCTAAAATAAAAATTAGAAAAAACTGGGTCATTGAACTGAAATCCATCAGGATCCTCATTAAAAGTTTGGTTTTTCTTCATTTGAATCCCAAATACTAGAGGAATGTGAGAATGGTATTCAGTTATTTGGGGGTCATAGGAAAAGTCTGGGCTTTGGAGCCAGAAAGACATGGATTCGATTTTTGGCTTTTTTGCTTGGATTACAGCAAGCTGCATCCCCTGCTTTAACCTCAGTTTACTATGCCCCCATTAAATGGAACTAAAATGCCTAATTCACTCTATTGGCTAAAGGAATTCAAGAAGATTCTCGTTAAGTATCTCTATAGTGCCCAGCACATGGACAGGCTCAATAAAAATGGTCACACCTCCTCTCCATACCCCATAAAGCTTTAGTGTGGCCCCTTACAGGCAGTAATAAGTGACCTATTCTTTAAGCCAGCTGAAAGTGCAATTTGTTACTTGCATCCAAAAGTATCCTAAACTATGAGAGTTAACGAAGGTATTCCATGTAAATCACTTATCACAGTCAACCCTGGCATCCCAGTAAGGGCAGAACAAAAGAGTAGCTCTTATTGATGTCAACATCAGCATTATCATAATTACTAGCTAACAATAATAAAAATAATAGCAGCAAGTATAAAAATAATAGTTCACACTTCCTATGTGCCACTTTTTTAAGTGCTTAAAACATATGTAAATTACTTAATCCTCATGACAACACCATGAGATAGATGTCATAATTATCCCTATGTTGTGGATGGTGAAAATGAGTTTCAGAGAGATTAAGTGATGTCCCTAAGGTCACACAGATGGTAGATGATAGAGACAATATTTTCACCCAGGCAGCCAAGCACTGGAGTCCACGATACAGCAGAGAGGAAGACCACATGGAAATTTGCTGGGACCTCCTGATTTGGCACCCCTTCTTCCTTCCAGCTTCTAATAGAAGTCAAGGCAGATGAATAGGGTCCCTGAAGAGAGACCATCATGAAGTGGAGAGGGGCCAGATTTTGGAGTCAGAGATATATGTGCGACCTCGGTAGTATCACATTGTGACTCAGTTACCGCTCTGTACAAAGGGGAGGCAGAAAACCCCACCTTGTAGAATTGCAGTGAGGACCAAGGAGAATGTTTCATGCTCAGGGTACGACTCAGAACCTAAATGAGAACTATTACAGATTAACTATCACAGTGTTTGAGCATTTTCCTACCTTCCTCCCATTTACCAGTTGTCTGCTTTGTCTCATTTAATGATGACATGGAGAGGAAGAAAGACTTAAGGAGACTGTCTGAATGCCAACCAAGTCGGCGGTTACCACTTTAATTTAAATCCCTTTCTCTGCTCTCCCCACTAAGGAGTCTGATGATAATTCCCTTCCAGGGTTTCATTTCATAACCAAGGCCAATTTGACTCATTATCTCCCTGTCAGCACCAAGAGAATGAAAACCAGCTGTCATTACCAACTTGTCCCTGCTCTGAATAGAATGTGGGAGGGAGGAGAAGTCAAGGGTGAATTCCCTGTACAGGTCATTAACCCTGAGGACAACATTCAAGAATTCTCAGCCAAGCTCAGCCCTGGACAAGGCTGCAAATGCCAAGAACCTTCTGAGTAACCTCAGGGGGCAACCTCAGAGGAGGCAAGTCATGTGGCCAGGGCAGAAGAGGTAACAAAATGAAATAGAGCACGATGTTCAGATTCACGAATGGTACCAAGCCAGAGTACAGGTTCCAGAATGAGGCAGAAGTGGGTTTGAATTCAAGCTGCCTTGAATGGCCTTGGGCAAGTTGCCTAATCTCACTGAGCCTCAGTTTTCTCGTCAATGTAATAGAGCAATACTATATACATATGCTAACCAAAATATGACTATCCTCTGAGATTGATGACTTTTTTCTCACATGCCAAAGGGTGAGAAAGTGTTCTTGCTTCACATGGCTGCTTCCTGGCCATTTGTTCTCCTTCCCGCTTCTGAAATTTCAGCTCCTTTGACGTTCACACCAAGTCTTTACCACCCATAGCCCCTTCTTTTCAGTCTTCTGCTGACCTCACAGTTACTCTCATTCAAGGAAGATTCTAGCACCTGCATCACTGTCCTCCTGTCCACCATTATTCCTGCCATCCTTCCTTGTGACTCCAGTACCCACTCAAAACACCCATCTGATTATCCATCCCAGGACCTAGTTTCCCAGGTCCTAGACCACCCTACCTCCATAAATCTGTTCTTCCTCACCTCAGCCACCTACCTGCATGGATGCACCCTAGAACTTGGAGTGTGCCAGATCTAAGATCTCAAACTTCAGGAATATGTTTTCTGAGTACACCTTGCTATCCTTCCAGCTCACCCCTCATGGAACCCTCTAATCCAATAATGCTCCACCATCAAGGTCCCCCATCACCACTTCATTACTCATTATCTCTTTTCCATTCTCACTTTGTTCTTCACACAACTTATGTGCATAATAAAGTGCTAAATCATATCACTCAGGGACACCCTTAACTCTTTTACCTCCTCTGCCCTATCTTTTGTTTCCTTAGCAAGGCCAAGCCCAGGTTAAACCCAGTACTTCATCTCTTCTGTGCCTGCAGCCCAACAGCTCAACATGGCTGGAGAAATACACACCCAGCTAACTGACCTCATTTTACTCTTAAGGCCAAGGTCCTATGACAAAATCGTGCTGTGTTTCCCTGAAAAGTTTGCCTTTCTATTTTTCCAGGGTGATTATTTAACATAATCTCCCCTCAACCTTTGATGCCTCTTCTCCAATCCTTGGAAAATGGATGACCTTTCTCTTCTTCTGCTGACAAAGTAGAAGCATTCCAAAGAACTTCATTGTCCCACCCCCACCACCAAATTTACAAGCATCTGGACAGACTAATTCTGATTTCCCTGTTAAGCCAAATGGACAGGCCTTTCCTCTGCAAAGACTCAACTGCTTCAATTGCTCTTTCTCCCCCTCCTGCATCAATTCTCTCCATTCTCAGTTGGTGGATCATTCCTATAAGCATACAGACAAGCTATGACAACTGTCGTTCTTAAGAACACTTCCTTTGGCACTACATCTTCCAGCTACCACCCCATTTCTCTTTCCTATTTACAGCAAACTGTGCCACATTCCAGGCTTATTCTGACTATACTCATATGACTCTTCTCTACACCATTCCATTTACCAATGTTGCCAATAACCTCCACGTGGCCAAAATTAAGTCAATTCTCTATCCTTCTCTTACAAGAATCTCCAGCAATCTTTGACACATTTGGGCATTCTTCCTTCTTAAATGTCTTCACCTGAATCTAGAGATACTATCCTCTTCTTCCCTGGAAGCTCCTCTTTAGTCTCTTTTGCTGGATCTTTCTCATATACCAGCCTCTAAATGCTGAAATGCTCCAAGGCTCAGTCTTTTCCAAGGCTCAGTCTTTAAGCTCATCTTTCCTCTCCTCTCCTCTCTTCTCTTCCCCATCTAAACTCTTTCCCTGGATGGCCACATCTATTCTTATTCTTTTAAGTATCACCTGTAGGTCAGTAATGCCAGAATTAATATTGCCAGCCAATCTTTCCATAGTACTTTACACTTCACACAACTCTCCAACTGCTGATTCAAAATCTTCATGTAGACATCTAATGAGCATATTCAATTCCTTAGGTCAAAAGTACAACTTCTGATGTCTCTAAGAAAAGCTACTCCATATCCAAAGTGTATGCTTAATCCAATCATTTATCACTATCATCATCAAACTCTTAGTATAAGGCAGGGGTCAACAAACTATGGCCCTTGGGCCAAATCCAAGTCACCATTTGTTTTTGTAAATAAAGTTTTATTGGAAAACAGCTACCCTCATTCATGTGTATATTGTCTATGGCTGTTTTCATGTTGTAATGGCAGAATTGAGTGGTTGTGACAGAAACCAGTTAGCCCACAAGATCTAAAATTTTTACCATTTGGCCTATTACAAAAAGTTTGCTGACTGCTGGCCTAAACCACCATTGTTTTATGCCTATGTGACTACCATGGCCTCCTACTTGGTACTTTTTCTTTCATTATTTTTCTCTTCTTCACCCAGAAGTCAGAATCATGTTTTGGGTTTTTTTGTTTTTTTGTTTTTTTTGAGAGAGAGAAAGAGTGCACACAAGTGGGTGGGGGGGCAAAGGGAGAAAGAGAATCTCAAGCATGTTCCATGGCCCAGTGCAGAGCCTGATGTGGGGGGCTCCATCTCACAACCCTGAGATTATGACCTGAGCTGAAATTAAGAGTCGGATGCTTAACCGACTGAGCCACTCAGGCGCCCCCAGAATAATGTTTTTAAAACACAAGTCATATCCTGTCACTGTTGTAATTAAAAAGCTCTCATTGTTCCATCATATTTGTGATAAAAGCCATACTCTTTGTCATGACCTACAATACCTTAAATGATCTGGACCTACCTTTCTCTCCAACCTTACTTCCTACAAGTTTCTTTTTCCTCACCAGGCTCCAGCCACATAGCTTTAAAAAAAAAAGCTAAGCACATTCACTTTTCAGGGTCTTTGCATTTGTTTTTCATCATCTGCCTAAAGCATTTTTCATCCACATACCCCTAGGGCTGCTTCTTTTCATCGTTCAGGGCTCCAATATCACCTCCTCCCGTGTAAGAATGTCATTTCCCATTTGGCAGGGATTTTGTCTTTCTCATTTACTTCCATGTCTGTAGTGCCCAGCACAATGTAGACTCTTGATATATAATTGCTGAGTAGATGAATGAGTGAGTCCTAACAGAGATATATAGAAGTGACTACAGGAGCACAAAACAAGGACACCTAGCCCATCAGAGCAGTGAGGGGTGGTTTTAAAAACCAGATAAAAAGGGGACATTAGAGGGAAAATGAGGTTTCTCAGAAAGGGAGGCAAACATGTACAAAGACAGGAACCATGAGAGAAGGGGGAAGATTTGGGAGACCCATAGTAGTAGGCACATATACAGCATACCATAGATAGATAGATAGATAAAAATCAGGATCTGGTGGTGGAAAAGGGCATAGAGCAGATGATAAAAGACCTTGAATGCCAAGCTGAGATATTTATATTTTTTTCTGAGGTCATTAAGAAGTTAATGAAGACTAAATAGAAGAATGGCATGATCAAAAATGCTAGTGGGGCGCCTGGCTGTCTCAGACAGAAAAGCATGCAATTCTTAATCTCGAGGTTGTGAGTTCAAGCCCCATGTTGGATGTAGAGATTACTAAAAATAAAAGCCTAAAAAAAAAAAAAATGCCAGTATCCAACATTAGTGTTAACCTACTCCAAAATCTACATTCTCTCCCTTCTACTATAAAGCTTTTATAAATAGTCCCTCTGGATTTTCAGTATCAAGGGTATTAATCTCATGCCTGGTTCTAGAGACAGGCCTAAAAGTTTTCATAATCTCTCATGCATCAATCCCATTTCTGGAATTCCATAGTAAGGTAATTACTTAAAGTCCTGGAAGAGTTATATGCACAAAAGTGTTCATCACAGCATTATTTATAATAGGAAAAAAAAAAACAGAATAAACTAAATGTTTTACAGAACAAAATTGTTAAGAAAAATACAGTATTTCTACTCATTGTATTAAGCAGTCATTAAGATAATGTTTTTCTCGAGGGACAGAAAAACAGATCAGTGGTTTCAAGGGACTAGGGGTGGGGAGAGAGGCTGATTTAAAAGGTTTATGAGGGAATTTTCGGTGGCAATGTGGCTGTTCTGTATCTTGATTAAGGCAGCGGTACATTTGTCAAAATTCAGAAAACAGTGCCCTAACCTGGGTGACTTTTACTGTAAGTTGTACCTTAAAAATCATGAAGAACAATTTAAACTTATATTTTTTTATTATTTTGAATGCTGTGAAGAAATTATATATGCAAGATGAAATAAT
Source organism: Neomonachus schauinslandi (assembly GCF_002201575.2). Taxonomy (NCBI): domain Eukaryota; kingdom Metazoa; phylum Chordata; class Mammalia; order Carnivora; family Phocidae; genus Neomonachus; species Neomonachus schauinslandi. Next base: position 147,990,995 of record NC_058407.1, read on the forward strand.
ATCAAGTGACAAAGAAACTATGCAGAGGAAACAATACTAGAAGGAACTACATCAAAATGCTAACTACATTATCTTTTGGTGGTGGAAGAGCAAATGTTGTTTTCTACATTTTTTCCCCATTTTCTCTGCATCATTCTGATGATGAAACACATAAGTTTTGCTTTAAAATGTTAGATTATGGAAGTTTCTCTAAAGTGTCTTTCAATTGTCTTTGAATTTAGGGTCCTTCAAACACCACACATGGCTTGATATCGGAGAGAAAAACAGTTGTAAGCACCAGACAGCTCCTGGGTATTTGCTGGTGTGGCTTTCTTAGGGGTTCAGAATGGGACTCAAGAAACTGCCCCCTCCCACTGATTGCCCCACAACAATTCCTCAAGTCAGGGGACACAGCTTTTTTCTCAGGAAGCTCAGATGTCCTCTGCTAACAAACACACACACTCCAGTCCCCGCCTCCCTCTTTAGGCTTTTGTGAATGAATGTGAGACACTCAGAATACTTGGTGACCACAAGAGAAAAATGGTGTTATTATCTAGACAGTTGAAGTAGACAATCTCTTCAAAACCATTTCATAAATCACATCTTAGAGCCTGTCAAAAAATACATATTGCAAATAAAAATAACCATTGTGTCCTTTGGAAAATGGATTTTAAACTTCCATCTAGTCCATCAGAACCTTTCCCCCAAATGCAATGTGTGTTTTTGCTTCCCCATCTAAATGGTTATGATGGCCTGAAGTGGTGGTGGGGGGTACAACATCCTAATGAGGACAAGCAGAGAATCCAAGACACAAGATGGAAATCTACAATAAATTATAGATTTTGATAAATTACCCCACACTGTTGAGTTTCAATTACAGAAACACAGAGTTTACACAAGTAATTACCAAAGAAATTACCACAGAAGCGCATCCATTCATTGAATTATAAGGCACCCATTCTCTCCTCTGATTGCATCTTCAGTTCCAAGGATGGCAATCACAGCTTCACACAAAACTTTAATAACACAATCTTTTTTGGATTAAAAGATGCCATTGGATGTAAAATGTGCACAGGGATGATAAGAAAAGGCTGTTGATTCATACTGAGAAAGAAAATGGCTTCAATGCGTTCATTGCAAAGCCAGAACTTTGACAGTTGGAGGTTGATCACTCTAGGAGCCTGCTCTGAATGTGAGTTCTAATGCTCTCCGAGGAGAAGACCTCTCTTTGATGTCAGCTTGCAGGTCAGGAAAGAGGTTCCATCGCCGCAACCAACACATGCTATCAATGTTGGGGTGTCAGGTAACGTTAGAGCTGGGTGGACCCTTAAGGGTTTTAGCCCAACTTTCAACCCAATGCACATGTCTTTTCCTCAACTCAATATCCAGTTATAAACACACAGACCTACATGCACGCACACATTAAACCCATTACACAGAAGACACTCTTTTTTTTTTTTTTTTTTTTAAAGATTTTATTTATTTATTTGAGACAGAGAGAATGAGAGAGACAGAGAGCACATGAGAGGGGGAAGGGTCAGAGGGAGAAGCAGGCTCCCCGCCGAGCAGGGAGCCCGATGTGGGACTCGATCCCGGGACTCCAGGATCATGACCTGAGCCGAAGGCAGTCGCTTAACCAACTGAGCCACCCAGGCGCCCCACAGAAGACACTCTTAATGCCCCCTCTTGTTCCCTCAATCTTTCTTTTAGTTATTTTTTTAATCATCCTTATTGAAGATGTAATTTATAGATAGTAATATGCACCCATTGAAATGAAGTTTGATGAGTTTGGATATACACACCTGAGTAATCATCATTAAATACATAAATCATTCCAGAAAGTTTCTCCGTGACTCTTCCCAGTCAATACCACCCCACCCAACCCCAGAAGCAATCACTTTCTGTTTTCTATCACTGTAGTGTAGCTTTGCTTTCTCTGAACTTGCATGTGAATGAAATCATATAGGATGTCCTCTTTTGTGTCTATCTTCTTTCTGTCAGGATAATGCCTCTGAGAGTCATTGATGTGGTTGCATATATACAGTTGTTTGATCCTTTGTATTGCTGAGGAGGATTCCATTATACGGATGTATCGCAGTTTGTTTATGCATCCTCTGTAGACAGACATTTGGGTAGTTTCCAGTTTGGGTCTTCAGGGACAGCATCCCCTTTCCATGGTTGTTAAGAGTTGAACCACCATCTAATTCGACCACCGTTGATTAAAAGGGGTACTGCTCAAGAGAGTGAGGATGATTCCTGGGAACTCATATCTGTGAGTGGATCAGTCATGGAGGGAGGATGATGTACCCACAGAATGAAAGATGAGATGGCATGCAACAGGAAGAGTGGAGTTTTCAGGTGATGGGGTACAGTGGATTGAAAAATGCCCCCCCGCCGAAAGTCAAGATGTGACCTTATTTGGAAATAGAGTCTTTTCAGATGTAATTAAGGTAAAGATTGAGATGAGATCATAGTGGATTAGGGTGGACCCTAAATTCAAAGAGTGACCTTTTAAGAAATATTAAAAAAAAAAAAGACTCAGACATAAAGAAGAGGCCATGTGGCCATGTGAAGTCAAAGACTGCCCAAGCCAAGAGATGCCTGGGGCCACTAGAAGCTGGAAGATTCAAGGAAGGATCCTTCCCTAGAGCCTTCAGAGGGAGCATGGCCCCACCAACATCTTGATCTTGGACTTCTAGCCTCCAGAACTGTGAGAGAATAGATTTCTATTATTTTGAGCCACCAACTTTGTGGTCACTTGTTACAGCAGCAACAGAAAACTACTATGTGGGGTGATTGCCCAGGAACAGGGGATGAACTTTCACATCCTGCCATGTACTCATCCCAAAGCACCTGAAGATAGATAACATTATCTCCATTGTATAGGTGGGAGTCTCAGAGAGGGTAAGTGACTCACTTAAGATCACAGAGCTCTGAATTGGCAAAGCAGGAATTTGATCTCAGGCAGTCTTTCCACCACCTCTGAGCCTGAACTGAGATAAAGTGTGGTTGTGGGACTCATAAGGAGTTAAGTATGCTTGTCCCTACTCCATGCAGAATGATCTGTCCTTCCCACCCCACCAAAGACAGCAAAATGTACAGGAGTATCAGTCAGGCCTGCAAGGAGTATAAGTTAACTTATTTAAATCAAAATAAGCAAGTGAACTCAAAAGGGGGATTTCGTTGGCTGACATAATGGAAATACAAGGAACAGTCCAGCTTTAGGCCTGGTGGATCTAGGGCTCAAGTGACATCATCAGGACTGTCTCTGTCTCTTCGTCCCATGCTTCCCCTGTGTTGGCTTTAGTGTCAGGCAGGTTCTGCTAAGTAACAGCCCCTAGCAGTGGGTGTTTGCACCTTAAGAGCTTGGTAGTTCCAACAGCTATTTGAGCCTAGGTCTGTCTGATTCCAGAGCTTCTGTCTTTGTCATGTCACTGTAGCATTCTGACTTCAACAGTTTTGCCCATTCATTTATTCTTTAAATAGGTATTGAGTGCCCACTCTGTGCCAGGTGCTTTGCAAATTGCTGGGGATAGAGCAGTAAAGAAGATAGGTCAAATCTTTGCCCTCTGTGAAGGCATTATTTCCTAGGGGTCTGTGAGGTTGGGGATCAGACAAAAGAAGTTAATTAATTGTATGGAATTCAATATGCTATAATGTTAATGTAATAAGTGCTAGAAAGAAAAATAACCCACTTTGTGATATAAGCAGTAACAGAATAGGGGAGTGTTTATTTCCAATATGGTAGACGGTAAACCAATAGGATGGCATGAATGTATGTCCTCAGAGTCTGATCTCCCACGGGCCAGAGCTCATGAATAGGAAAGGCAGATGAACCCAAAGAGTGTGAACTAAGGAACCTGTGAGGATAAGCTGAGCAGAGTCTGGAAGTAGAGGGGCAAAATCCCAGAGGCTGGAACTGCAGGGGGAAAATGGAACCAGGGCCATGAGTCAACTAGACAGTTTTTTGATATAGGAAAGAGGAAGTTGGGGAGAAGGTCTGGATGAAGCACTACACAACAGGGTTGTTGAAATTTCCTTCATGGGACAGAGTGTGCGGATGTCAGACTGACTCTGAGCTATGGTACTGTGTCAGTGATAAACAAACAGGCATATAGCTTTCTGAGGCCATTTCCAACCCTAAAGTACGACAGCATTATGATGTGCAGTAAGTTACAGGAGTAATTTTGAGAAAGACACCATTACCAGGAAGTTTCACAGAGTTGGACTTGGGTTGGCTTCAGTAAGAGAGGCTGTGGTTCAAAGAGGAAAGGTAAGAATTGAGAACTGGATTGACAGCACCCCCAATATGGAAACCAGATGAGCACTGTACTCAGTCATTCAAGGTAGAGAAATAAATCGAATTGGCCCTTACCTTCAAGGATTTAATATGCCCAGAAGATGATGAATAATTCCAGAATAATTGGGGCTGAGAAATTGAGGCTCTCAGAGCAGAGCACTGATGAGGTTTCATTTTTCTCTTTTAGGTAAAGATTGTGCTGGTACTAAATTATAGGGTCTCAGAGTATAAAGTGGGCTTTAAGAATAACTAGAATTTTTGAGCACTTTCTTTTTTTAAAAGATTTTATTTATTTATTTGAGAGAGAGGGAGAGCATGAGCAGGGGGAGGAGCAGAGGGGAGGGAGAGAGGGAGAGAGAATCTCAAGCAGACTCCCTGATGAGTGTGGAGCCCCACTCCGGAGCCCCCCTGGAGTGGGGCTCGATCCCATGACCCATGAGATCATGACCTGAGATGAAAGCAAGAGTCAGTTGCTCAACCAACTGAGCACTTTCTTTATGCTAGACACTGCTAAACATTTTGTAAGGATTAATTCATTTAATCCTCCCAACTGCCTTGTTTTGAGGACTACTATTATACCCATTTTACAGATGTGGATGTTGAGGCTCAGAAAGATTGAGAGGTTTGCTGAAGATGACACAGCTAGCAAATGGGGGAGCCTGGATTTGAACGCATGCTTGGACCTCCTGGTCCTATCCCATGCTGCCTCACAGAGCAGTTCTACTCTCAGAGTGAACACTTTTGAGGCTGCCTATGAGCCCTCCCCCACTGAACAGGGGAGAAAATTGGCATGATGGACCACAAGCCACTCTGGGCTTCTTGGTCAAGTCCTAACATCACACTGGACATGTTGTCTGGTAGTTAAGATTACATACAAGGCTTGGTTAGAAATTGTTCCCAAATATGTTTCTTTCTAAATCACAGATTTGGTAGAATGATAAACCCTTCCACGTATAGGACTTACAATGGTTTGTGAAGCACATCTGTCCATGCCCATGTAATGTGTACTCATGTGCACATGTGTACCACACAGCCCCACCCTAGTGTTTGTCAGCATGATCATGCCAGAAAAGACATGGTTGGAAGATCTTACCTGTACTTTTCTGCTTTATTAATAATGCCTACCTCAGGGTTGTGTGATGGTTAAACTTTTAGTAATACAGTAAAGCCATAACACATATTTGATGATCATTGGTTGTGAGTGGTTACTGTGCACCAGGCACTATGCTGAGCTTTTGATGTACATTACATAATTAAATAATTATAATATTTTTATTATGCTATATCATAATAAACTGATAGTTATTATTACTAGATAGCAATAAAAACGGGGTATCAACTATGGTGGGAATGTAGGAGCTCAAGCATAAGCAACTCCCATTTTTTTGGATCCTCACCAAAGTTCTATGGATCTCTCTTGAGGAAAGGAAGACTCAGAGAAACTGAGTTGCCTGTCATAGGATTTGAACTTAGTTTTGTCTGACTCTAAATTCTAAGCCTGTGTGTGTGTGTGTGTGTGTGTATGTGAGACGTATGTGGTGTGTGTGTGGTACGTGTGTGCGTCTGTATGGCAAGTGTGTAGTGTGTGGCATTTGTGTGTGTTATGGGTATGGTATGTGTGGTGTGTGGCATGTATGTGAGCTGTATATGGTATGTGTGTATATATACATGTGTGCGTGTGTGTATGGCATGTGCTGTGTGTATGTGTGTGACGTATGTGGTGTATATGTGTGTGTTGTGTGTATACGTGTGTACATGACATGTATGTGTGACACGTTTGGTGTGTATGCATGTGTGTTTGATGTGTGTGTGCCATGTGGCATCTGTGTGACTTGTGGGTATGCACGTGGGTATGGTGTGTGTGTAGCATGTGTGTATGTGCGTGAGATGTATGTGGCATAGGACATGTGTGTGGCATATGGCATGTGTGTGTTGTGGCTATGCATGTTGGTGGGGTATATGTGCATGGCATGTGGCATGTGCATGTGAGATGTATGCTGTGTGTGTGGCCCGTAGCCCGTATACAAATGCATGATATGTGTGTGTTGTGTTTGCATGGTATATGGCTTGGGTCCTGCCTTTCCCCTTGAGCACGTGAGAACCCCTGCTCTCACTCCGTAGCCTCTGGAGCCTGGAGGACAAGGTCATGAGCTGTGGTGATAGGTGTGCAGAGCCTGCCTCTGCTGCCCAGCACAGTCTGTTCAGAGCCCCCCTCAGTCTTCATGCTGAGGAAAGCCCAAGCAGTCCATTTCAGCCATGGGACTTCCGTAAGCTGAGGGGACCAAGGAAGATGAGCAAGACAGCTGAGTTCAGGTCCATGTAAGTAAGGAAATGAGGTGCCCGGAGAGGGGAGTTAGGAGTCTGCAGTTCTGTCCAAGACCCGACCTCTTTCATCTGGAAGGCTGCCATAAGATTCTTGTTCCCCTGCTTCGTCCTGCCCGCCTCCATTCCACTCTCAGCCTACAGATGGATAGCTCTTAAACACACAAATCAGATCATAAGATTTCCTGACTCCCCAAGGATGAACACAAACCCCTTCCGACAGCCTAGGAAGCCCTACATCGGAGGTCTGCAAACTGCAGCCCCCGGGGCCAAGCCCCGCCCAATATTTATTTCACCCCCCCCCAAGGCAGTTTTATTGGCGAACAGCCACACCCACTAGTCTTCTTACTGCCTGTGTAGACTGGAGCCGACCTAACAGGAACCATATGGTCTACAAACCCCAAACTATTTAGTGTGTGGCCCTTCACTGGAAAAGTGTGCCCATCTCTGCCCAACATCCCCGGGCTCTTGTGTTTGACTCACCCCTGCGACTCCACCTCTCCGTCCTCCCAGAGCCCCAGGGACACTGGCCTCCACAGAGCTCCTCCTCGGCGGGGGCCAAATCCCTCCCTCCACCTTCACAGGGTTGAGACTTCATCACCGAGCTCTTAGCTCAAGTGCCTCAGAGAGACTATTCCAGTCTTTTATTTTTGTCATAAAACTTATTACTTTGGGAAATTCTGGAGTTATTCCTTTAATCATTCATTTGACAAATACTTTACCATGTGCTAGGCAATTGATATATGCCAATGGACAAGACAGAAGTGATTCTTGTCTTTTTGGAGCTCATATTCTAGGTGGGGAAAACAAAAAGTAAACATATTACGCACACAAATGGGATCATCGTATTTAGTGTGAGTGGCTACAGAGACAAACAGGGTGGTCTGTTGGAAATGACTGTGGGAGTGTGGAGTATTTCAGATGGAGCCTGGTGAAGGGTTAATATGGGAGCTAAGAGCTGAATGACCAGGAGTGAGCCATGTCAAGTCTAGACTATTCCAGGAAGAGAGAACAGCAAGTGCAAAGTCCCTGGGGCAGAAAAGAGATTGGAGAAACAGAAAGAAAGCGGTGTTTCTGGAGCAGAGTAAGCAGGGCTGACACATCCACCTCTCCCTCGTCGGGTTTAAGCTCCATAGAGACCTCACCCATCTTGTTCCTGCTGTCTCTCCAGCTCCTAAAATCTCTCCTACCACGAGCCTCCGTTTCCTCACTATGCAATTAGAACGTTAAACTAGATAATGTGTAAGCACCTTGCCAGCTCAAACCTTCTATATATAATTTGAACTTTCTGAGACACAGTTAAAATCCATGGGTTTCCCCTTCCAGCACCAAAATGTCCCCATCATCAGTTCTAAAACCATCCAAGTGGCAACTCTTAAACATGGATCAGCAAACATGCAGCTATGCTGGGGATTTCCAGCATATTCTCTTGGGTGTGCAGTTCATTGGAACGCAAATGAAGTAAGATTCATGGGTGAGAGTCTGGCCCTTCTGACTCCAGGCCTTTCTGGGAATGTCAGATACACAATGAAGCTTTTTAAAATAGCTTCCAACTTACATTTTTAATATACTCTCATTTTTTAAAATATCAGTAAGGAGTCACTGTGAAAGGGGAAGGGGGAACCAACTGACTTTTTTCCCTCTGAGTTTACAAAGTCTTTGTCTCTGTTTCTTTCTTTAGCAGACTAAGTGGGGAGAACACAACCCATCTGAGTAGTGGTGGACAAAGATAAAATGCACTGAAGATCTTTGCTTCTCCTCTCTTCTCTCTCTCTCACACACACACACAAGCATGTACATGTATACATACGCCCCTAAAAGCACACACAAATATATCAGATGCAGAGCCATTGATAATATTCACTAAAATACACACAGGCACAAATTTGGATTTGTGGTCACAGCCTTCAGCAGGCACGCAAATATTCATGTGCATGTGTGCCTACATGTTTGAATATTCACACGAGCCCTGACACACTTATAATAACAGTCACATAGCAAACACATTCATCTACTCGCATACTTACAAACACAGAACTGATGTGTGCTTGCACTCGTGAACTCACACATGCACACACAGCACACACATGCAGGGATACATACAGACTTACACATGAATTCTGAGAGACTCACAAATACATATAAAGACACAGGGCCGTACACATTGATACACAGGCGCACACACAGACGTGCACTCACGTACATAAGTACTTAGATGCACTCACACGGCATGCCCATCACCCCACCCACCCCACCCCCAGAATGCAGACACACAATTGCTGTGCACAGAAACACACACTAAGGGGTGTCACACTGTTTTCCTGAATGATCAGGTCAAAAGAGATACAACTGGTAAAAGATTGAGGACGCCTTTTTGCTTTTGCTTTGTGTTTTTCTCTGCTATGAAAAGGAAAATCAATCGTAGTGGAATAAATGAAGCAGTCAGAAAATAAGATGCAGGCTCCTGGGGACCGCAGGGTCTGGAATTCATCTCCACAAAATCGGGGATGAGGAAGTTAGGCTCTGCGGGGAGCAGGATTTGCGCTCTTGAAATTCATGAAATCCTCACCAGAGGGAGTCTTCCAGGATGTTCCTCACCATCCCGTAAATTAATATGAACAACAGCCTTACCTTTAGGATTCCTTTTGATTTTTGGAGGAAAACAGCTTTCACATCTGTGCTCTCTTTTTATGCTTAAGCATAGACAAAAGGTGGGAGGGGCAGGTGCCGTGATGCCATTTAAGGTTGTTAACCACAGGACAGCCAATAGCGAGCACACACACATATGCAGCTACAGGTCTGGCATTGTACCTTCGCAACCTTAACCCACAGAATCCCTGCAACAACCCCAGAGGGTAAACGAATCATTATCGCCATGTTGCAGTTGAGAAAAGTCCTCACTGCAGAGGACTTTTAGAGGTGATATCTTGCTCAAGGTCACAACTTGATTGAGACTAGTATTTGAACCCAAGTCAGAGGTGGAAAGAGAGACACAGGAGGTGGTAGAGCCTGGGTGATCTTATAATAATGAGATTTAAAAAAACAAACTTTATTTTTAAATAGTGTTTTTAAATGAGCACAACCAACACCCACTTCACAAGGGCAGTCTGGCTGTCTTTTCCTCTGATAGTTTGGCCTCTGTCCTACAGGAAGAATTTCTCACCAGACGCAGAAGTCACAAAAGCCACCAAAGGAGCAAAAGAGGACCACATCCAGGCTTTGGCCTAGAGCAGACTTTCCCAGCCTTGCGCGCTACTGATATTTTTGAGCCAGGTAAGTCTTTGTCATCGGGGGCTGTCCCGTGTGCATTGTGGGATATTTAGCTGCATCCCTGGCCTCCACGCCCCAGATGCCAGTAACTCCATCCATCAGTGGCAACAGCCAAACATCTCTCGACATGGCCACATAGCTCCTCGGGAACAAACTCATCCCTGGTTGAGAACCACAGGACTCTGTCCTCCCTGAACACCTACTATGTGACGGGCACTGAAGGATGTACCTTTTAATTCACTTACTCTTCCCAACAACTGTATAAGGCAGGTGCTATCAATAACCCCCTTCCAGAGATGGGACAACAGAAGCACCATGAGGGTAGATGGTAACCGACGAGGATTACAGTTGTTCCTCTTTGAATAATAGCAACCTCCAGGAGCACCTGCTTTGCGCCAGGCACTGAGCTTGGCATTATCTATCTGAGGTTCCACTGCAAATTTCGCAGTAGATGCCATTCCATTTTACAGGTGAGAAAACAGATCCACCTAGTAAGAGGTGCCTTGTGACCGACCGGCAGCCTCAGGGCATGCCAGGCCTATGATACCAGTGCCTCAGCAGAGAGGAAAGATTCCACAGACACTCTCAAACCAGATTGCACTTGCTCTCGTTCGAACATTTCCTGGCTTGTGAGCTGGCACAGGGATCCCTGACGATCTGAACCACCGTTTTAAAACGGGTGATTGTGCAACTCAGTTCCGAAGCACATGGTCTTGTGGCATCATTGTTAAGCCTTAGCCATCATTTCCCTCTGAATCATCACCAAATTGTAGCACAGTGCTCTAGTTAGTACCAATTCACTCCCTTATAATTGAGCATATTTTCCACTCTCGCGGGGGCTGCATGAGATTTTCCAGCTGGGAAGACCCGGAGACCACAGTCTGACCCAGATGATGATCCTCATCTCTTTGTGACACATAATAAATGAGTCGGGGCTGTGAAAGATTAAAAATAGCATCCTATTGAACTCTAGCTCTGTGAGGTCCTCCAAAATGGTGCAAGGTCGCGACTTAGAGTGTTCCAGGGGAACTGGAACTGTTCTGGGGAAAAGGAAAGGGAAAAAAAGCAACTGGCATCCACTCCCCTCTCTGTAATAAAGCCACAGTTTGGGGCTTGGTATCCTCCAGCTTCTCCACACCTTGCCTCCAGGGATGGGCTCTGATTGGCTTAAAACAGTCCTCATTCCCCAAAAAACCACTCTCATGGGCTCAGCACATCTGATACATTTTGAGCCAATGAGCTGAGAAATCTATTTGCTAGAGAAAAAAAAATCTTCCCCGCCTATCTGTAGGGGGAAAGACATTCTTGGTTCCTGCTGCCCTGGGACAAGGAAGCATAGGGCTCCTGCAGGCTCCTGGCAGCCATTTTGAATCAAGAGGGGAGTCACTTATAGAGATGAAGCAGAAAAGAGGAATTTGGAGAGGTGAAATGAAAAATACAAATGTAAGCTGGATCAAATCATGCTTGAAGCCAGAGCGTCTTTTGGGGTGCTCATTTACCCAAATCAAGATGTCCCTTCGCTATTTAAGGCAACTTGGGATGGATTTTCTATTATGTCCTTTTGTATCAGTAGCATATAGGAGAAACGTGGGAAGAAAATGAGACCTGACCTTGGAAAATCATGCCTATGCCATAAACTTTGCAAGTGCTCTTGCATTAGTCCCTCAGACAATCCTGGATGATCAAATACGTTCATTGCTATTTTACAGATAAGAAAACTAAGGCTTTAGAAAGCAAAGAGGCCTGCCTAGGGACTCACGGCTGCTAAGTAAGTAGTAGAATCAGGATTTGAACCCCAGCGTGATCACTTCTAAAGAAGCTTCCTATTTTTATTAAACCAACTTGCCCCATGCAAATTCCACACACACTGATGTGCTCATCGGCAAGGAGTTCAAACAACTAAGGAGTGGAGCTGGGACCCGAGGGTTCCCTAAATTCAAAGCATCGTATCCTCCTGCTTCCGGAAACCTGCTTTTGGGGACTTCTTCAGCTCATGGTACAACTATTCCAAGCAAACTCTTTAAGTGGGATTGCTAACTTGTGAACACAGCTGTTTAAAGAGATTGTGACCTTGACCTTTACATGGCCGCATGACTGTGATCTCTGTGGACATTGCTAAATATGAGTGATTACAGACAACTGGTTCCAAATTCCAGGTGCACCTTCTCCCAGGTCTCCCACCTCCGAATCACCAGCTCCTACAGATACATTGGTCTGGAGCAGGAAGTATGTATTAGGTAAGTATGTATTCTCCAGTTGCTTCTAGAACAATTAATGCTGTCTCCTTCATACTATTCCACAGCTGAGCTAATGGGCAAATGAATCAGCTACATGAGCATGCAAATGATCCATAGCTTGTTGGTTCCTTCAAGTACCCTATGTATAATAAATTCATGAAAAAAAAAATAGCAATAAAATCTCTGTGACACTAGAACTCTCCAATTTGTTTCCTTAATGCCCCAGGTTTAACCTCAGAGGAGACCTAGGGAGTATCAAGGTTAAGCAGACATGAGCTTAAATTTGGCTCCCCCCAAACGCTCCCAATTCCCCAAACCCAAGGTTACTGCTCCCAGGATGCTTCCAAAACTCCAAGTTCCAAGAAATGAGGTATTTCATACTCAATATTAACTTTGATGGTCAATAAAAGAAAATTTAATTTTTAAGCAGATTTAAAAAGCCACTCAGACTGTACCAATCCTATGCATGAAGTTATTCATTCATTCATCCATTCATTCATTCATTCATTCAGTGTTTACTGAGAACTTACTATATGCCAAGTATGCCACTAGGCACAGAGATAAACTGTTAGCCTTGTAGCCATGTAGTAATTTAGAGTATACATGGTATTTTATATGACATCATGGGCACCTCCATGACCCAAAGAGGCTGTGGTCTCTGGTTAAGAAAGTGGGCTCTGAGGTTAGATGACATTAGTACAAAATATGGCTCCACCAATTATTACATGTTATTAGACAAGTAACTTGAGTTTCTCTGAGCCTTGATTCTACATCTACTGAACAGGGCTAATAAAAATCATAGGGTTGTCATGAAGATTAAATGAACCGACAATCCATATACAGTGTTAGCACTGTGCTTGGTCATAATGAGCACTTAATGTTAGATATCACTATCTCTAGATTATTCTACCTGTACAAAACTTGTATCACAGACCCTAGCACCTAGTCTGGGCTTAGAAACCATTATTCTTGCCCTCCCCAGTAGAGGCCTCTTTTATTGTAACGAAAGATGGTATAACCACTGTCAGAACCTTCCTAAAAATTTGCTAGCAGGAAGAAGAATTCTCCTAAACCCCAAGAAGTTTTCATAGCTCCTTTAAATGCCAGGAGAACAAAGGGCACATGTAGTCTGAATGCAAATAAACCACTTTTGAATAAACAAAATTCAAACTGGCTTGAAAACAAGCATGAGAGGGAACGTGTTAACTTACACAACAGGCATGTCAGGCAAACCAGAGGTCTGAGAATGAGATGGATTGCCTGGGGAGGTAGTGAGTTCCCCACCTGCAAAGATAGTCAAGAAAACACATGGTAGCTATTTGTTGTAATGTAGTGTAAAGGGAGCGTTGGACCAGCTGAGCTTTAAGGCTGCCCACTACACTGATATTCCATTGTTCTCTTCCTAAGACCCTTGTCCCCAGTTACTTGGGTGGAAGAAAGAGGAAGGGTAATTTGTGTTTAGGAGTACAGTAACTTTCTACCTCTCTGCCCAGATATTTTTACTACTTCTTATTTTACAGATGGTGAAACTGAGGCACAGGGAGGTTAAGTGACTTGCCCAAGGTCACACAACTGGGGTTGGGGTTTGAGCACTATCTGAGTCGAGTCCATGCTCTTAACCAGCGCACCATTCTGCTTCTCATTTAATTGATTAATGTATGTACCAGCTCTGCACACCATCCTTGGCACCTAGAATAACGCCTAGCACATGGTAGGCGTTCAGGAAAATATTGAATGAATGAATGAACAGGGTACATGCTCAATAGATGTTAGTTCTCTCTTCCTTCCTCTCCTGTCCGTAAGGAGCTGGCGAAAGTTGAATTCAGATCTCTTGCCTTCCCCTCGAATCTTCGATTTTGTACAAAATTTGTCCAGAATTATATATAATCCTGGATCAGCCATGAAGATGAATTCAGTTAATTAGGCCAAAAATACAATCTCTGTATCTCAGTGCAATGGATTTGTCTGGAAAAGGTACTTGGCTGGAAACTCAACCGAACCCAATGCTCCTGAGGCCACTGAGGAGAAGCACAGCCTGGTGAATAACAGGATGGTTGAGTATTAGAAGATACCCATGGCAAAGCTGCCTCATAACAAGATTAATTTGGGGGCGAGGAGGGGGTGGTTATTAATGTGTCCGGAAGGCGCCTCCAGGTCCTATTCTCCTGATGAGAGCAGAATCGCAGTTTATTTATAGCCACTTCTCAGGAGGAACATGGCACAGGGCATCCGAGGAGAGAGCCATGCCAAGGTGTGCTAATGAAACTTTGAGGATAATTTACTGCTCAAGCTCAAGGACTTCTGTAGTAAGAGAGAGCCTCTCAAACTCCCAGCAACCCCTGCTCAGTTAAGAGGCTAACGGTGATGGTGCAGGTCTGTGTTCAAGATCCACCATCAGCTCTCGCCAAGGGACTGCAACAGCCTCCTTAGTGATCCTTCTTGTTGTCCTGTCTCAGTCTGTTCTCAACACCACAGATAGAGGGACCCCATTAAAACTAACTCAGATCATATCCTCCTCAGGGCTCAGAGTGAAGCCAAAGTCCACACAGCAGCCCACAAAGCCCTACATGATTTGGCCTCCACCACTTCCTCACCCTCATCGCCTCCCACTCCCCTCCTGCCATGCCAGCCGCGTCCAGCCTCTCCAACATGCAAACACACTCCCGCTGGAGTTCTCACTCATTCCTGCCATTTCCTCGGAAATGTGGACTCTCTTTCCTGCTTCCCTGCTCTATTTTTCTCGGTTACTCCCACCGCAGTCTGACACAGTATCCAGTCCCTTCTTGTCATTTGCAGTAGTTATGTGCCATGAAGTTACAGTGCACTGTGAATTAGCAAAAACTGAACCATTTGCTCCTGGGAGAAATACGGGATTAGGTTGCTGCAAGCCTCTGGTCACAATTTTTTTGTTAACCAATCAATATGTAACCTTGTTTTCTGTGTTTCTCTTTAAAGGTCTGCCTGAATGAAACTTATCTAACAGAGGTATTTTGCCTGTAAAGCACATCACAGCCTTCTTGCACTTAGGGACATGAGACAGCATTTCAGAACTACAGCTGGGGGACTGTTTGAAACAGCGAGATCACTAACAAAAAGCACGGAAATCTGAAAAACTTGGCATTACATGGACTGCTAAAAGAACATTTGTTTATAGTGTGAGAACTGAACAAGAAGGCAGAGCAACGACTTGTTTGACCTGAGCCGGGAACCGTGTGCATCAAGTGACAAATTTTTCACAACTCTGCACATGTTAGCCAATGACCGTGCAAGTGCCAAGGATATCAATTTGGGGGTTACAAATAAATTTTAGCAAGTAGGCAAATTCAGAAATACAGAATCCATGAAAAATGAGGATCAATCAAGTATGGATCTTACTCAGGTATTTATTTATTGACTGCCTTCCCCACCCGAATGTAAGCTCCAAGAGAGCAAGTACTTTTGTCTGCTTTGTTCACTGCTGTGTCTCAGCACCTAGAACAGAGTGGACTCTTAACAAATACTGGTTGGGTAAAAAAGCCTGAAGCTCTTTCTATTTTGACCAGACACAATAGCAAGTATATTTAGGTTATTTGTACACCAAAGGTGACATGTTAATACTGGGAAGGATTTTAGATAATTGTCAACCAATGCCCTCACATTATAGATGAGAAGCTAAAGCCCAGGACGGGGTAGTGATCAGCCTAAGGTCGCAAAAAAATTGGGGGCAAAGAGAGCACATATTTTTTAAGCCATGGTTCGGGACTCCGTCTGTTTCACAGTACTGCCAGTACCTTGCAGATGAGATCTTTGCTATTACCGGGATGTCACAGAGCATCTGGCCCGGTGCTTGGAACAGAGCGGGTGTTCAATAAATGCTGACAAGGTGGATTACAAGAAAGGCAGAGAGTATTCCCAGAAGATCAAAATGCAGCATGTACCTTCAGCTAAAGTCAATCACACCAATTGGAATGACTGACTTAATTTTAAACATAGCTCTCGCTACAAAAAGTTCATGGGGAAGAAAGAGGAGCTCTAAGTCAACACTTTGTGTTGCAAGCAATGGAACATCAACCTCAAGTTGGCTTTAAAATGAGCAAGACAGAAAATTTATGGACTTGTATAACAGAAAAGTCCAGAATTAGGGTGGATTTTCAATATGGGTTGCTCCAAAGATTGAAACTATCATTAGTTTTGCAGCCATCATTAGTTTTCCAGCTTCATTTCTCTGCCATTCTCTTAGTTGTGTCCTCAGGACAGCTTCCCTCACAGTAGCAAAATGTCTGCAAGAGTCCCAGACTTTGTTAGCATGTACCCAACACGGCATCCAGAAGAAAAGAGCTTCTGTGGCCCAGCGTTTCCAGCCGAAGTCCTGTTCTTTACTCTGATTGGATCGCCATAGGACACATGGCCATCACTGAACTAATAACCATAGCCAGGATGATGGACACTGCTGATTGGCTGAGCTGGGTCACATGCTCTAGCCATAGCACCAAAGTTTGATGTCAGTTTTGCCAGTACCTGAAGAATTTACCCAAATTCAAGGCTGGTGGGAAGATGGAAGGGGGAATGGTTATAAGGAAAGCAAGAGTTTTCCACTATATTGTAACACATGTATGAGGCTACACTTCCTCAGGGGACTCCCAAAAATAAGAACAGAGATTTCAGAAATTGCTGTTTTCTGGGGTTTTTTTGTTTTTTTGTTTTTTTTGAGTTCATTGATCCACAAATATTATTGTTCCAGGTTCCATGCTAGGTTCTGGATCCTGGAGCTATGGAGATGAAAAACTCCCCATCTCCACCCCCCAGAGAAGCTCATAGTCTAGAGATAAAGAAACACACCAATAATTACAATACAGTGTGATATAAGTTCAATGATAAAGGTAAATGCAGGATATTGTGGAATCAGAAAAGAGGCATCACATGCAGGCTAAAGAGAGCTCAGCGGAGAAGGTAATGACTGAGCCAGACATCCAGAGAGGGCCAGGAGTTACCTGGGTGGATTTCACTGTAAGAATCAGGGTGGAAAAGCTATTCCAATAAGAGGGAATGGTATGTGCAGACACAGGGTGGAAAGAACATGTGCAAAGAATCACTAGTAATTCACAACAGCCGGATCATAAGCTAGAAGGAAGAAAGGGAGAGGGAACTAGAGAGATGACAGGGGGGCCATCTCAGTCCTTGAACCAAAGCATTGTTTCCATTATTTATGTCTCATAACATCTTTTTGGCTATCATATGTACAGGAGGGTCAGAAATTTGCAATGTCAAGTGAACTCTTTGGCAGCTATTGGTCCCAAAATATCAGAAAAGCTTGGCTCGTCCAAATGAATGTCTTTGAGAGAATCAGCAGCCTCCCCCTACCAGTCACTGTGTTCCTTACATAACTCACAGGGGCTCCAAGGAGGAGGATTTGGCTTCACATCCTTACAACACACCTGAGGTTCCCGTGACTTCGCTCTCACACTGATGCTGAACAGATGCTCCACTGGGAAGCATTCTAAGTAACAAAGCAAACTGTGGCCAGGAACCACTCCCTGTTCCATTGACAGCTATCAGGAGGGAGAAGGTTTGCAGCAGAATCCCATCTGACAGTTTTGCGTGGGTTTTGTGCTGAAGAATACTGATCCTTCAGGACTCCATTCAAACACTAGCAACCCAGCAGTGGTCAAAGGTGGGAAGCTGGGGGTGGCAGGAAGGTCCCTAGAAGAAGTGCTGGCTACCTGAGTCTGACTGTGCCAAGAAGGTCAAGGCAGGGACCTGAGTTGTCTTAAATGTCAAGTGATGAGCAAAGGAAATCACTTAGCACAAGCTCTGAAATATAGTAGATGCTAAAGATGTTAAATTATACATGGGACCATGACAGCAGAAAAGAAGGGCCAGGTCTGCTTCTGTATTGGTTGTAATTCCTATTAGCTTAAGGAAAGAAAAAGAAAAAGAAATAAAGGAAAAGACAAGCGTATTGGCTGTGTGACTAGCAAGTTTCAGAAAGCATTAAATATCAAGGGACATCCTTGAGGCTGTAAGAGCTTTCTTTCTCCATTTTTTGGCTTGCTTCTCCATAGATGGTGGCCTCATCTTCACCTCCCCAGTCACTGACTACCATTCTTTCAGCTTTGTGACATGCAAGGCAGAGTCCTTTTCCTCCAGCCCCAAATCAGGAATTGCAGAGGAAGGTCTTCCATTAACCTGGCTTAGCCCCTGGAACAGATATTATAAACTAGAGGGAAGGAGTTCCATGACTGGCCAGCCTTGGGGTGCACATGCACCCTAATGGTACTGTTGCCAACTTTAGCAAATAAAAAAGACACTAACTATGGACTAAAAAATTATTCATTATTTATCTGAAATTCAAATTCAACCGAATGTCTTCTATTCTAGCGGGCAACCGTGTTACAGAGGCAGAATAAGCATTCTGCGATTGGAAACTCCCCAGCATCACCTGCTCGAGAGGAGGACAGATAAATCCACAGACTGTTGGGTGGACAAAAACAAAATTGCCTTGCAGCTCAATTTTTCATTAACTGAGAAAGGTACTCATCAAGATACATGAGAATGCAAAAGTTGATAGAGAAACCAAAGAAAAAGACTGTAAACCAGTGTTTCTTAAAATGCGCTCCACAGAACACTAGCTCAGTGGGAATGTTCATAGTTCTTACCTATGAAAGGACTTTTGTGGCCAAATAGGTTTAGGAAGGACTGGCTAAACCCAGTTAATTGGGTTTCTCTGCTGTAGGACTCTCATTGCAGTAATATGTCAATTTCCATTGTGAATTTCCCAGGAGGGAAAGGGGGAATGCCCTTTTCCTCAAACACAGGGCCCTGGAAGCCTTTTAGAGCAGAACAGTTCCTGGGGCTTGCATTTGTGGAAATCACAAAGTTCAGGGGGGTATTCTGTTAGCAATATTGTCAACAAGATGGATACCACAAGCTCCATCATCTGGATTAAAACAGCGAATCCCCGAAGAATGAAATTAGAGGAAATACTGATCCCACTTCACTATTTCCAGCTAAAACCAGGAGACAAGAAATACATATGCCCCCCAGATAAATATGTCCATCCCTCAAATGTGTCAACACAGTGTCCTGAGCCAGCCAGACCAAGGTCTGACACCTCTCAACTGCTCTCCTGTCGACTCCTTGCTTTATGCACCTGCTCATGAGTTATAACTCCCAGCATGCAATGTAACAGGAAGTGTAGGGACAGGAACACACAGCTCCAATTTCCATAAGGCTTAGATCCCCTGTTATACCCGGTCCACCTTTATCATCACAAGGTAACAGAAGCTGGGTATTAAAAAGAACTTTAAAGGAGAAATAGGAGAATGGAATCACATCTCCACCCCCAGGCACACGCCAGCCACTATGCTACTATCCCTTTCATCCAATCTCAGCTACTTCCCCAAAGCACCCCTATATCTTATGTATAGGAGGAGTTCTGTGGCCAAACACATTTAGGTTTTCTCATGGCCACTTAACAGATGCAGAAACTGAGCTCAGAGACAATAGCATGATTGAGCTATACTCCCTGAAAAGGCTTTTGGAAGAAGAGACTTTATCCCCCTACACCGTTGGTCTTTTATACTTCAAAGGCATGCAGGGCTCCACTTCCCTAAGACACTCTCTGCTTCTTATTTGAATGCTTGTCAACCTCTGCCCTCTGCCCCCCTCCCCCCGCCAAATTCTTATAATGAGCAGCATCCAGGAAGCACTGTTCCCTTTGTGTGCCCCCACAATCCTCTGCATTATGTTTGATCTCAACATCCCATTGAAAATTGGATATTGGTAGTTACCTGCTATGATAATGAACCATTTATGTCTCAGTTGAAAAAAGCATTTAAGACACCTGTTTTCATTAGTAATTATAGATAATTGCTATGGTGGAGGGTTTTTTTTTTTTTTTTTTTTTTTAGCACAGTAGAGGTTTTTGGGAAATGGAACAATTAATTTCCTGATAACTTACCACAAGCAATGTATGACGTTAGCTCTCACTTTGGGAAGCATTTGTGGGAAATTGGGCTTGGCAGTTTGCAAGGGAAGAAAGTAAATTATATTCTAGAATCTTTTCCTGACATATCCTAGCCGTGGCTAACTTTTTTTTTTAAATGTGTTTAATGCTTTGTTCAGAGTCTACTCATTCATTCATTCTAGGAACACTTGCTGAACGAGTCCTATGGGCCAGGTCCTTGTTAATGCTGGAGATGCAGTGACTCATTTATTCATTCACTTACTCATTCAACAATTAGGTGATTACTAGAGACAAGGTACTGAATATTCAAAACTGAATTATAATTTTGAAGCCCTAATTAGACAGTATGAATCCATTCTCCTAAAGGAATGTTCCTGCTCTTTGGGCCCATAATTCTACATGTAAGAAGTTTTCTTAAAGGAATTGTATTAAAGTAAGGAGCCATCTAAATATTTATCAAGGGCAGGGGCACCTGGGTGACTCAGTCAGTTAAGTGTCCGATTCTTGATTTCAGCTCAGGTCATGATCTTAGGGTTGTGAGATCAAGCCCTGTGATGGGCTCCACACTGAGCATGGAGTCTGCTTAAAATTATCTCCAAAAAAGGGGGGGGGGGAGAAGAATGGGTAAATGAATCATGATAAGTGGCAGTCATTAAGAAATATAAAACAAAAGGGGCACCTGGCCAGCTCAGTTACTGGAGCCTGCAACTATTGATCTCGGGGTTGGGAGTTCAAGCCCCATGTGAGGTGTAGAGATTACTTAAGAATAAAATCTTAGGGCGCCTGGGTGGCTCAGTTGGTTAAGCGACTGCCTTCGGCTCGGGTCATGATCCCGGAGTCCCAGGATCTAGTCCCACATCGGGCTCCCAGCTCAGCGGGAAGCCTGCTTCTCCCTCTGACCCTATCCCCTCTCATGCTGTCTCTCTCTCTCTCTCTCTCTCAAATAAATAAATAAATAAAATCTTAAAAAAAATTAAAAAAAAAAAGAATAAAATCTTAAAAAAAAAGAAAAGAAATATAGACGAAGATATGCTATGGGGAAGTGATGTATTAAAAAGAGGGAAAATGTGGCTATGAAACAACTCTAAACTTGCAAAGTAAGAAAGACCAGAAGAATGTAAGCCAAAAATTAGAACTACCATACCATCCAGAAATCCCACTACTGGGTATTTACCCCCAAACAATTGAAATCAGGATCTCTAAGACAGATGAGCATTTCCATGTTCACTGTAGCACAATTCACAGCAGCCAAGATGCGGAAAAAACGCCAATGTCCATCGACAGATGGACTCATAAGGAAAATGTTGTGTGTACATGCAATGGATACTGTTCACCTGAAAAAAGAAGGAAATTTGCAATTGCTAATTCACGGATGAACCTTGAGGACATTATGCTGAGTGAAATAAGCCAGACACAAAAAGACAAATACTGTAGGATTCCCCTTATTTGAGGCATCTAAACTAGTCAAATTCATAGAATCAGAGGGCGGAGTGGGGTGAGGGGGAAGATGGGAGTCACTAATCAATGAGCATAAAGTTTCAGTTAAGCAAAATGAGTGAACTCTAGAGATCTGCTGGATAAAATGTCGCTATAGTCAATAATACTGCATTGTACACTTAAAAATCTGAGAGCGTAGATCTCATGTTAAGTGTTCTACCACAATAAAATTTAAAAAAAAGAACAAGAAGCCAAAAGGGAAGTAGTAGTTCTATGCAAGGAGTACTATGGTAATCGTAGCTATATTTGGAGATGCTGTTGGGGTACATTTTTTCTGGCACTCTTTTCTGTGTCTCCAAATCTCTAACAATTAACATGTATTACTTCTGTAGTCATGAAATTAAGAAGGAGAGGCATGAGAGGTGAGGAAGTGGATGGGAGTATAGGAGTGAGGGTTCTGCACATCGGCCCTGGAGGACATGGAGCTGAGCCCAGAAGTGATATACCCCTCATGGTAATAATAGCAAAAGCAACTCATAGGATCTCAGTGCCGGAGAGACCACAGAGGTTGATTCTTCTTATATCTCTGATTACCAACCTTGGCTTCAGATAATCAGCTCTGAAGCTTTTATTTTTATTTTTTATTTTTTTTAGAGGGAAAGGGAGAGAAAGATCAGGGAGAGAGGGGCAGAGGGAAAGAGAGAGAATCCCAAGCAGGCTCCACACCCAGCACAGAGCCCGACTCCAGGCTCTATCTCATGACCCTGAGATCATGACCTGAGCTGAAATCAAGAGTCGGACGCTTAACCAACTGAGCCACCAGGTGCCCCAGCTCTGAAGCTTTTAAAACATAGAACTGCTCAGGTCCATCCCCACAATACATACCTCCCAAGGGATTCATCCTGAGGCCGGGCATTCGTACTTTGCAGACCTCCTAACATGTAGCAGGTAGGGTTGAGAACCGATACACCACTGATTTTCAAACTTCCCTGTACATAGGAATTATGGAGGCTTTACAAAATTACTGATTGTTGGGGGCCACCCTGAGATTCCAATCTAACTGGTCTGGGATGTGGTCTGGGCATCTGGATTTTTTTTTTTAAAGATTTATCCATTTATTTAAGAGAGAGAGAGAAAGCATGAGCGGGGGAGAGGGAGAAAATCTCCAGCAGACTCCCTGCTGAGTGTAGAGCGCAACACAGGGCTCCATCCCACCACCCCGAGACCACCACCTGAGCCGAAACCAAGAGTCGGGCGCTTAACCGACTGAGCCACCCAGGCGTCCCCTGAGCATCCTGATTTTTGAAAGCTCTCCAAGCAATTCCAAAAGGAAACCAAGTTTGGGAACCATCACTCTACAACCTTGTGCTTAAAGAGTGGCCCACAGACCAGCAGCATCGGCACTACCTGGGAGCTTGAGGGAAAGGCAGAATCTCAGTCCCCAACCCAGACCTAGTCAAACAGAATCTGTGGGGCACCTGGGTGGCTCAGTCGGTTGTGCGTCTTATACTGGCTTGGGTCTCGATCTCAGGGTCCTGAATTTAGGCCCTGTTTGGGCTCTGTGCTGGGCATCGAGCCTACTTAAAAACAAAAGCAAAAACAGCAAAAAACAGAATCTGCAATATTAACAAGATATTCAGATGGTTTGTGTGTCTATTAAAGAGAAGCACTACCTAGACCATCCCAGGCAGGAAACACTTGAGTCCCATCTCTACCCTACCCTCTATTTCAACCCCCTCAAAAAAAAAAAAGGAAAAATCTAATTTAGGGCAGTTCTGCAGCAGGTAAACTAAGACCCTGTCTTTCCCAAACTATATCCAGACTTTCAGCCCTCCCCACACAACCCAATTGGAGGGCAAACATCTGTTTCTCCTCGAAACTGAAAGATCCAGATTTTTTATTATTCCAAAGGACCACACTAAGCGGGAACAGAACAACCCCTGAAGAGGACATTTTACCACTGATCAGCTTCAAGAGGCCTCCCCGGAGTCCCCAAATTCCCCCACAACAAAGTGAGCCGATTTTAATCAACAGCTGCTATCTCATCTGCATTTGAGATTCCATGAATATGCAAGCCGGGTAGATGGGGTCTCAAGGAGCAGGAATAATTGGCCCCTTGCACTTGATATTCTAGGCTGCTGTTCTCTGGGGCAGTTTTCCTCTCCAGCAGTCTTGTGAGGGATTTAGGTCACAGCAAGTACCATGGGCATTATCCATTAGAACAAGATCAAAGGGAAGAAGGAGTGCATTTTAAAGAGTCCAAGTGCGGTGTGATTACTTGATGATACTATTAAATTTCTTCTGTGTTTTGCAGTCTCTCTGGAGAGGGGTTTGCGAATACCCCATGCCTCATTAGCCCGGGGCCAAAGCAGCCCTGGGCTAACTGCATGGTGGGAGGTATGCAGCTGGTGCTTACCACTCTGTGGCCATCTCTGTCTCTAGGAATGGAGAGATGCAGGGGCTTTCTAAAGGCAAGGTTAGGTGGGCTGGCTTACAGATGCAAATCATCCAGATGTGGCCTCTGGAGCAGATTCCTTTTTTGTCAGGAGCATTTATTCCCTCTCCTTCCTCAAGGGAAACACCTTCTCCCCAGTTCTTCATTTGCATGGTTTGGAGAAGAATGACTGGACCAAGAATGGGGGTGTGACTCAGGTCCAGCCTGTCAGAGAGCATCTCAGTCTCCCAGCCACCTGGTCAGAAATGCACAGGTGACTCAAAGTCAATGGGAGTGTAGCTGGGACTGTTGCAGAGAAAGGTAAGAGTGTTTACACCAGGGAAGATCTAAAACCAGGCTGCCAGCAGTCTTCCTAACACCACACAGAGAGACCCCATCTGAGACTAAAGCTAACACAGAGGAAAGTAGAGCCCAAAGTTAAAAAGAGACAAGTTTGTGCCCCTGGATCTGGCCATACCTGAAGGTTTGAGCCTTATGAAGACATGAGCCAATGGATTTCTTATTTTGTTGAAACCATTGGAGTTAGATTTCTATCACCTGCAATCAAATGAATTATAACTGAGAATGAACTGCTTTGTTCAAATCATGCCATGACATGGCAGGAGTGAGAAGAGGCTGCCCCGTGAAACATGACGGCATGCTCCAGTTTGGTCTAGTGTCCACCTGGACCACCTCTGTCACTTAAGCTTCCTTCTTGTCCCTTGAGTTGGTGAGCCCCACTGCAGCCTTTGTGAGGGTTGCTCCAGTAGGCATTTATCATTGCCAGATCCACAGTACTTAGCACCTAGTACAGCGCCAATGTTGGGTCACTCTTCTTTCTACCACATGAGAAGTGACATGAGGTAAAGAAACTCTGTCGGAGATAGTGTGGATGGAGGCCACCCATTCATCTACTTTTTAAAATGAAAACTGTATAGGCTTGAGGTGTACAATATGATGTTTTGATATACGTAGTGAAGTGATTACTACAGTCAAGCTAATTGACATATAATCTCCTCGCATAGGTACGTGTGTGTGGTGAGAGCTCCCGAAATCTACTCTCTTAGCAAATTTCTGGCATTCAAAACAGTGTTATTAACTATAGTCTAATCATACTATACATTGGAAACATATGTCCTGCTGGCCTCTTTAATTTCTGGAGAGGAAACGTAAGCATGCCCGAGACCTTGTAGGTGCTATAGACAGTCCGGTGTTTAAGGCCAACAACATAGAGGGAAACCAATACATTGATGAAAATAGACATGCCTCCTACTTCCCTGAAGAAGACTAAAATGACAGATCACAGGGCTTTATGGTTTTGTTTTGTTTTGTTTCATAATAGAAATAAAAAGTTGTGGGGAGAACATCCAATTTGTTACTGAGCATCTGCTGGGTGCCCGGCACTGTGCCACATGTTCAGAACCAGAGATGAATGAAACAGCACTCAGAGGGCTCACGCTCTAGAGGAGGGTGGGGTGGGGACAGGTGAATGCACAGGATGCTGTGAACCACAACCGTGATGGAATGCCATGGGGGGTACTGTGGTCGCTTCTGGGCAGTGTCAGTCTGTGAGCCAAGGAGTGGGGGGGCGGGCAGCAAGGCAGTAAAGCACATTTGAGGGACAGTAGGTATGGCTAGAGCATAGGTTGTGAGGGGTCCAGGGGTCCAGAGTAGATAGATTAGAACAGAGAAGTTGGGAGGAGCCCAATTATGATGAGTTCTTCATACTATATTGAACCAGATCATCACGGAAGGTAAAGGCATCACTCTGGCACCACACCAGACCTGGAGTCAAACTCCTACTCCTTGTCCAATTTGCTGGGTGACCCTGAGCAAGCGATGTAGCTTTTCGGAGCCTCAGTTTTCCCATCTGAAGAATGGGAAGCTAGCAGTGCTTCCCTCATAAAGTTGTGGCAATAAATACATAAAATCATCTATTCCGAAGCTTACCACAGTGCCTGGCCCTGAGGATGTTTAATTACTAAGTAGTTTAATTAGTTACTATGGAGAGCTCCTGAAAGGTGGGGCAGGGAGTCAAAATTCCCCAAAATGCTTAACATACTGCTGAGGATGAGAAAAAGATGCTGGAGGGAATCTGATCCTTCGGCTCCCTTAGGAGACCATTTCTGCCTCCCCCTGCTCCCGCTGATGAGACGTGTCAATGTATAGGGAATCCACAGAGCTTTGAGAGCCCCAAACATGGAAATGAAATTTCTGGTTTACTTTTCAATTTGCACTTCTATAAATGTGTCAGGGCTATGGGTCACTGAATTATTCAGGCACTTTCTGAACAATGCCCATGATGGAATGGGCGCTTTGGAGTTGTGCTTTCGGGGATGACATCATTTGGAAGTTATCAGCAACACCTCCTCACAGATCTCAGGCGGAGCTGCATTGTTTAGACAAGTGCTAATAATTTAAGCCTCTTGTAAATGAGAAGGAAACAAGTGATAAATTAAGAAAGGAACAGTTTATATTTGCAATTTGCATTTGCAATAAAAGTGCCTCCTGTGATAGCTGCATATTCAAGAATTGAGAGAGCTGGGAGGGAGGGAGTGGGAGTGGTCATCCTGGGGTCTATCAGGCTGGCATGGTGCCTGAAACTCCACTGATATCCATGAAGCTGAGGCTTGAAGACTTTAGGGTCTTCCGGGATTCCTATTAAAAATGCTAATATCCCTGTGAAAAGGCAAAGGCTTTCAGATAAGGATTTTTTTTTTTTTAATTCCAGCCAAATGCTCTTTATTCCTAAAACAAGTGACAACAAAAGTTTGTGAATTAATTAACAGGTTAAAAGATACACTGGGCAAGTGGCAAACGCAAAAACAGTTGAAATGATGTGTGGTAGTACTGTCATCAGAGAGAATACAATTCAAAACCAAAAGCTAAATTTGCCCATATGAGAGATTATAAAATGATAAGAGCTCTAACCCCATGGAGAAAATAGTATAAGCAGTGAAATTTTCTGACCAAACAACAGAGCATAAGGGAAAGAAATCAGGAACAACCTAAGTGAACATGAACAGAGAAGCAAAGGAATAGCTTTTGATGCACCCTTACTATAAAATATTCTGTAACTATTAAAATTGATGAGTTGCATCTCTGTTTTGGATTAGACCAGGGGGTCTTGACCCTGGCTGCACATTAGAATTATCTAGAAAGCTTTTAAAAATGCCAATGACCAAAATGATTCAAGTGGTCTTGGATATGCCTTGTGGAAGTCAAAGATATGAATAGCCTTCTACCTATTAAAGAAATGGATTTATAGTTTAAAAAGCTCACCAACAAAGAAAACTAACTTGTCCAGATGAATTCGCTGGTGAATTCTATCGAACATTTAAAGAACTACAGTCATACCTCAGAGATATTGCAGGTTCAGTTCCAGGTCACCACAATAAAGCAAATACCCCCAATAAAGTGAGTCAAATGAACTTTTTGATTTCCCATTGCACATCAAAGTTATATTTATACTGTATTGTAGTCTATTAAGTGCGCAACGGCACTATGTCTAAAAAAACAATGTACGTATCTTAACTTAAAAATACTTTATTGGTAAACATGCTAACCATCATTTGATCCTTCAGTGAGTTGTAATCTTTTTGCTGGTGGAGGGTCTTGTCTCACTGTTAATGGTCGCTGACTGATCGGGGTGGTGGCTCCTGAAGGTGGGGATGGCTGTAGCAATTTCTTAAAATAAAACACAATAAAATTTGCCACATCGATTGACTCTTCCTTTCATGGATAATTTCTCTGTGGTACGTGACGCTGTTTGATAGCATTTTAGCCACAGTGGAACTTCTTTCAAAATTGGTGTCAATCCTCTCCACCCCGGCCCTGTTTTATCAATGAAGTTTATGTAATATTCTAAATCCTTTGTTGTCATTTCAATAATCTTCACAGCCTCTTCACAAAGAGTAGGTTCCTCCTCAGGAAATGACTTCCCTTGCTCATCCGTAAGAAGCAACTCCTTGTGTTAAAGTTTTATCAAGAGATGGCAGCAATGCAGTCCCATCTTCAGACCCCACTTCTAATTTTCTTGCTATTTCCACCACTTCTAGCTGCACTTACTTCCTCCAATGAAGTCCTGAACCCCTCAAAGTCATTCGTGAAGGTTGAAATCAACTTCTTCCAAACTCCTGTGAGTGTTAGTATTTTGACCTCTTCCTGTGAATCATGAATGTTCTTAATGGCATCTAGAAAGGCGAATCCTGGGGCGCCTGGGTGGCTCAGTTGTTGAGTGTCTGCCTTCGGCTCAGGTCGTGATCCCAGGGTCCTGGGATCGAGCCCCACATCGAGCTCCCTGCTCTGCGGGAAGCCTGCTTCTCCCTCTCCCACTCCCCCTGCTTGTGTTCCCTCTCTTGCTGTGTCTCTGTCAAATAAATAAATAAAATCTTAAAAAAAAAAAAAAAAAGAAAGGTGTATCATTTCCAGAGGGTTTCCAATTGACTTTTCCCAGATCCATTAGAGGAATCACTAACTAGAGAAGCTGTGGCCTTAGAAAATGTATTTCTTAAACAGTTAGACTTGAAAATTGAAATGACTCCTTGATCCATGGGCTGCAGAACAGGTGCTGTGTTAGCTGGCATGAAAACAACATTAATCTCATACGTCCCCATCAGAGCTCTTGGGTAACCAGGTACGTTGTCAACGAGCAGTCATATTTTGAAAGGAATCTTTCTTTCTGACCAGTAGGTCTCCACAGTGGGCTTAACATATTCAGAAACTATGTTGTAAACAGATGTGCTGTCATCCAGGCTTGGTTGTTCCATTAATACAGCAGAGGCAGAGTAGATTGAGCATAATTCTTGAGGGCCCTAGGATTTGCAAAATGGCAAATGAGCATTGGCTTCCACTGAAAGTCACCAGCTGCAATAGCCCCTCACAAGGGAGTCAGCCTGTCTTTTGAAGCTTTGAAGCCAAGCAGTGACTTCTCCTCTCTAGCTATGAAAGTCCTAGATGGACTTTCCAATAGAAGGCCATTTCATCTACCTTGAAAATCTATCATTCAGCATAGCCACCTTTAATGAGTTCTCTTACCTACACCTTCCAACAGAAGTCCAATAGAAGGCCATTTCATCTACCTTGAAAATCTATTGTTCAGCATAGCCACCTTCACTGTGTTCTCTTACCTAGACCTTCCAGAAAACTTGCTGCACCTTCCACATCAGCACTTGCTGCTTCACCTTGCACTTTTATGTTACAGAGATGGCTTCTTTCCTTAAACCTCATGACCCAACCTCTGCTAGCTTCAAACTTTTCTTCTGCAGCTTCCTCACCTCTCACAGCCTTCACAGAATTGAGGAGAGTTAGGGCCTTGTTCTGGGTGAGGGTTTGGCTGAAGGGAAATTTGTGTCTGGTTTGATCTTCTATCCAGACTCCTAAAACTTTCTCCGTATCAGCAAGGAGTCTATTTTGCTTTATCATTCATGTGTTCACTGGAGTAGGACTTTCAATTTCTTTCAAGAACTTTCCCCGTTGCATTCACAATGTGGCTAACTGTTTGGAGCAAGAGGCTTAGCTTTTGGCCTATCTTGGCTTTTGACATGCCTGCCTCATGAAGCTTCATCATTTCTAGCTTTTGATTGAAAGCGAGAGATGTGCAACTCTCCCTTTCACTTGAACGCTTAGAGGCCGTTATAGGGTTATTTATTGGCCTAATCTCCATATTGTTGTCTCAGGGAATAGGGAAGCTCCCAAGGGAGGGAGAGAGATGAGAGAATGGCCAGTAACTGGAGCAGTAAAACACACACAATATTTATCAATTGAGTTCACCGTCTTGTATGGGCATGACTCATGGCAACCCAAAACAATTACGATAGTAACATCAAAGATCACCAATCACAGATAACCATAAATGATATAATAACAATGAACAAGTTTGAAATACTGTGAGAAGTACCAAAATGTGACAGAAAGACACGAAGGGAGCAAATGCTCTTGGAAAAATATGCCAACAGACTTGCCCGAGACATGATTGCCGCACATCTGTAATTAGTAGAAACTGCCCTATCTGGGAAGCACCATCAAATGAGGTATGCCTGGAATACCAATTCTACAAAAACTCTTCTTCTAAAAAAACTGGAGAGGAAGGAATACTGCCTGATTCATTCTATGAGGTCACCATTACCCTGACTTTAAAACCAGAAAAAGACAGAAGAAAAAAAATTAGAGAACAATGTCTCTCATGCACACAGATGCAAAAATTCTCAATAAAATTCAAGCAAATTAAATCTCAAATTTTTGTAAAGAGACAATAAAAATACCTGTGTGGGGTTTATCTCAGGAGCACAGCTTGGTTTAGTATTTGAAAACTGATCCATGGAATTCACTGTATGAGCAGCCTGTAAGAAAAAAACAAAGCAGGACCAGTTCAATAATAGATGCAGAAAACCCTTTTGTAAAAAACAAACATCCATTGATTATAAAAACTCTGAAAACTGGCATGGAATAAAACTTCATCAGCCTGATAAAGGCATCCATAAAGAACCTACAGCTAGCCCCATATTTAATGGTAAAAGACTATGCTTTCCCTCTAAGATCAGGAATCAGCTAGATTTGTCTGCTCTTTCTACTTCTGTTCAATGTTGTTCTAGAGGTTCTAGCAGCACAGTAAGGCAATCAAAAGAAATTAAAAGCAACCATATGAGAAATAAAAAGTAAAGCTGTCCTTATTCACAGACCTGATAATTTATAAAGAGAACTTCATAGAATCTACCAAAATGCCACTAGAGCTAATAGGTGAGTTTAACAGGTTTCTGGTCAATATATTTTAGAAATCAATTTTGTTTCTATATATTGGTAATGAATACATGGAAATTAAGATTTATAAAATGATACTTTTTAAAATAATAACACCAAAAATATGAAATATGTAGGGATAAGTTTGACCAAAGTTGTGCAAGACTTATACACCCTAAGAAATCACCAAACATTGCTAAGAGAAATTAAAGAACATCTAAAGAAAGTGAGAGAGATGGTATTGAAAGACCTAATACTGGTAAGGTGTCAATGCTCAAATTGATCTATAAAGCCTATACCAACTCATTCAAAATCCCTGCAGGCCATATTTGTGTAAACTGAGTAGCCACTTCTGAAATTAATATGGAAATGCAAAGCTCCTGATTTTGGAAAAGAGGAACAAGTTGGAGAAATTGCACTATAAGATTTCAATACTTAGTAGAAAGCTACAGTAATCAAAACAGTATGATATGGTGTTGGCAAAAGAAAAAAACACAACACAAAGATCAATGGAACAGAATAAAGAGTCCAGAAATAGACCCACACATACATAGCCAAGGATGCCAAAGTACGTCTGTGAAAATGAAAAGGAAGCCACAGATTGGGAGAAAATACTTGCAAAATGCGTATGTTGCGAGACTTCTATCCGGAATACAGAAGGAACTCCTACCACTGGATAACAAAAGACAAACCATCCAATATACATCTGAACAAACACTTCACCCAAAAAGACATACAGAAGGAAGGGTCACCTGGGTGGCTCAGCCAGTTAAGCCTCTGACTCTTGGTTTCTGCTCAGGTGATGATCTCAGGGTCATGAGTTCAAGTGCTGCATCAGGCTCTGCACTCAGCATGGAGTCTGCTTCTGATTCTCTTTCTCTCTCTGTCCCTCCTACTCATGCTCTCTCCCTCTCTCTAAAATAAATATTTTTTTAAAGAAGACATACAGAAGGTAAATAAGCATATAAAAATTGCTCAATATTATCAGTCATTGAGAGAATGTAAAATAAATCACACTGAGATACCACTTCACTCATACTAGAATAAAATGTAAAAGATGGATCTGACCAAATTTTTATGGGCACCTGGGTGGCTCAGATGGTTAAGCGTCTGCCTTCGGCTCAGGTCATGATCCCAGGGTACTGGGATCGAGTCCCGCATCGGGCTCTCTGCTCCTTGGGAGCCTGCTTCTCCCTCTGCCTCTCTCTCTCTGTCTCTCATGAATAAATAAATAAAATCTTTAAAAAAAAAAAAAGATGGATCTGACCAAATTTTTATGAAGTTGTGGAGGAACTAGAACCCTCATACTCTACTGGGAAGAACATAAAAAGTGACAACCACTTTGGAACATGGTCTGGCAGTTTCTTAAAAATTTAAACATTCGGGACACCTGGGTGGCACAGTCAGTTGGGTGTCCAATTCTTGGTTTCAGCCCTGGTCACGATCTCAGGGTCATGGGATCAAGACCTGTGTCAGGCTCTGCACTCAGAGGGGAGTCTGCTTGAAATTCTCTTCCTCTCCCTCTGCCCCTCCTGCTCATGCACTCTCTCTCTCTCAAATAAAATAAATCTTAAAAAAATTTTTAAACGTTCAACTAATGGATGACCCCACCATTCTCCTCCTCCTATGTACCAAGGAGAAACTGAAGCATGTGTCCATACAAAGACTTGTAGAAATAGGGTCAAGGAAGCTTTACACTTAATAGCCAAAAAATAGAAGCATCTGAAAAGTCTATCATCAGATGGGTAGATAAGTGAGTGAAAGATATCAGACAAAAAGAATATGTATGCTATGTATCCACTTATATAAAATTCTAGGAAATTGCAAACTAATCTATAGAGACAGCAGATCCATGGTTATGTCGGGATGAAGGAGGAAGGTATTCGGATGAAGAAGGCATTATAAAAAGGCTTGAGGAAACTTTCAGAGGTGACAGATATGTTCATGATCTTGATTGTGGTGATGATTTCTCATGATGGATTATAATGTCCAAACTCATCAAATCCTCTACTTTATTTTTTTTTAAAGATCTATTTATCGGGTGCCTGGGTGGCTCAGTTGGTTAAGCCACTGCCTTCGGCTCAGGTCATGATCCTGGAGTCCCGGGATCGAGTCCCGCATCGGGCTCCCTGCTCGGCAGGGAGTCTGCTTCTCCCTCTGACCCTCCCCCCTCTCATGTACTCTCTCTCTCTCATTCTCTCTCTCTCTTTCTCTCTCTCTCAAATAAATAAATAAATAAAATCTTTAAAAAAACAAACAAACAAACAAACAAAAAAAGATCTATTTATTTATTTGAGAGAGAGAGAGAGAGCAGGTGGGAGTAGAGGGAGACGTAGAGAGAATCTCAAGCAGACTCCGTGATGAGCATGGAACCTGTCACAGGGCTGGATCCCACGATGCTGAGATCGTGGCCTGAGCCAAAATCAAGTTAGACGCTTACCAGACTGAGCCACAGGCACCCAAATCGTATACTTTAATATGTAAAGTTATTGTAAGTCAATTGTACTTCAATAAAGCTGTAAAATAATGCAACCCTCAGTCCCATGCCCAGATATGCTGATTAAGTAGCAGTAGGTAAAGTACAAGAACCATCAGCTTTTTTAAACAGGTCTCTCGGGACATGCTGATATAGATGATCCCTGAACTGCACTTTGAAAAATGCTGCCAGAGGAAAATATATCTCTTGGCTACACCAACCAGCCAGGGGTACCATATACCAGGCATGGTTGGCCAGTTCACCCCAATCGGTCAGGCAAACAGGACCCACCTAACTGGAACCAGCAACCACTTTTTCCTTCCCTCCCTTTCTCTCCACACTGTCTCATCCACAAGTTCATTTTTCTTTCTCGTCACTTCTTGTCTAGTGTTCTTACCTATCACTCTACTGATTCTGGCAGACCCTCCTCAAAAGTCTTCCCCTTGTGGCTTTAGACTTCTCATGTCCCTAAACACCCCCAAACTTCTGGAGCCCTCCCCATCCTTAAGCTGGAAGGATCCTGCAACTAAGAGAAAAGGCATTACAAAGTTTCCAAAATTGACTCATAGAAAAGATGTTTTGTCCAGAAAGGCTAGAAACCAAGCTCAGTCTAATGGACTCAAACACCTTTATTTTTTTTTTTCACAAATTCTTGTGTCCCTTTTTCTGACTGCATTTAGTTTTGAGATCTTGTGATTTCAGGCCAGCGGGCAATACGAGTGCATATTGTAAGAGTATGGAAAAAGTTAAAATTTAAAAAAAAAATTAAGATATGGAAATAAAAATCCAGTAAACTTTTTTAAAACACTGATAACCATGAGGAAGATTAATGCATTTTCCCTTATCACTAATCCTTTGTGTGGATTAAAAGGGGTTTTCTTTGTGTGGATTAAAAGGGGTTTTCATTTTTTTTTTAATTAATTAAACAAGGAGGTCATTAGGCTGAGGTGGCTTTAAAGCCTTAGTAACCTACGCAAGCCAGCAAAGCCTAAGCCTTCGATGCCTCAAGGTCAAGTCATGGAAAACTAAGGACAACCAATCACGATTAGCCAACCAGCCTTTCCCAAATAAGGCAACCACGGAAGCTGTGGTGAATCCAATCATTTCCTTGCAAGAGTCTTTCCTCTGCTCCTGTCTGTGGTTGGTGGACTCCTAACCACTTCCCGTCTGGTGCTGCCTAATTCAAACAGAGGTTAGCTCAAATAAACTCTTGAAATGCTAAGTGTGCCTCAGTTTATCTTCTAACAGGATCAAGACATTGCCCGTTTGCTTCCGCCGCTCTGCCTTTGTCTGCTTCTCCTTCTGAAGTGAGTCCATCCCTCCCCCCGATTTGGGCTGTCAGATTTGTCTTAGTTACTTTGTTTGAAGGTCACTTTGCTAGCACCTGACCTGGGCGGTCATTCAAAGCTGGCAGGGAAACCTGTCTCTCAGAGTTAGGGGCAGCATTAGTGCTCTCTGAGCTGCCTAATACGCCTCTTCTTTGCCCGAGACAATGAAAACCTAATTTGGAAAGCTGCCCTGGCTTTGGAAGCCGCTGTTCACTCAGTCAAAAGAGAACTTTATTTACATAACAGCAATGATCCTATAAATTGATTGACTGCTTCTCACTTGCAGTGCTTCTGGGTCCATTACAGTGATGATATCAGTTAGGACTCTGTGTTGCAGGTACCAAGAACTCCCAGGTCAGAGAACTAAGCAAAAGGGAGAGGGAAAAAAATGGGCTCACTTAACTTGGAAGTACAAGGGTAGAGTAACCTTCAGGCATGTCTTGATCCAGGGATTTAGTTGGGTGCTCCCTGGTTTCTATCACCTGACTACCATTCACTGGGCTATCTTCATTCTCCTGCCCCATGTTTGGCCCCCGGCTGGCCCAGCTTACAAACCCACAATTGCTAGCCATATTTGCAGAAAGGAGCTGGAAGCTCTCTCCCAGCATTCACACCTAGCAAAAGTTTCCTTGGGTCTCATTGACTTCATGAGATCACATGATCATCCCGGAGCCGATCACTATGGCTAGACACATCCCATACTTCCTTTGGCCAGTTCCCAGGTCACAAGCTTATAGAGCTGGGGTCAGAATGAGAGTAGGGGAGGGGGCCCCGAGAAGAAAATCAAAGTGCATTAGAAGGGCACAGTAGGTGCTCTTGGTGTCCCTCCCAGATCCTCAATGCAAGGCCCATGCAGCCATCTCCCAGCTGCTGTACCACTGGCTGTTAACAGCTCATACCGCACTTCTCTGGAGGATTGCTTGGTAGATGCCTTCTCACCGACAGCTTTGGGGAATTGGGTCCTTCTCCCAGGAGTGGCCGGCAACGAATGACTGATTGATACAGGGGTATAAAGCCCAGCTCCCTGGCCTCTGGAGAGGGCAAACTCCGTGCTACAGTTCATGCACCAGAGCTCGCTCTAGGATCCAGCTAAGACTAGGCATCCCCTGGAACCACTTCTTTGCATCCCCAACTTTCCAACCCTCTCCTGTTTCTCTTACTCCATTACAGGTTTGTCCTGAGAGCACGCACTCAAATAACCATTTGCACAAGAATCCCAATTGCAAATTCTGCTTCTAAGCAACACAACCTAAGGCAGATAAAAATGGAAAAAGCATGCTAAGTAGCAAAAACAATAGACCCTGGTGATGATGATGATGATGATCTTCGCCATGTGTTGAGGACTGGCCTCCATGCTAGATGATTTACAAACATGTCTTCTTCATATCCTCACCACAGCCTCCAGAGATGGTCATTGTTATCCCTGGAGGAAGTTGGCCTTTAGAGAGAGGAACTGAATTGCCCAAACTCATATTGCTAGGAGCTAGAAAACTTGGATTTGAACCTACTATCTCTTGTTGCCAGTTGCTACTGCTCAGAGACCAGGTCAGTAACCTCCACCCCACCCGACAATATAGCAAACCTCCTGTATCTGCTATATTCTTTCTTTAATGTGTCATATGTGTCAGACACTTTGCGAAGCTTTTTATGCAGAACCTCATTCAGTTTTCACAAAAGCTGTAAGAAGTGGAATATCATCCCATTTCACAAACCGGGACAACATGGGAAGGTGAATGAGCCTGCCCAAAGTTGCACGCTAGTAAGTGGTAGAGCCCAGCTTGGACCCGAGCATCTGACTTCAGGGCTCTCTCTCCTAACATCTGGTTAACTATTGTTGCTAAAGTTCTTCCAAAATGTCCTAAGAAACCAGACTTCATCTAGCTCTGGAGAATCTAAAACAAAGAAAAGTTTCCCTTTTCTTTTTCTGAGCCTTGGCTTTCTAGATAGGTAGGAAAGCAAATAACAACTCTGGGTCATTAACCCACGTCTCAATCAATTTAAGTCAATTCCAAAAACTGTCAGAGGTGGGTACGAAATTGTCTGTCAGCTTCATACATTTACGATGTGGGGGAAAAAAACCCTGAGAATCGTGTTTAAAATTGGGATTCATTTCCTTGAGCTACATAAAGAGAAGTTGGCTCATTTTCTTTATAGTAATTGCCACAATTTTCCTAGTAGTTCCCTCTTTGTTGTCTGGCTCTCCCTGAAAGTAAGCTTTGTGAGCACAAGGACTAGGTTGGTCTTGTTTATCACTGTTTTCCTAAGACTTGGCACTGCCATGGCACATGGTTTGTTTTTTGAAAATATCTTTGAAAGAATACATTTTGAAAATGAAGGGAAATAGCAATCACATCAGGCTATCTGCTCCTGATAAAGTTCTCTTTAAAAGAGAGAACTGAATGATAAGGTTAGAGGTCTACTAACTCCTCATGATTCTACCAGTGATTAAAAGCCAGTAGTTTCATTATTTTTTTCTGTTCTCTGGTTTCCAGAACTTAATTCTGTCTTGTAAATTGAGGTCAGAAAACTGGTAGAAAATTGAAATCCTCCAGGCTGTTTCTCCATTTGGAGACTAGAGCCACCATCAGCAATGTCTTAATGAATCTCTACTCTATTAAATTGTTATTTGGTCCTGAAGCAGGTCATTTGTAGCCCCTCTTCCTCAGAACAGAAGGTAGGCTGCAGAAAAGAAAGGGAACACTCAGACAAGGCAGAACGATATTAAGAGGTACTCTCCAACTGTGGATCCACACTTAATTAACTCTTTCTGAACAAAGAGCGATCAGATAACAGGCTCACACTGTCAAGGGAGGTTGGAGGCGGTGGAAAATTCCTGCAAAGGACTGTCCAGAGATGGACGTGGTGAGACATCCAGGGATGGTGCATCTGTTTGGAGAACTGAGTCCCTTGCTGCTGGGAGCCTGGAGAATGCAAACTTCTTGAGTCAACTCAATTCAGGTGGGAACGAACCCATCTTTGACCCATCACTCAGTTGCTGTGCTGTCTCATGCCCCCATCATGTTTTATTGCCTTCTCTAGACTGGCCTCCCTGCCTTCATTCTCAAGCCCTGCTCCCCTTTGCAATCTAAAAAGAGTAATTATTTAATGAGCTTCAATTACATCCAGATACTCTAAGCACATTACATGGATTAACTTGTTTAATCCTTACAACAAGCCAGTGGGGTAGATAGGGTTATCATCCTCATTTTGTAGAGGAGGAAACAGGGATTTAGGGAAAAGAAATGGTTTGCCCAAGGTCCCATATACTAGTCAATGGCAGAACAAGCTTCTAGCCCCGGGCAGCCTGATTCCAAAGACAATGCTGTTCACCTTGCTGTCCTGCTTCTAGCCAACACCCAAGTTGTCTCTCTGAAGCCTGGATCTGACCATATCCCTCTCGTTAGTCTTCTGTGATTCTCTGCTGCTCAGTTGATGAAGTCCAACTCCATTTCCTAGTAAGTTTCTAGACTAGGCTTGAATCTGCCTCCACCATCTCTGACTCCCTGACACTCTCCCCAATGTACTCAACTTTCCATCCCCTCTAGACTTTTTACTGTTTCTTTTCTTTCTTTTTTTTTTTTTTTTTGAGAGAGAGAGAGCACAAGTGGTGGGGGGGAGGGCAGAGCAAGAGAGAGAGAATCTTCAGCAGGCTCCATGCCTGCCACATTCACATTTGGGGGAGAGGGAATTCTACTAGCATCCAGTGAGTAGAGGCCAGGGATGCCACCAGATATCACATATATAGTCCCATCCAACAAAGAATTATCCAGCTCCAAATGTTAATATTGCTGAGGTTGAGAAACTGGCTTATCCTAGAGCCTGCTCATAGCAAACAAAGTGACTGATGTGTCTGTCAGAACAAATACAGCTCCGAACTTCAGTTGTGATGAGTGTTTATTTTAAAGGACCTGGGCTCCATCCTTGGGAATCCAATCAGAAAGTCCAGACACAATCAAAAATCTTAAAGTCCCAGGAATCTGGCATGGAAAAAAATCTGAGACATGCATTTCTTCAGTATTTTGCTAATCTGGGCTTTTAAAAATCAACACTGTTTGACATAGACAGGATACCTGGTATGGCAGAAAATACAAATGAGCTCCATTCAGAAGAGAGGTTAATTTTTTTTCCAGAGCTATTTTGGGGAGGAAGGTGGAGAGAATTATCAGAGATATAGGAGTGACTGAGGAGTGTGAGCTTATGGTTGTATTCCAGAATATACTGGAGAGTGCTTCAGATGGAAAGTGTGGAATAATGCATGTGTCTCTAAAGAAGCAAAGGCTGTGTTTTGTTGAGATATTTTGAACAGAATATTGAGAAAACCCTGATCTAGGGAAAGGAAGATTGCAGCTAATCATGAATGATCGAGGCCCAACAGAAAGGACTTAGGAATATTTCTTGAGTAAGAAAATGAACTAATGAGAATAATGCAAAAATTTTTCCTGGGTGGCTATCTATCACTTCTTATCCAGACTAGGACACTCTTGAAAATGAAGGAGGGACTGTGCATAATTAACAGGGATTAATTGACATGACAGGCATAAACTGAGATGGTCCCAGGAAAATTAAAACTTTTGACAATTTTATGTAAATATTCTAATTATTGTACTTAGGCCACAGGTAGCGTAGACGTGGCATGCACACCACCATTCCTTCCTTCTATGCCGGTAGCAGACATTACTAATCCATTACAGTAGTCTTCCCCTCTAAATCAGTGTGGGGTCTTGAAATCATTCTCATTAGAGCATCCCCACTCTTCTCTACAAATTGACAGGCACTGGCATAAGTGATCAGACTCCAGCTGTGGGTGAGGACCCCATTTTTACACTCCACTCAGTTCCACGTTTCTTCATTCTCCCACCATTTTTGTCCTTACTGGAATTCACATTCTCAGGAATCTAGAATTCTACCTTTAGTAATTAAGATTATTGATTATTAGATACCTTTTAAATTAATTAATTAAATAATATGTAAGTCAAGTTATTTTATTATAAAATAAATTCTGAATTAAATTCAGGTTCCTAGGGAGGCAAAGCCTGAGACACAATAGTCCTTTTATTTTCTTTTTAAAGTTTTTATTTAAATTCCAGTTAGTTAACATACAGTGTTATATTAGTTTCAGGTGTACAATAAGTGATTCAACACTTCCATTTGTCATCCAGCACTCATCATGACAAGTATGCTCCTTAATCCCCATCACTTATTTCACCCATCCCCCCCCCACCTCCCCTCTGGTGACCATCATTTTGTTCTCTATAGTTAAGAGTCTGTTTCTTGGTTTGCCTCTTTTTTTTCCCTATGACTGTTTTGTTTCTTAAATTCCACATGAGTGATATCATACGGTATTTGTCTTTCTCTGACTGACTTATTTTGCTTGGCATAATACTCTCTAGCCCCATCCACATCGTTGTAGTTCCTTTAGACATAACCTTGCAGAGTTACTTGAATATCTTGTTGTGTGTGTTTTAATGGTATATGATATTTTATCAATTTGATATCTAGGGTCAATTAGGCATGAATATTAAATATGTTTTTCAGTTAATGGTTAATAAAACAAAACCATCGGGTGGATTTCTGCTTGCTGCAAGTTGTAGGGTTTGATTAACATGGCCATTTTTCTGAGGAGCCATTCTGGTTTCTATCTTGGCAAATACATCAGATAATTTCAACAGGCTTGACTAGTAGTTACTAAACTGAGTGGGATGAACTAAGAACAATGATTGAGGGATGCCTGGGTGGCTCAGTCGGTTAAGCGTCTGCCTTCAGCTCAGGTCATGATCCCAGGGTCCTGGGATAGAGTCCCGCATTGGGCTCCCTGCTCCGCGGGGAGCCTGCTTCTCCATCTGCCTCTGCCTCTCTCTATCTCTCATGAATAAATAAATAAAATCTTAAAAAAAAAAAAGAACAATGATTGATGGGCTGAAAGCTATAAGCAATTAAGAGACCCATCTCCCTCAATGAATATTAATGTTTAACCATTGAGGACATGGGGGGGGCAAGGTCAGGGGGTGTGGTTGGAGCTTTTCAACCATAACAGAGATCAGTTATTTGGAAATAAGACTGACTCAAAGTAGCTGCCTTGTTTAATATAATACATGTGCAAGTTGCTGAAGATTGATCTCTAATTCCATAATCTTTCCTGTAAATTGCTATGTGGGAACCCTTTGTGATGTGTGCCCTGCAATCTAACCTCAGACCTCAAAATTGGCCCTTAACTGAATTCTTACCAGTGTTACAAGCTTTGTATTGTTCAACAGTAAACATATTTGTTATATATTTGATGTACCCAAGGTTATTCATTGTAAATTAAATATTCATTGCAAACTAAAATACCATTTCAGATGTAAAACATTTAACTCTCTTTCTCAGATTGATGGCCTGTGAGTTGTATCCAGGCTACAGATGTGTTTATTTGGCCCCATAATATTTTAAATTATGTTCTAAAGCTTGCAACTACTAAAAAAAATCTAAAAATCAGGAATTTTTGCATTTTTTAAAGCACATTTTATAACTGGAAAAAAAAAAAAAAAAACCAAAGCCCTCCCACTCTGAAAAGTAGACTATCTAGCAGCACTGGGTATCCATTCCTGTGAAGATACAGGGCATTTTTCAGTTGCACCTAACCATCCTCATTTATTATGTTTCCTTCCTGGCCCCTCGAGGTATTTAAGTGTGTAACTCATGCTTTAGCTTAATAAGTCAATCACAAAGGAATCAACCATGAAATTGAAGATGTAGTCACCCAAGAGTATATTTTAATTTAAATTTAACATTAGCCAATGCTTCAGGCTAATGATGAACATTATCCAGCTGTTCCAACACAAACACACAGACACACATGCACACAGAGTTTCAGAATAAGTTCTACTCATTCAACCAAACACATATTTGCTAAGTACCTACTATGTGCCAGAAATGATGTCAGGTGTTTTGATAACAACATTAACTTCATCCTTGCTCTCAAAAAGCCCAGAGATAAGCAGGACAAATACACAAGCTAACAGAAAATTGCAACACAGTGAACTGCTGGATTGGGGGATGTATTATGGAAACTCTGATGTGAGGCACATTCCCCAGATTTTTAAAATGTACCTTATACACTGTCAGTCTAGAAGGCAGAGGTAGGTTGAATATGTTTATAAGTTCACAATTGCCTTGTTCTTTTGGATTTAAATTTGTTTTTAGAATTGGTAACAGTAAGAGGAAAGCTATAAGTGACTCACTCAAGACCAACTGGTTTATACCAGGGGCAGGACTAGAACTCAGCAGCTGGGCAATTTTATTTTTTTCAGGAGAGATTTCCACCCACTGGCTTGAAAAGTGGGTCACGCCATTGCTGATAGATATGAAAAATATTATCAGGAAAGATTTGCTTCAGGCCACTGCTACGTAATATCTCCTGACTTCAAACAATGGGCTGAAAGATATTTCTGTCTTGTGGGCATTCATCTAGAATACCTGGACTAAATGATGATTATTTGTGTGGGTTGGGGTCAGTCTTAATGCAACACCACAAGATCATTATAGTGAAATGAAGGGCTTGGAGGAGGCTCTCACGGTCATCCTGATCCAATTTGTGTTTGACAAAATACTGAATGGGACAGCTAATCCCCAGAATGCAAGAATCAAATTGAGAAAGATCTCACTAGACTGGAACACTGGGCACAAGCCAAAAGATGAGCATTAACAGGGATAAATATTGCTTTAAAAAAATCAATTGGTCAGGTACAGTATGAAGAGGATCAGGCTAGTCTGTGGTTCCCGTGAGAAAGATCCAGATGTCTTAGAGGCTCATGTCTGCCAAAAGAGATGCTATGCCATAAAAAGATGCTAATGGAGAAAACTCTTCTAGTTAATAAATAACAAAATTACTACTAAAAACAGGCTCCCGATAAATAAACAAAGAGCAAAGTTTGAACTCAAATTGATTAAAGGAACATGAAGAATTTATTGGATCATGTACCTAAAAGTCCCAAGAGAGAACTCCAAATGGTAGTCACTTTGTAATGTGTAACAAACAACATCTAAATTTCAGTGGCTTTCAAAAACAAAAGTTAATTTTTAATTTTTCTTTCTCATAGGTGTATGGGGCAGCCACATTTGGACTGATAGAGGTTGGGTTTGGCTGGGCCAGACTGAACTCAGGACTTCCAGTTAGTTTTGCCTGCTCCATGGGTCTTCAGTCTGAGGCCCAGCCAAAGAGGCTGTGGCACCTTGGAGGTGATCATTTCAAGACTGATCACAGGAGCTCACATGGGGTGAGTAGAAATAGGCATGCTTTAGGGTCTGTGCTGGAAACTGGAAACCATCACTCCTTCCCACGTTCCACTGGCCAAGCCCAGTCAACTGAATAGCCCAACATCAGCAGAGTTGGGAAATCTAATTTACCCCATTTATAGGAGGTATTGTGGTTGCATGATAAAGGACATGGATGTGTAATTCTAATGCAGAGAGAGAGATACAATTTTCCACATTCCACATTCTGGCTTCAGTACGCCTGGATTCAGAAATGCAAATAATGCCAAAAGGAATCATTTCTTTCATCTCTCTGCTTTCCACCATATTGACTTTGAGTACTAAAACCCATCTATACTCATAGCTTACCATCTGCATTAACATAACTTTACTATTTCACTGTATCCATCAACATAATTTTACTGTTCCAGGAAACACTTGCCCAGCAAGATAAAAGTTGTGAATAACTTTATTGTTTGTCCAAGGAACTTCACAAAAGACCCATCAATTCTTCAATAGAAAGCATTAAACAATAGTTTATACCCAAGACTCCTTGAACCCCTCATCTCAAATTTCTGATCTTGTTCTGTCTACCAATCCAAAACTATTATATCATAATCCCTACTAATTTTTAAAAAGATTTATTTATTTATTTGAGAGAGAGAGAGAGAGAAGTAGGGGCAGGGGGTGAATGAGAAACAGAATCTCAAGTAGGCTTGACTCCCAGCACAGAGCCTGATGCAGATCTCAATCTCAGGACCCTGAGATCATGATCTGAGCTGAAATCAAGAGTCAGATGCTTAACTGACTGAGCCACCCTCTACTAATTCTAATTAGTAAGTTGCCCCCTTACTAATTCTAACATTAGGGACTCACCTTAAATGGGCTTCAAAATCTCAATAAATATCTCATTTTTGTCCTCACTCCTCTGAGATGCTACTAAGATTCTATCAAGGTAGCGTTTTCCTTTACAGTGATAAAAATCAGCTTATCTCTATCTTATCTGCAGGTTGTTTTGGTGATATTTTGGGCAACCAGCATTCAGTAGCCTCATTCTAAGGATATCACCACAAGGCTGCAAAAGGTGTCACCAGCTCCTTTAGATTTATGTTATAAAAGCTGAGCATCCCTACAAGAAAAGACAATTTCTTGGTAGCTACAGAAA
This sequence comes from Neomonachus schauinslandi, assembly GCF_002201575.2. Lineage (NCBI taxonomy): Eukaryota > Metazoa > Chordata > Mammalia > Carnivora > Phocidae > Neomonachus > Neomonachus schauinslandi. Next base: position 148,034,858 of record NC_058407.1, read on the forward strand.
ATGTCCAAGGTAAGGCTGTGATTGTCCCAGGGCAAACCACACGCCCAACCATAAACCAGTCAGATCTAGCAGGTCGTTGTGCTCTGGTGGGCTACACCCCAATCTCTTGGCTACTGCTGGAAATGAGAATGGAGTGAACCCCTCCTGAGCCACATGGATTGAGAGCAGAGCAGGTGTGGTTCCCCAGAGGACAATGGAGCATCTGATACCAGAAGAAGGGGGAATAAATGTTGAGAAGACATAAATGACAGATATTTGCTCAACTATTTTAGCCAATAGATATTACTGGGTCCCACACAAGAGGAGAAAAGCCTTCTTGCACTACTTAATATTGATCTCTACAAACTGTTGTATATCCAGAAGAGAGAGTGATAACAGAATGGGATGGGCACCAATTTAATACTGAAAACTGCATAGTTTATCTAGAACAAGAAGCCTTGAAAGTTTGTCATGTATAAAAGTGAATAAAACTGATTCACACTTGATTCAATTCAATTAAACCCACAAAAATTGGGGCTGAATTATGTTATGGACTGAGTGTGAATACCCATCCCCCCCCCCCACCCCCCCCCCCCCCCCCCAATCATATGTTGAAACCCCCACCCCCCCCCGTGGCCCTACTTTGAGTAAGGAAGTAATTAAGGGTAAATGAGGTCATAAAGGAGAGGCCCCGATACAATAAGACTAGTGTCCTTCATGGGAAGAGACACCAGGGAGCTCGCTCTCTCTCTCTCTCTCTCTCTCTCTCTCTCTCTCTGTGTATACACATTGAGGAAACACCAGGTGAGGACATAGCGAGATTGCAGTTTTCTGGAAGCCAGGAAGAGAGTTATCACCAGAAATGAATCATAGGAGCCTTGATCTTGGGATTCCTACCCTCCAGAACTGCGAGAAAATAAATTTCTGTTGTTTAAGCCATCCAGTCCGGGCCATTTTGTTCTGGCAGCCTGAGCTGACTAATACAAGCATCAGTTTGCTACATAGTGTTCTGTGATTTCAGTAGGTAGGTGGCAACTTCTCCACCAGATCTTGACCATGGCAAAAATCCTATGCCAGCTACTGAGTTAGATATTAGAGCATCATCACAAAAGAGGCTCTGACCATATGGACTGATGAGAAAAAATACCCAGAATTTAGGGATGCCTGGGTGGCTCAGTCAGTTGGGCATCTGCCTTCAACTCAGGTCATGATCCCAGGGTCCTGGGATCGAGTCCCACATTGGGCACCCTGCTCAGCGGGGAGCCTACTTCTCCCTCTCCCACTCCCTCTTCTTTGTGTGCTCTGTCTCTCTCTGGCAAATAAATAAATAAAATCTTTAAAAAAAAAAAAAAGAAAGAAAAAATATCCAAAATTCAGAAATAAGGACAAAAAATAAATACTATAGCATCTCATGTAGATATCATGTTACAGCACTAACAGTTCTGCTCACTCAAGATTTATCCAATTCTTTTAGAGAATGTATCTGTATTGACTTTGCTTTTTATTCTTTGGAGATCAAATACTGTAAAGTTGCATGTCATCTTACAGATTTCTATGCAGGGGAAAAGATAGCCTTAAAGATTACAGTCCTACTGTCCTATAGGACATGACTCCATTTTATCTAACTAGCAATCTTATTCTAATTTCTTCTTTCCAAAAAGCCTATAAATATCTAGTTCTTCAAAATGTTCCTTGAATAAGTTTTACCTTTTTACTGATTCTTTCATTAAACAGTGGAATAAAAATCCTGACCTGTGCTCAATTTATATTTGTATGAAAGTCATGTTTTCGACTTTTTGAAAATTATTATTTGATAGAGCCTCCTAGATGACTAGGAGAGAGTCATTAAAACAAATTGCAATTGGGACAGGGAGGGATTAAAGAAAGGTAGCCACAGTGCACCACGGTACCAGAAGGATTTAGCCTAGCCTAAAGGATTGGGAATGGCTCCCAAAAAAGAGACGTTTCTTGAAGCATGAGTAGGGATTAGTCAAGTGAAGGAACAATAAGGGGATAAGGTCTGCAAAGGCCCAAGGTCATCAGTGAAAGAGAGGAGGTGGATAGAATCAATAGGGGAGAAGCCATAAGGAGCATATTTTTTATCAGAGGGGTTGGAACCAGAGTTCTAGGCCTTCCAAGGATGTCAAAATTCCCAAAAGGTGAACAGAAAGGGAGCTCATGTCCCTGCACCTCTGATCAGGCTTGCACATGGCTTTGGATTCTAGGTAAGCTGTCAAATGACTCCCACAGAAAAAAAAAATAGCTCAAAGGCTCATCCTTGGGACTCACAGTTCAGCTTCAGACAGCAGGAAACAATTCCCTTCTCCTCACCCACTGTGGAACCCTGGAGAGGAGGAAGGAAGCACTTTCCATAAGACCAACCGAAGAGAGAGCTTTCCCAAGCCTGTGTTACACAGAGGCCTAATTAAATCTACATCCATGAAAGGGAGTGGCAGCCAAGTGGGCTCGTTCTGATCCCAGCTCTGCTTTGCAGATGAGGGTTTTTCCATAATGAGCCCAAACCACTTCTCATTTGGTTGCAAATTTCAGAAGACAGGAGGGAAATAAAATGTGGGGCTTGTGTTGCCAGGATATTAAGCCACTCATCATAAAACAAGATAAGTAGAATGTGGTAGATAGAAGACAACATTTCATCGAGCCTGGCTGGGCCCTGACTTCCTGTGCTGGCTGGGCACAGGAAGGTCTTTGTCAGGAAGTTTTGACCTGGAGGACTGTAGGGCAAAGTGCTTTGTTCGGCCAGCAACCAACCCAAGCAATGGCAGCCACATAGAAGAGTAGTTTCTCTTTGGATTTTTGACACTGGCTAAATACTGCAGACTTTGGAGACACGCAGACCTGGGTTTGTATCCTGGCTCTGTCACTTACTAGCTCTGTGGCCTTACGTAAGTAGACTCAACTTCTTCGTCTCTATTAGGGGATAACAACAGTCCTTACCTCAAGGGGCTACTCCTAGCATTAAGTAAGTCAATGCTTGCAAAATGCCTGGTCCAGGGTCTGACATGGAGCAAGTGTCTTCCCCCATTATTATAACTACAGAAATAATCCTGATGATGATGGTGGTGGTCATCAAGGCCTGTCTGTAATTTCTATTATAAAAATTTGACTTAAAAAAAAATTTGACTTCAAACCCTAGTCTTTTTTTCTATTGTAAGTTTCATCTTCAGCCCGTTTTAAGGAGTATGTCAATATATTAGGGAAAAACACAAAGAGTTTTGAGGTCCGTCATTCCACTCTGAGGACCAGGGGGGTTTCAAGTGAAGAGATGGGCAATCAACCCATCTTGGTTTGCTTGGGCCCTTCCTGGCTTTAGCACAAAAAGTCCCATATCCTGGGAAACCCCATGGTTCTGGGCCAACCAGGACATTTGGACACCTTATTTATAGGACTGACTCAGGTTGCACAGTGAGTCATAGAACCAGGATGTAACTCCAGGTCTCCTGTCACCCAGCCTGGAAGGTGGGCATAGCAGAGGTTAGCTCCAACACCTTGTCCTGCGGGTGGGCTGAAGAGGTGCACATATGAAAGAAGCTCCTATTTATAAACTTGAGGGCACGGATTTTTGCAACGGGTACTACCAATGAATGAAGCAGGCCAGGGGAGCCTTGCAGCAAACTACACAGTGCTTTCGAAGTGGGTAGCAGGTATTTCACAACAGCCAAGGGTTGCTCTGTGGGAATGTGAGCCCAGTATTGCCAAATAGACTGATGATCCAAGAGATGGCAGATATCCAAATTTTTAAAAATGTGAAATCCCCAGTTTCAAATGTTAGCAACTAACTCCACCAAAACAAATGAACAAACAAAAAACCTGCATGGGCCCATCAAAATACATTCGTGGGCCAAACGAGATGTACCAGCCCTCAGTTTACAACCCTGACCTAGACCATGCTTTTCTTCACTTCCAGGCCTTTCACACACTGGTCCTTCTGCTGGTACCCCATTTCCTACCCTTGGCTCTTCAGATTCACCCCAGATGTCATAGGCTATGGATCAACCACACGCTCCTGGTTTTCCCACCACTTATGGAAAGAGTCCCAGGGCTCTGTCCTTGGATGACTATTTGTCTATCTCTCGTCATCTCCTTGTTCATTCATCCTCATGTCTTCAAACATCATCTCCAAGCTAATGACTCCCAAATTTTATTACCACTCTGAAACTCTCTCCTGAACGTGAGACCCATATCTTCGACTACCTTCTCGACATCCATTCTTGATGCTTCGTAGGCATTTAAAACTCAATACGTCCAAAGCTGGACTTTTGATTATGTAATTCCAAATGTGTCCCTTCCCAATCCCAGACCAAAACCGGAGCCTTCCAGAATCCAAATTCTCAACCCTCTCCTGGCATCACCTTGGTCCAAGCAACCATCATTTATCATTTATCACATTTATCAGAATCACAGGCTCCACACTGGTCACTTGGCTTCTAAACCCCACAGTGTCCAACAATCTGCCATTCACCTCTGACTCCCCTTCACCTCTGACCGCAAGTCCTAAGGACCACCTCGCTGTTATCACCAACTCTTTGCGCATGCTGCTTTATCAGTCAAAATGCTTTCCTCCAGGGCACCTGGGTGGCTCAGTCGGTTAAGCGACTGCCTTCGGCTCAGGTCATGATCCTGGAGTCCCGGGATCGAGTCCCGCATCGGGCTCCCTGCTCAGCGGGGAGTCTGCTTCTCCCTCTGACCCTCCTCCCTCTCGTGCTCTCTGTCTCTCATTCTCTCTCACAAATAAATAAATAAAATCTTTAAAAAAAAAAAAATGCTTTCCTCCAGATATTTGTGTGGTTCATTCCCTTTGCTCTTCTCACATCTTCACTCAAATGTCACCTTCATGGTAAGTATAGCTTTGAAAATCCAAATTTTCAATTGCCACCCTACGCATCACCATCGCCAGCACCCAGCAAACCCCACCCTGACCCCAGGACACTCCTGTTCCTTTCCCTGGCTTTATTTTCTCCTTAGCTTTTACCATCATCTAACATTCTATATATTTTACTTTTCTGGTTTGGGGCTATCTGACTTTTCTCCCACTAGCTCCTAGAGAACAAAGATTTGTGATTATTTTTTTTTCCCTCTCTATTTTCAGAACCTAAAACAATACCTAACACATAGTAAATGCTCAATAAATATTTGTTGAATGTATGAGTCAGATAACCGAGATCCAAAGGATTGGCTGTTCTTTAGGAACTATCATGGAAATTTGAATAAATCAGAATAAATGCATTTCTGCCCAGCCAAAATAATAAACAAACTCAAAAGAAAAATAATTAAGCGGAGGGAAAAATATTTTTGTAACACTAATGACAGAGATAGGATTGATTTCTTCTGTTGAATAAGTGCTCCTTCAAAGAAATAAAAGATGACCAATATCCCGGGGGGAAAACTCAGCAAAGGACACAAGATAACAGTTGGGGGAGGGGGAGTAATCAAATGACTCGTTAGCATATGCAAAGATACCTAACCTGTCTCATAATTAAAGAAACGCAAATTGAAATAGCAGTGAGACACTAAGTTTTGCCTAACGGGCTGGAAAATAGAAAGATATTTATTATATACAATGTTAGCAAGAACTTGAGTAAATGGTGAGTGTGCAGATCAGGGAAGCCTCTGTGAAGGCAATTTAGTCACTAATATGCAAACTGTTAAGACACAAATCCTATGATCTACCAAGAATTTATCCTGCACTTTTCTTTGCAGAAATGCACTAAGATATATGCACAGAGAAGTCCATAGCAGTGCTGCTCATAAAAGAGAAAGACTGGAAACAACCTAATTCACCAAAAGTAATTGTTGTTAAATTTTGAAGCAGGTCAGGACTCTATTTTATAGATGACAGTATACACCTATTTGGGGGGGAAAAAAAAAAGGTTAGGTAGATCTGAATTATTTATATGGAAATAGGAAGTGAAAAATGCAAGATGCACAACAGGGTGCTTCATTTTATCCCTTTTGTATTAAAGAAAAAAAAAAGGATATGCTTGTACCTGCATAGAAAATTTACGAAAAATATACAAGAAACCATTAACATTGGTTCTCCCTAGGAAGGGTAATGAGAGGTTGGAGGAAGACTTTGACTTCATTTATATATTTTCAAAATACTTAAACATTTTTGGGGGGCAGTTGGGTGGCTCAATCAGTTAAGTGCCTGCCTTCGGTTAAGTGCCTGCCTGTGGCTAAGGTCATGATCTCAGGGTGCTGGGACCCAGCCCTGCATTGGGCTCCCTGCTCAGTGGGGAGACTGCTTCTCCCTCTCCCCCTGCCCCTTCCCCCTGCTCATTCTCTCTCTCCCTCTCTCTTTCAAATAATAAATAAAATCTTTAAAAATATATTTAAACATTTTTTTGTATTTACTTTTTTAATAAAGATTTTGTTTTAATAAAACACCATTTCCCCAAAATATACATTGAGTATTTTAAGATACACATCGTAGGACCAGTAGGAGATTGCCTGTTAGATCACAGGCCCCTCATTCCTCCACCCCAAATGCGAATTTTGCTGCTTCTTACCATCTTAACCTATGTATGAATCAGAATGAGAGTTCTCTTACATCATTCAATTCAGACAATGGTGCCTTCAGACCTGCAGACCACAAAGATAATTACATTGTGATGGCATTTTCTCTCTCCTTGGTCTCAGTCCTCAGTACAGACTTTTGGAGAAAGAAAAAAATCATGGAAAGCTTTTATTCCTGACTTTGAAATGTGGCATAAAAGCCCTATAACTACCTGGAAAAATGAAGAGTAATGCAGGTGGAAAACTTCAGGTCCAGGAATAACTTGTTCTTTAGGCTTGGGGATAACGTGCTTTGCATAATAACAGCTTCTAATTAGGATATGTTTTTGGGGGGTTTTTTTGAGTTTTTTTGGTACCTCTTGACCACCTTCAGCCATTTTGCCCACCCCCCTCAACCACCACCTCTGGCAACCACCAATCTGTTCTCTGTATCTATGAGTTTGTTTATTTTTTAGATTCTAAACACAAGTAAGATCACACAGTATTTGTCTTTCTTTGTCTGACTTACTTCACTTAGCATAATGCCCTCAAGGTCCATCCAGTGTTGCTGCAAATGGCAGGATTTCTTTTTTAAGGTTAATAATATTCCATTGTACGTATACACCACATTTTCTTTATTGATAAACACTTAGGTTGTTTCCACATCTTGGCTATTGTGAATAATGCTGCAGTGAACATGGGAGGGGTGTGCAGATATCTTTTAAGACAGTGAGTTTATTTCCTTTGGATAAATACCCAGAAATGGGATTACTGGATCATGTGGTAGTTCTATTTTTAATTTTCTGAGGAGCTTCCATACTGTTTTTAGAATGTATTTAGAATATGGGCAAGACCATACAAAATAAAACAAAACAAAAGTCATCCTTCTCACTTCGGTATTGAAAATCCAAGATTACATGTTAAGACAATGCCTTTTATTTAGCTTACTTATGTTTATGCTAATGTATATCAATTTGAGAATGCCTTATGCCTCATCTAGATCTTTTATGCAGAAGTCAGGTTTACATCCATGGTCAGTGACTAAAATTTCAACCCTTGGAAGCACTGGGGGAAAAATGATGATGGTGGTACATAGAGTTATAAATAGAAGTAGAAGAAGTAGAAATAGTAGAGGTGAAAATAGTAGACATAGCAGAAATAGTAGTAGTAGGTAGAATAGAAATAAAGGAAAAAGTTGATGTAAAAGAGGCCAATGTAGTAGTGACAGATTCTCTCATTGACCAAACTCTGCTCAGGCGCCCCTGAACTCTTTCCCTACTAGGCCTGACTTTTGGACTCCAATGTTTGTCTCTGCATTGTCCAATATTAACAAGAATTCTGCTAGTTGGTTTAGCCAGAATTTCCCATCCTCCACACCTGATCACCCTTCAGTGTTTAACCATGTTCCTCAGCCTCTACCATCCTCCAGGTGATGTCTGATCACCTTGGCCTGTCTTCAGCAAGAATCTTGTTTGATTGGCTTAGGCAGAATCCTCCTCACCCTCAAGGTTTTTTCTTAATAATTTCCCATCTGTTGACCTCCCCCCTTGTTCCTTGGTTATAAATTCCCACTTGCCCATGCTGTATTCAGTATTAAGTCCAATCTCTCTCCCCCATGACAAGACCCCATTCCTACACCTATCATGATGACCCTTTCCATTACACCATGAGTGTCATGAAGACAAGGACCTGTGTGTCTTGCTTCTTGCCTATCACCCACCATCTAACACTATTCTCTCTCTCTTTTTCAACCTTCTACCCCCTTTCCAAATGCCTTTCATGACTTTGCTTTCCTTGAAACAACCACACATATGGCTATTTAAACTAATTAAATTTTTTTTAAAAACTTAAAACTCAGTTCTTTATTTGCACTACTCACATTTCAAGGACTCAAAGCCACATGGGGCTAGTGGCAACTTGTTTGGACTGAATACATCTACAGCATTTCCATCACTACAGAAAGTTCTATCGGACAGACTGGAACAGACCATTTCAATACATTCTAAGTTTTCTGAGATTTGAGTTCTCATTTGAGACTTTGCCAACACTGATCCCAAGATGCACTTGGATGATTTGCTTCTCCCAATGTTCAGAATCACCCAGCAAGATCCATTTGGACCAAAGGAAGACATTAATGGCATCCCATGAGGACCACCAAGTCTCATTTCTGTACGGATAGTACTTTGAGTGGTTTGGGATGGTAGCACAGTGTAACCTCTATGTGGTTCCTGGAATCCCCAAAGCCCGGCCTCTGCCTCCACAGTCATCTGTCTCTCCATGGGAGGGATGTTGCAACCATGTGGGAAAGGAGAAGAAAGGAGGCTGTGCAGTGGTGTTATTGCCATGAAGACTCTTGATGTCTCTCCTGATTCCCCAAATGTAGCAGGGACTGAGTGAGCAGTGACAAGTGGCTTCTTTGAAGCCGATCATCCCCATTTTAATTATTTGATCCATCGGAGTGCAGTGATTTGATGGGTTTAAGCTCAGGATCTTTCTAGGCAGCCAAAGTTCAATTAGGGAACATTAACTGTTCCCCAGTTACATGAGAGGCTCCGAAATTCCACTGAAACTCAAATTATACTTGGGTGGAAATCTGCAAGTGTCAGGCTTGAAGATTCATAAGCATAAACAAAAGGGAGAGGAAGATTTGGGAAGAAAAGTGGATGAGGAACAGAAATGGAGAATAAAAGAGAGAATACATCCAGCCAGAAAAAAAAATGACTCACAAAAGTAGTCCTTAGGGATTTAAAAATTGGATTTACTGCTTCAACAAGCAGTTGTTAAGGAGCAAAAAATGTTCTATGTTAAGTGCTCTGGAGAATATAGAAGAGAGAGCTCTGGTGTTTTCCTCAGACAGATCTGACTTAAAATCCTAGACCTTCTGTGGGATACTATGAAACTATGCAGCCTCACTATGCTTCCAAGTTCGATGGTGTCTACCTCAAATTACCACTGTGAAGAGTAAATGAGAGAAGGTAATGGATGTGGAGCTCCTAGCATGCATCTGGAAAAGAGTAGGGTCCTAACTAAAGATAGGATGTGAATGGACTTGCCCAGTAAGTACAAAGAGAGAAGAAACAGGGGCCCATGTTCAAGCCCCGAGAAGGTCAACATTCCTTGAAAAGAAAGGTGGGAGAAGAGGAGGCAAAGGCTACTGGAACAGCCAGCTAGAGCACAGAAAAACCGGCACTCTTGAAGCCAAGGAAAGAGACTGTTTCAAGATGCTCACAGGGCGCCTGGGTGGCTCAGTTGGTTAAGCGACTGCCTTCGGCTCAGGTCATGATCCTGGAGTCCCGGGATTGAGTCCCGCATCGGGCTCCCTGCTCGGCAGGGAGTCTGCTTCTCCCTCTGACCCTCCTCCCTTTCATGCTCTTTGTCTCTCATTCTCTCTCTCTCAAATAAATAAATAAAATCTTAAAAAAAAAAAAAAAAGATGCTCACAAAAGATAAGGAAAAACAAGGACTGAAAAATGTCCATTCATAACCAGGTGTGGCCATTAAAAATGAGGTGTGGCTAAAACACCAGAGGTCATAGATGTTTATGACCTATTGCTTCAAGGGAAGAAATCAGATTATAAAACATCTATGTATTTATTGATAAACGCTGCTGACTGTTTAGTTAGCTCATTCATTCAACAAATATTCACTGAGTGCCTGCTACATTCCAGGCACTATTCAAAATGCTAGCAATATGGGGGTGAGTGAGACAGGTACCCCATGGTGCTTACATCTTACTATGCATGTATTTATGTGATATTATGTGAATATGTACACATGTTTACATAGCTTTACCTTTGGTTGAAAAGGAGTATATGTGATGGATAATAAAATTGGAAAAATTCATATTTTTGCATATGTACATTGCTTATATAACAAAATATGGCAAGCTATGTCCCAAATATTATTGATGATTCATCCAAGTGGTGGGACAGTGTCTGAGTGGTTAAGAGCTCAGTTTGGGGATCAGGCAACCTAGGCCAACTTATTTTTGCTATCTACTAGCTGCTTTGCTGAGCAAGCTACTGACCCACTCAGCCTGTTTTCCTTTCTCTAAAATGGGGATAATAATAGTCCCTACCTCATAGTGTTTTGGTGAAGAATAAAATGATATAATGCAAGTATATGCATAACTCAGTGTCTGATGCATAGCAAATGCTCAATTACTCTCTGCCATTATTTTAAATAATTGTTCAGTTTGCCTGGATATTACAATTTTTTCTATAATATGGGTGTATTCCTTTTGTAGCTAGGAAACATAATAGAATGTATTTAAAACAATGACTGTAAGTGGAGGGCAAGTAGGGACCAGTTGGCTGGAGATTAAATGCCCGAAGAGGAAAAAAGTAAGGTCGTACTGTATCACAATCTGTTTGTGTCAAATATTAGTACTTTGTAAATTCTGCTGTTGAAGACAAATCACAGCAGGATCATATTACCAAGGACGGGAAGTGAGATAGACCACTTACATGAAAAGCCCATTTCTGGAAATGGTGTGGTGACAAGTATCCATGGAAGAAATGAGGATCACAAAACTTTCATGAGAGCCCACAAAAGACAATTCGCTTCCCCCACATCAATAGTGAATCGGTAACTCAAGCCTCTGGTTCCCATATGCCAGGACCCTTTCTATTAGACCTCACTGCTAGGGTATCACTACTTTCAAATATATTCTCTGCTGGGTTGGTTCCCTGCCTCTCATCCTAAGACCTGTATTTGCTCAATTTCTGAAAGGTTACATCTCACCTTTCTATATTTAAACGTCAATAAAAGGTGGGGGGGGGTCAATTAAAAAATCTGTCCATAGAAGAATCTGATAACTATGTGCTTGAAACTACGTCTTTTCAGTTTTTCCAACAAATGAAACACCATACTAATGAAAAGTCTGAGCAGGTGAGTCAGGTGGCCCCAAGTATACTTGCATAAGAGGTTCCTGAGTTATAATTTATTCAAATAGCCCTGGGAGGGTGGTTGTGTCAATTTCCCTCCTATTGCAGAAATTTTTTCTAAGACATCTCTGAAGGCTAGTAATTGAGCTGCTCATTGAGCTACTATTTATTTAGCAACTATCCTTACTAGACACTGAGTTGTGATCTCTTCTCCAGACAGCATGTGGAGTGATCCTTGTGAAACCTGAATCAGGTCTCACTCCCCTCCGATAGCTTCCCATCACAGTTGGGATACAATCCACATTCATTCCCTAGCTTACAAAGAAGGGCACCATGGTTGCCTCTCTGACCACATCTCCTTCCACTCTCCCTCATCTATGACCCTCCAACCTCTGCACCAGGACACTCCACCATCTCCTTTCACTCTCCCTCATCGATGACATTCCACTTCATTTTTAAGGGTCAAGGGGAAGACCCCTGAAAGTCTTCCAGGCCTTTAAATATGCCGGTTTATTTCCTGCTGGGGTTTCTATACTAGCTATTCCTTCTGCCTGGAATGCTTCCCATCCAGGTCAGTGCATGGGCAGCTCACCCCTGTCATTCCCATCTCAGTTCAACTGCCCCGTCCTCTAAAAGGCCCTTCCTTGATACCTGATCTAAAATAAGACCTTCCCTGGGCGCCTGGGTGGCTCAGTTGGTTAAGTGACTGCCTTCGGCTCAGGTCATGATCCTGGAGTCCTGGGATCGAGTCCCACATCGGGCTCCCGGCTCAGCAGGGAGTCTGCTTCTCCCTCTGACCCTCCCCCCTCTCATGCTCTATCTCATTCTCTCTCTCAAATAAATAAATAAATAAATAATTTTTAAAAATAAAATAAGACCTTCCCTGGTCACCCTCTGCCCCACCTCTCCTGTTCTATTACTTCATATTCTAATCACTACCAGGAATTACCTTGTACTTCAAGTCGTGTTCCCCAGAAGCAAAGCCTAGGGACTTTTGTGCAACTGACTGGCTCACTAAGGGAGTGTTATCGGGAGAAACTTGTAAGGGGGGTGCAGGAAGTAGGATAGGACATGAAAAGCCTGAGCAAAGATGTAGTTCAGGTGACACGTAGTAGCCTCAGCCCACTGGGAGCTCTGGAGCAGCAACCGCACCACGAAGTTCATCCTACCTTGAGGCAAAGGAGCTGGTCTTCTGTATCCCACTTCAGTGTGTCTGTGAGTGAGGGCAGCTCTAGTGTGGGGCATGTTAAGTTTTGAAACAATCTCAATTTTCCAATGGCAAGCCTTTGCACAAGGTTGTAGATGTGAGCTGTTAGGCTGGCAACAGCTGGGGGATGGATACACCAACCCAGAGGCTTGGAGCAGCATACCAACACCACCTACAACATTTTGCTCATCTATTATTTTAATTGACTTATGTGTGTCTGCCCTGCTAGACTTTAGGCTCCATGAGGGCAAAGATATCACCTGCTCTATTTACTGTGTTACTCTTTAAGACATAATAGGCACTCAATAAATATTGGTTGAATGTTCAAAGAATTAATGAGTTAAGACACTTTACTTGCTCTATCTAGCTAATCCTTACAATCACCCTGGGAGGCAGGACCTCCAAGTCTGAGTTCTTTCCAGGCTCGGATCCAAGCTTGTCCATTTGAGAGCCAATTAACCGGATAGCCTGGATATAAATAAACCATGCAGACAAACTTCTCTACAGCCTTTACCTAGAGCTTTTTTCCTTACTCTCCACTACCTCCCTCCATGCACATATGTAGGCTTTCCTTTGATTTTCAAAGTATTTATTCCCCAAACCCCAGACCTTGAGCCTAAATAATCACACAGAATCAGCACAGAATCCCTGCACTATTTTCCTTGATGCCTTGCTTTGTTCCCACACAAGTTAAGAATATTTTGAAAATAAACACTGGTTGTCATTAGTACAACGGATGAGGGCTGTATGTACAGATGCTAACTGCATGAGTTAGCACACATTAAGGTTATATAATGTTTTAATCTTTAAAACTAAATGGAATGAATGATCGGGCCAACAGGAATATTCCAGCCTGCTTCATCCCCATTCATTGCTTAGGGTTTTGTCAGGTATGTGAGGACAGAATGCCTTAAGATCTCACTCCTCTAAGAGTGATTTGTGCACGTGCAGCATCAGCACCAGCTGAGAGTTGACTGGAATGCAGAATCCCAGGCCCTACCCCAGGCCCGCTGAATTGAACCTGCATTTTACCCAAATCCCCAGGTAATTCAGGTGCACATCAACGTTAAGGAGGTGCTGCCTTCCCACAACTGCACCCAGCCTTTCCTACCACTCCTCCTTTGGTGATGCTAATTATTTTAGAACACCCCCATTAATTCCCCAGATTCCTTTTGCCCTGAGTCACAGAAGACCATAACCGGGACCTAGATGCTCCCTTGGTCTGTAAAAGTAAAAGAAAAAGCTTGGGATCTTCCAAGTGAGATACCTGTCCTGAATCCAGAGTTTCAGAAGGGGATAGTGTAAAGAATACATGGTTCTGGAAAGATGAACATCAAGAAATGTCACCATCTCTCCTACTCCCTTTCCTTGAACTTCAGAGAGGGAAACTTCCCCATGAGCATGTGGACTGATTCTGTCTTTGTTTTTTGTTTTTTTTTTTCAAAAAATATTTTAAATTATTATGTTAATCACCATACATTACATCATTAGTTTTTGATGTAGTGTTCCATGATTCATTGTTTGCGTATAACACCCAGTGCTCCATGCAGAATGTGCCCTCCTCAATACCCACCACCAGGCTAACCCATCCTCCCACCCCCCTCCCCTCTAGAACCCTCAGTTTGTTTTTCAGAGTCCATCGTCTCTCATGGTTCGTCTACCCCTCCGATTTCCCCCCCTTCATTCTTCCCCTCCTACTATCTTCTTCTTCTTTTTTTTTTTTAACATATAATGTATTATTTGTTTCAGAGGTACAGATCTGTGATTCAACAGTCTTACACAATTCACAGCACTCACCATAGCACATACCCTCCCCAATGTCTATCACCC